>NC_051177.1:77196648-77556647 GCF_013339695.2 Rhipicephalus sanguineus | reverse complement strand
ACTTCAACAGTAATCGATTTCATTTTAATACATGTTAAACTACTTTCATGGTGCAGTTTTAATTTAATGTACGCGAGCTGGCAGGAAATGTAGTAGAGGTGTACATTTTCCCACAAGGAGCACAATTATGGTGCATCGGTGGGATATATGCTGCTGTCACAGTCGTGTATAGTTGCACAAATGTGCACTTTATGGGTATGTGCACAAAACTGTGAAGTTAACTCCCCTTTTTTATATGCTGTCAAGAATGTTCTGTGCACTCCGATGTGCAAGGCTTTGCAGGGCCAGCGAGCGTTCCGGAATTTCGATGAGTCAAAATGCCTGTGTCACCAGAAAGCTGCCCGTGTTGGGTGTCCAAGCCATAACACATTTTATTGTGCACGAATCCTGTGCCGTACAAAAAAATGTTTGAGTGTCTTGAAGGTTTTATTTCGCATTGCGGCAAATGTATGTCAGTGTGTGCAGGAATAAACTGGTTTTTCATTTTCTGTGAATAAAGGTTCCAATGTTTAATGTTATAGGTGCTCTGGGAGAGTCAAAATTCAAGCACAATGTTGCGTACCAAATACTCAAGTCTTATCTCAAGAGTGTGAACCTCACAAAGGCAGCTACATCTTTTCTGTAAGTGCAGGGCAGATTACAATGCAGGAGCATGCTGTTTTATGTGATTTTTTTGTTTGTCTAATGCAAGCACCTTTCATATGTTTGAGAGTAGGCAATGGAAACCGTGAAGGCCTAAGTGCAGACGCATGCATGGGCATCAGGCAGTCAGCCTTCACAAGCTAACTCAATGTGAAGTTGCATATGGTGGTGTACATTTGTCGCAGTGTGAGTGCACATTGCCAGAATTTGTTGTTTTATTGAGTAATTTTGCAGAGAATAGAGCCACTAGCTTATACATCTACAGCAGTAGCATAGGATGACAGCATTTGCATCTCGTACAGCTGTAACAGTTCGCATTTTTCAATGAATATGTCCCAAAGTATGCATCAGCTTGTGCAACAACCGAATGAATAAATATGTCGCACTGTGTCTGTATACGAGTTGCTTTTGTGTCACAGCGACTGCAAGATCGGTGCACTGACTGTGGTGGGCACCACAGTCAGTGCACCGATCTTGCAGTGTCTGGAGTTAACGCAACAGTGAACTAGCACCTTACAGGTGAAAATTACGAAGTACACCAAACCAGAAATCCTGCTAGCAGAGGCATAGAGAAGTTTGCTTTATTAAGGGAATTCTGCCCTTGTTGACGTATATTTACTGCACTCAATTATTCAGTACCATTCGTTTTAATATGTAGTGCAGAAAACACATTCAGTGACCAACGTAGTTGCAGATGAATGGTAATGTATATCAATTGTATGTGGATGCTGTTCAGTGAGCGTAGCTCTTGAATTTCTGCTGTGACATGGATGGATGGATGTTATGAGTGTCCCCTTATGACAGAGGGGTGACTTGAGTGCCACCAAGCTCAACAACTCTTATTTCGGCCCAGTGCGTTGTCCACCTAAGCTTAAATTTTCTTCCCTTTGAAAAAAGAATTATAAATTCACAACTTTATGCTTTTTATGGTAGAGCAACCTTGGTTTTTCATGCTATTTTTGTCCTTCCTTCATACCTTTCTGCCAACAATCCTTCAACTATCTTTTACTTATTTATATTGTGATGTTTACCATTCAGTACTGTCCCTAAAACCCAAAGCCTCATGTTGGCTTGTGCCCAAACATACACCCGCGACACCGTCCCTTTACCAGAGGGCGCTACTTTGCTCTCATTGGACGACCCAATGTTGCTGACATTGGCCGCTTGGGGGCGCGTAGAATGCGAGAGGCGCGCGCGTCGAGTTCGCATGTTGTCCGGCCACGGCCCCATTTTGCTCCTTTCCGCTAGGCTGTGCGTTTTGGCGCAGCAGGCGCACTGGAAAACACCGCGCGGTGGCAAGAAATGAGATCATTTGCTGCCGTGCTCCCTTCCCGCCGCCGGGATCGATTCTCTCGCGTAGCTCTTGTACAGGATAACGAAAGAACAGCGGGGTAGTTCTCGAAAGTTTGCTGGCTGAATGTCGTAGACCACGTTCAGCTGCGCACAACAGCAGCTAAACAAAATGATATGTATCATAAGATTCTGCCTAAATAGTTAGATGTCGCTTAGCTCTCCCGTCGCATCGGTAGTGAATATCCAACCAATATGAGAACGGATTGGCAGCGGTGAATTCCGGCCGCTGCTCTTGTCAGCTGGCAAAATACCAAACCTTTAGTAGTATCTCACTCAATGAAAAAAGCGAGTATTTGGCCTGGAGTATTTCTGCTACACAACAATAATCGTCATCTGGCATGCTCGCGTTTCCTTGAAAACCCGGCTCTCATCACTTTCATATCAAGAAAAAAAAATGCTATGTCACACTGATACCGCGCGCGCCGTTCGCGACCGGCAAGTGCCTGGACCGCGGTGATAACCACTGGTGATAACACGAGGAATATGACGTTTATTGTTGTGTAGCAGAAATACTCCCCAAATACTCGTGTCCGTGTTTGCACGCTCCGTCTTTTTAACATCAATACCGAAAGGCAATGATAATTTCCATGTGAGAAACAAGAGGGACACACAGGATAATTTTTCGCGCCCTAATTTTGTATCGGTCATCTTTTAAGTTTCCAATAAACGACGCGAAAAAGATCAGACGCCGAGTCGGTATCGCATAGAGTTTCCTACAATACTTACTAGAGGGAACTCTGGCGCTAGTGTCTATGGGAGCTGCAATGCATCGCGCTTCAGCCAGCATGGGAATCATGGGTATGGTGTACTAGAATGGGGTAGTGTGCCGTCTTCGCAGCAAACCAATGGGTGAACGGTGGTCGCTTTTGCGATGACGCCACCAGCAGGGCGCCACGATCGAACGGTGTGCCCAGCGCGCGAAATTTAAATTGGAATTGCGAAAATTTCTGCCGTTCTTGAGTCAAATGGTCACGTCACAAGATTGAAACTAAATATATTTGCAAGATTTAGGTACTAAACACATTTGGTAGCATTAGTACAATAACTAAAGATGTTTATGGGTCGTCTGAGCTTGCCCAATTCCTATCGCTGAGCAGCGTCCCGGATCGTCTGCATGCTTACTCTTTGGATTGCAAACGGCATAAAAAAGCGCATCGCTGTTCATTCCATGCATATATACGCCTGTCTAGCTATCACACTAATTTGAAGTTACGCGTCGAAACACACGAGGAGGTCCGGAAGGCTAACATTAGCAGTATCAGGTGAGTTGCATGACCACCCGTTACCTGCATCAGCCAGAAGAGCAGTCGCAAGGTTTTCGACAGAAAAAATACAACGCTCAATGACGAATGCTGCTTCATTTCTTTAGAGATTTTACTCATCAAAGGGGCTCCAAAACGCAAGAATGCAGCTAAATGCACCGCGGTGTATTCGGGGTGTTGGATTTATCCTATTTGAATAAGTCCATAATTCCAATCGGTCTTCAAAAGCTTGAATGCATCAGGCTTCCTCAAACACTGAGTCTGCCATGCGCACGAAAAAATTCGCTAACATGTCATGAGAAACAGAAGGGAACAATCAGCAAGTTTCCCACGTACAAGCACGACCAGCGCGGCAACTACAACTACCGATCTCGGAGGCTTTGTATATCAACTTACCATAAATTACTTCAGGGAGCGGCGTCAGGTGGCGACACAGTAGTACGGTGTGCCCTGGCACCGCAGGCTGTCATCGCAAAAAGAGCCACGTTTCCGGCGCCAGACGGCACACTACCCCATTCTAGTACACCATATCATGGGTAGTACACGGATTTGTCTAAACTTCGTTCTTTCGGCTCCGTTTGGCTCCGCGTCGCCTGCATCCGCTTTGTCGCAAAACGAAGTTCAGCAAAAATCAGCAGTTTCACTTCACCACTTTAACTTCTTTAGGCTCACCGATTCAAATCTGGTCAGGAAGTTCACAACGATCCATTCTTTTATCCGAAAGAAAACCAAAACATAGCAATAAACAAAGCCACAAGTGCGTTCGAAGCCCACAAGCACGAAGACTAGGCAAATCCGTGTACTACCCATGATTCCCATGGTGGCTGAACGATCGCAGCGCCAGAGTTCCCTCTAGGTCATTTTAGGAAACTCTATGGGTATACGTACTCCGAGAGTCGGTGGTTTCGTTTTCAGGTGCTGAGCGCGCGCATGGGTCGAGAGTAGCTGTTTGCAGCCGCTCCAATGTCCGAATGCTGTCGTTTTGTGGCGCGTGCAGCAGTAGAACTGGTAGAACTTTGCGGTAATCGCAGTACGTGGGAATCACCCTCGCTTTCTGCAGCGTAATCATCATCTTAATTTTTAGCACACGTAATCGGTCAGGCGAAGCGAGCGCGCGCTCTTACACGACGGCTGCGTTTAGAACGTTCTTTTTCTCTCCGAGCGTTTTCTCACGCCCGCTGCCCCAAAGAACGCGCGAACATTGGAGGGTCTACCTTTCTCCTGCCGTTTATCACCTTTACGGTATGTTCTGAAATTGTCGCTTCGCCGGAATTTTGCGGCGTGTCGCGATATAAGGCCAGTTTCGTGCGTAGAATGTGTAGAACTGTTTGACCGGCTAGTTTTTGTTCGTTCAAGCGGCCATTGACTACTTCAAGGGAGGATGCGAATGAACGAGGTGTAGTTAAAAAGTTCTCGCTAGAGTTTTCCATTTGTGCCATTTGTGCGCGAATTTGCTTTTCAGGTTCCCCGCTCAGCACCTGCGAGCTTTATAAACTAGTTTGGCGGCAGGTTGCACTGGCTGCAGCGGTCAGTAGTGTTTTTAGGGGAGGGGGTATTCGAACGCGATGACGAAGTCTCGCCAGAGTTTGCTGTTCGTTCTTAATTTCGCTTTTCGGATTTCCAGCCGAGCACCTTTTCAGGTACTCTGCTGGAAAACTGTAATAAGGGAAAAGGCTGTGTGCCTAGCAGAAATTACCGCTGCCGAGCACGTTAGCTGTTGAAAATTTGACAGCTCGTATGTGATGTTGCATTTGCGCGCGCGCCTAGTACATTCGAGAGTTTGGCGTGGTGGTTTCTGCCCACAAATTGACGCTTCTCATCTTTTTGGCAGGTTGATATATTGACCTAAGCGAAATGGGGACGGAATCAATGGAAGACGTCGGGACGATACTGCGTTCCATCCTGACTAGCGAGAAGTCGGGCATACTGTTGCGCTACCTTGACAGTAAGCACACGCACGTTTTTTTTTTTATTATTATTATTGAGAAGTGCAAAGTTCAGAAACTCGAAATGCACCTGCGGCGTGACAGTTCGAAGTGGACCGAGCTCATCGTACGGAGCTGGCCCGTCTCCGTACTCTTTCCTCAGTTATAATTAAAATGGTTAACAGGGCGAGTTGACGAGCGCTCATTTGTTTTGAAAAGCGCGAACGAACAAGAACGCAGGGTGAATGCTTGTCCTGCGTTCTTCAACCGTTCGTCCGCGCTTTTTGTAATAATTTAAATCTCTGTCGTAGGCTGATTTGTGATTTAAAAGAAAATGTTTGCTGATTTTCAAGGAATGTGCTTTTGCCCCTTGTCGTAGATAGGTTATCAGTTGCATAGCGAACAGCTATAGATAACAGTGCTGGAAGAACTGCTTTGTTGCTTGTGCGTTTGCAGAGTATGAAGTGCAGAAGGAAAAACATTACGCACATACAGCAATCACTGCTACTGCACCAGTTGACTGCACTTATATGTACTGCTTGATTTTGAACTGCTATGGCCAGGAACCTACACTGTGGCATACAGTTTGTGTTGAAGCGGTTAGTGTTTATTTCGCTGAGTAATATTCTCTGCATTAAAAGAGTTCTGCTGGTAAGAGCTAGGCACAGAGGAAGCACGGTCATGCTTTCTTTGGTTTGCGACGTCCATAGCATGTGTCACAGCACAAGTTTATGCCGACTTTGCTTATTGCTTGCGTGTTTCGAGGGCTCCACTGCTGTGCCCACTGTAAAGCGGCACTAATAAACGGATACTGCATTAGTAATCCACTTTACCTAGTCCTTGAGCTGTTGTGCGGCGTACTGTGCAGTAAGTGAAGGGGGATATGATATTTGTTGACTTGCAGGGAAGGATGAGTGATCTGATTGATGAGGCTCCAAACTTTCCGCTGAATTTAAATGCTGTTTGGTAGGGGTGTGCGAATATTCGAAAGTTTCGAATATTCGTCGAATATTACATTCAAAATATTCGTATTCGATTCGAAAATCGTGTATTCGAAAAGTTTCGAATATTCGATAACTTCGAATAATCGAAAAATTCGAATATGCGATTCGATTATCATGCATAAAATAACTCGTCTCCCACATTTATGCTGCGTTCGTATAGCTAAAAACGTTGCCGAGAGGAGCGTTACACATCGTAAGTACACGGAGGCACGATATCTGTCTGCGACGAGCGCCCCAATATGTATGATTTATTGCTGGTGCATCCCCGACGTGCAGCGCTGTTGGCGATCATGTAACTGAACATTTTCAATATTATGCGGCTGTAACGTGCCGCACTACCACTCGTTCACTATGCGGGACCACTTCTGAAGAAAGACAGTGACCCACATGACTGGTGGCGGACTGTAGGCACCTTCAGATACCCCAGTCTGGCAAAGCTTTGCCCCATGTAACTCCATACCAGCCACTTCTGTTTCAAGCGAGCGTGCCTTTTCACTGGCAGGGGGGGGGGTGTCTCTGTTAGGAAGGGAGCGCCTGCTGCCTGATGATGTGGAGCAACTCATATTTCTTCATGATAACATGTATTCATTACTTTCATTGTGCCGTGATATTTGCTTGTGTTGTGATGTGCATTGTGCTAGCCTGGACATTGTGTTCTGGAGATAGCAGTGTATGTTTTGTTGCCATTCAGGCTGTTAATGTTTTTTTTTTTTTCAAATAGCTACATGTCAAATAAAATATTGTTACTGTGGAGGCATTTTTCCTTCGATATTCGAAGGTGGATATTCGTATTCGATTCGTATTCGAAAAATTTGATATTCGCACACCCCTACTATTTGGCCATACAACAACAGCGTGTAAGGCAATGTAATGTTGAAATATGTTTTGAGGTCCCTCTTAGAGCATGAAATGCTTGTGTTTGACTCATCACTTTTACATAGGCTGGATTATTGCAACTTGGTTGCGCTGCAAAATTCTAAAATGGGTTGTTCCTACACTCTGAGAGAATCGAGTATTTGTGGAGTGTTTCTGATACGCAGGCTATAATTCTCATCCACCTTGTGTGCTTTCTTTGCGTTATCACTGCGGTACAGGCACTTCCCTATGCTATGCTATGTCACGCTGTCAGCGTCACATAGAATTCTTTACAGGAAAGCAGCGAGAGCACAGCTTCCAAGAAAGGAAACTCGAGCAAGCAAGATTACAATTATTGTACAGGAGCTGAACTTACTCCCCAAATACTGTATTTTTTCTTAAGAGTGTATATTTTGGTGCATGTTTAAAGATGGTAACATGACACTTTGGACATTAATTTTTGCATTCTGTGAAGGCCCTTTACCTCGAAATTCTTAAACTCTAACCTTAAGCTGGGCAAGTTGGTGATTGGCAACACATGCATCATACAGGAGTTCATGACTAAATTTTTCTCACATGAGCAGTTGTGTAGAGTTAATTGTCAGAGGGGTGGGGAGTATTTACTTTCACGATGTCAGTGTTGAGTACATAGGTATGTGTGTGCATGTTCTGCTGCGCTCTGGAAGCAACTTAATAGCGTGTAATTGAATTAACATTAAGAGCTAACTAGATTGCAAAACTCATCATGAAAGAGAATAATCTTTGATTAAAATTTTAGTTTGCTTTTATTGATGCATTTGTTAAGTTCCTGCTGTATGGGCCCATACCATGTAGCCCTTGCTGCTTATCTCTCAGGAATGATAAATAAAGTAAGAAAATAAGTTGTTGTAAGGACACACTGGTGTGTGCATTTTTTGCTGCTTAAGTTCTAAGAACAGTTTTGATCAGATGCAAGTATCATGAATGTTCTCAACATTTTCCTTAGCCTTGTAACGTTCATACTTCTTATATATTTGTTGCTGTTTAGACCATACCTGTAATAATGCCCATATGGGCCGTACAGGCCCATTTGGGCACAACAAAGAAATGAATAACTCACAGGGTCCCTTATGCGTTCAAATAAGGTGATTTGAAGGCAAAAGCCATCAGGTGTGGCTATCTGTATGTGTTCTTAATGTCACTCCAACGCCACTTTTTAAATGTTTTAGTCAAGTGAATGTTGCAAAAACGAAGGGAACATGCAGATCACACGCCTCGTGGATCGAGGCAAGTGGGTGGTCATATGACTTTCTGTATGACACTCAGACTTTTTGCTCAAGGTCACATTTGCATGAGACATATAAGGCTTTTGCTTTAATAACAATAGGAAAGATACTGCATATGAACTCTCAAAGTACCCTAAGTAATTTACTCTAGGACTGCTTGGTTGTGCGGGCACATGGCCATTACGACATTGATGCTGATCTGGCTCATTTTGTCTACTAATGTGCTACATTTTACATGGCCAGATGTTGTAGTGCAGTAGACATTCAGGCAAACCTGACCTGCTGTTGCATGATCACCTTCTTCATCATAATGTCCTGGTGCATGTGCACGACTTTATAAGAAACAAAATGGAAACAATTTTATATTTATTTAGAGTGCTCCATGTCCTGTCAGCATTTCTTGTTTTCGTTTTTTGAGGGCTGTGTGGTCTAACTTAGGGAAAAAAAAAAGAATGTAAAAGATACTACAACAGCATTTGTATGTAGGAGACCAGACAGTTAAAATCGCATTCAGCGATCTACTTATGTTCTGTTGCCATCACCACATTTGTACTCTTCTCTAGTCTAATATGGCTTGAACATTTTTCTGGGCAAGTTATCAGTAGAATAAAGAAGGCTGAGACAAATAAGCACCAATCCTTTGTACTGTCTTGTCGTCACTCTGTGCTGCTGTTTTACACTCTTCCAGTGAAGTGTAGTGTACACACGCTTATTATTTAATTGCTTGTTTGTGTTTGAATTCCCGGACATGTCATTGGATGCTTGGCGCAAAGCTGTGCGATTGGTTAGCTTGCCGGTCTTGTAACATAGCAGAATGACTGGAACGGGGTGGGTGTGCAGAATCTGTATGGTACACTTTCTTTGCCACTCTTCATTTGACGTTTGGCTGCTCGGGCATAGCTATCAATCCTAACATAGCATTTTGCGGCTTCTTCCTTTCCAGATGAATACAGGACTCTTACGGGAACACGCATCCCTTATAGGCAACTCGGATATAGCACCTTGGAAGAATACCTTCACAGCATCCCTGATGTTGTCAGGTTAAGCAGGCAAGTACTCTATGTGTGTGTGTTATGTTTTAGGCGATACTGCACAGTTCAGTAGCTGTTTTTCACGAGGAATATGACACAGTGGCTTTTAATTAATGGCAATGAGGCTTTAGTGTTTTGTTATCGAGCATGAAATTGTAGCTTTGATTTTTGGTCATAGCAGCTGCATCCCTTTGAAGGCAGAAAGCAAGAGCACTCGTTATTCTATGCATATACATAAGTTTCTAGTGCTGTCCCTAAAACCCAAAGCTTCAAACAGATTAGTGCCCAGACACACCAGGGGCACCGTGCCCTGATTAGAGGGCGCTACGTTGCTGTCATTGGACGGTTTATTGAGGTATTCAGCGACAGCGGCAATTGTAGCAGTAGCAGGCAGGGCGTAGCCAGAAAGCGAACTGTCGGTGCGAGCGAGCCGATGGCGATGCGCTTCTGTGTGTGCTGATCTTCCTCACAATGTAAAAAAAGTCGCAGGGTCATTATTAATCCATGCTTACCTTCTGAATCATTCATGTGGCTTCTGAATCGTGAAACCCCATAAGTTATTATTTGAGACAATATGTGCTGCTTGAAGTTGGTGAGAATTTGACCAGTTCTAAATGGCAAAAATAGTACCAGGAATGGCCTGGCGATGTTGGCCGCTGAAGTTTTGGGAACAAGATGTTTTGCTTGGCCCATGTTGCTCTCCTTCCATTGCGTAGTTTTTTCTAGTCTCATGTCGGTAGAATTTCCTGCTGCATGGCATCTTTTTATACTTGTGACCTTTTGGCAGTTCTACAAACTGGCTCCGCTAGCACGGTCGCTTTTCTCAACAGTCTCTCATGACTGCTGGTTGCAGGTTTATCCATATGCACTTGGAGGAAAGGCCACACTAGTGAATGCCCAAATTCAACGCCCATACTTTAAGAAAGCTTGAAAATGCAACTTTTTTAGCACATTGTTACAGGCATTGGCATATTTTTTAGGGGTAGTGTGGAGGATAACTATCATTGAACGTGCTGTGAAACCGAGCCTGAAGCTACAGTGACAGTGGTGGAAACCACACGTGCACCAGGTGCATGGCATGCATGCCCGAACAAGTAAATGCTTTATGAAATAGTGCTCGCTCTTCATATAAAGGAATAATTGGAAATACACACAGGCACAAAAATTTGGCTAAAATAGGGTGAACAAAACTCGAAAGCACACCTGCCATCCATCTGGTTCTGCATATTCGGGGAAAAAGAAAAGGACTTGGTGAACTAGTAATGTGGTAGTCGGAGTTCCCATCTTTCTTTTTGTTCCATCTTGTCATGTCCGTTCAATGCGAGGCAGCTGCAGTAGTCATTTACTAAGTGAAAGGTGTTTCATTTCGTGCTTGTGTCGAACTGTCGACAGTAGGGAGCAACTGCACTTGAGAACATCGCCGAACCAGCGCCTCCTCTATTCTTTTCAATGCCAGCCAGATGCGCCCAATCCGACTGTTCATCCTCTCCTATGGTCCTTCCCTACTCTCCTCCGTCAGCTAGCGTTCGCACCTGCTTTGCGTTCTTGGGGGAGAGTACCCTTTCGGTGGCGCCTCACAAAGGGAGTCAGTGGAGTTAATTTTTTGTTCAGGTGTGTTTTTATCCGTGGAACGGCGCCTTGCATCTCTCGTGATTACTATGTATGTTATCATGCTGGCTCACAAAAAGACTTGGTGTTTTGAGATGGCACGTCTCCTTTCGTGGCGCTATGCGCGCTATCAACGGGACGCGTGACTGCGACGCTTTACTGCATGGGAGGAGTTTAATATGTGCCCCAAGTGCGCTGCGCGGTGCGGCGGTTTTGCCTCGAGCCACGAAGGAAGGAGTACGAAGGAAAAAATCTGGCATACCCATGATATAGAAGAGAGACGGCGCGTCTACCACAGCAGCAGCAGCCCTACCCTTTATGTGGCGTCGCACCAGGGAAACTCCCTGAACCAAGGCGGACCGACAGCTCCATTGATGAGCGAGCGTTTGCTTTGGCATCGAAAAAAAAATACAGGAGGTGTTGGCGGAACACAGCAGTTGTATAATTTATTGCCATCAGTGCCAGTACTTAAGCTTTTGGGCTAGCTTGTGCATTTATGCATGTCTCAAATCATTGGCACAAAATATTTGGGGCATGAATCATTCGGTCAGAACAGGATGTTGTTCCATAAGCGCTCTTACTCTGCGACTCGAATGACTACGCAGCTTGTGGCGGAGCATACAGTGTCTTGTAGCACACTTGTTTATGCGATTACGATGTGCAGTGGTAATTATACTTGCAGTTTGCAGCAGCTGAATTCGCCCACAGGTGTAAATCGTGATTCGGTGTGGTCATCATGTTGCGGCAACATGTTTCGAGCGTTTGCGGCCTTCACTTTCTCCCAAAGATACTGCCACAATGATTTCATGGTGCTGGCTTGGAGGAAATTACAAATGTAGCTTTGCATGTTTCAGCGATAATCTCACTATTACGTCTCTTCTGACACTTGCTCGACCATTTCAACAGAGAAATGCTAGCAATCTGTTGAATATAGGGCATAACGTGTAAATGCACGTGTCTCCATGCTTGCCGCAACGGACTATTGATGCTGATGCAGTCAGCCTGCTCGAAAAATGTATGTGTACAAGGCATCCATGGCATGTTTCGACTACAAAGCATAACCTTCAAGATTCGTATGTGCTGTCGCTGAGGTGTCAGTAGATGATGGTGATTAGAGGAGGATAATGATTAAGGCGGGTAGTAAGTCACGCCCTCTGTAGCTTTGCGTGGAAAGTGACTAGTGTGAAAGCCAGCCATGGTGGCATGTAGTCAGAGTTGTCTATTGTGGACCCGATTTGCATGTTAATTATTCAGCTTTTTAATGCATTGGGTTCTGTCGAGTTTGGCCTAACTGTGCCAGATTCGAATTAACGAGCTCTTACTGCACAATGAGGTGTGCACTGCTTGCTACATTTCAAATGATCTATCGTCATTACAGGAATGCAGAAGGAAACACTGTGGTGACAGTGGTTGTCACCGAATCCACGGCACACGTTGCTGAGATGGTCAGAGGTCAGAAGTCAGCCAAGCCAAGACCTGTGGCAGTGAGTAACACTGCCTCTTGTTTAACCTTCATATTTTGCGCAAGTTGTTGTTTTTGTTTTAATAAAAACTAAAGGGTAATAGGAGATGTCATGCTGGAGTGGCCTTTGGAAATGTCAAGTAAGCCTGTTTTAGTGCCTTCAGAAGTTAGATGTGCCAGAAGGGATGGGTAGTTACTTTATGGACAAACTCCTAAAGCAGCTCTAAGTAGTAGTATACTAGAGGCCGTTTAATACAGTTGATCCCGGATATATCGAACTCGAAGGGGATCGCGAAATAGTTTGATATATCGACAATTCAACGTATAAAATATGCGTATTTATGGCTTATATTAATGCATTGCAGGTCTTGAAACAGTTTTCGGAATTCGTAACAAGCTCTAAAATGACGATTCGCTCACAACTAGTATTCTAAATAACAAGGTGACAACTTCTTATTTTGTAAGTTACCGTACTTTATTTTGCATGAAAATGTTCAGTAAACTTCTCTTACTTCTTGCACGCCGTCAAGTTCATCAAGTCATCCTAAATATTATTGAAGCTTTCCAAATAAGCAAATTTGGGACCTTCGGTCACAACAGCGGTGATTGGCGCTGAACACCGATGCAAGCTCAGGAGCGCAGTAAAAGGTTGTTTAGCGACGGTGTTGGCATCTTCATAACCGCACGGGTCCACTTTAGCGGCACCGGCAAGGTCAGCCATGATCTTGGCACTGATGCAGTTAGAAACGGCAACATCATGTGCACTGATGAAGTCACTTGCTGTACTCCCGTCCTAGATGGCACCCGGAAATGCTAAGAAGTCACAACATTCATTGAGACACCGTACGCTGCTGTCAGCGGTCATGACACACCCAAAGTCATCACCTGGCACCAAAGCCCGCAAGGAAACAGTTCATGACTGTGCTTTGCTTGGCTTTGTTCCAAGAACCAGTCATCATTTTTATCGCTACGAGCGGGTCAATGTTTAGTTTGACTCCCTAATGAGGATTTGTCAGGAACAAAACGAAAAGTACACAAGTCTTCAAGCTGCAGAAGACAACGCTGCCCACAAACAACAAATGAACAAGTCCCCGCCGTCGACCTCTTGGCAATCGCGATGGCACTTGTGGGTTCGTAACAGGCAGCTGCTGCTTTGATGTGGAAAGCAAGAAAAAGCACAGCCTCCGAAATGTGGGTTTTATAACCGTAAACGCCAAAAATACATCACGAGTGTGCGGATCTCGTAGGCCATGCTTTTCGGGCCTGCACGCCATCGTGCACGAATAAACAGGGAAGGGAATGCGAACATTGCGACGAGGTGCCGAGTCACTCCGCATTCATCTCATTTTGGTGTCATCGGCAATTGGCCCCTTTGAAAAACACTATGCCCGCGCGTTACAACCTACAGATCGTGCATCAAACAAGCCGGTGCACTCACAAGCGCTTCGCAACCCACCAGATCAATGTAATGCAGTGACACTGCCTTTTCGTCTGCTGTGCGTGAAGAGTGATTGGAACTTTTCAGAATGCGGCCGAAAAATGCACCCTCCGGGGTTTGGCGTGACGCAGTCTTTGATATATCGGATGTTTCGCTGTGCGGAAGTTCAATATACGTGTGCACCAGCCCTATACTTTTGCATAGGAAATTTAAGGGGATTTCTCAACTGTTCAATATAGCCAATAATTCAATATATCCGAGTTTGATAGATCCGGGATAGAACTGTAGCTAATACAGTCAAACCTCGATATATCGAACACGGACATATCGAATTATTGCCTATATCGAACGGTTCCTATATCACGTGGGAAATCGCATGCATTTTTAATTTTTTATTTCGAACGAAGTTTGACGTATAATGGATATATCGAACTCGGCCACCCCAAACCGCCCGCGCTCTGTTGACAGGCGGCGAGCTTTCCCGCCGCGCTCCGTTGACAGGCGGCGAGCTTTCCCGCAACTCTCGAAAATAGCGGTAGCGCGGTGGGCGTTTACGACTGCTGCACACATCGATGGCGCCGAGTGCGCCACTTGAACGTAGCGGCATACGCACGCCGCAGCCTTGCAGCAACGACGCACTGCGCTTGTTGCACCAGCTCCTCCTTGATAGTATCGCCAGGCATCCGTCGCATCGGTCGTTGTTGTGCTCGTGTGCTAGGCCTGCCGCGCATTGTGGTGTGTGTAGCGATGGCTGCAGACGCGAAGAAACGGACGACCCTGACTTTTGCAGCAAAACTGGAAGCAATCCAGCGCGTTGAGAATGGTGAGAAGTCGAGCGTCGCGGACGGGTTAGGCATACCAAGGAGCACATTGAGTACTCTGCTCAAAAACAAAGCCGACATAAAGGCCAAGGCCGAGAAGAGTCAGCACTCGGGCGCACGGCGTGTACGCAAAGCTGCTTTTGAAGATGTTGAGAAGTCTCTCCACAAGTGGTTCATGGACGCAAGGGCCCGAAATATTCCTGTATCGGGGCCGATGTTGCAACAGAAGGCAAAGAACTTTGCATTCATTCTCGGCGTCGAGAATTTCAGTGCGAGTAGCGGTTGGCTACAACGTTTTAAGACTCGTTTCAGCATTGTCGGGAAGACTGTGTCGGGAGAGAGTGAGGACGCCAATGATGAAGAAATTCAGAAGTGGCTTGATCATGAGTGGCCCAAAGTTCTCGCCAAGTATGAGCTGAGCCAAATCTTTAATGCTGACGAGACAGGCCTGTTCTGGCAAATGCTTCCGCGGCAAACGCTGGACACTCGCGGGGACAAGTGCCACGGGGGCAAGCAAGGCAAGGCCCGTGTGACGGTCCTATTGGCCGCCAATATGGATGGGAGCACGAAGCTGCGGCCACTTGTAATTGGCAAATTTAAAACCCCGAGGTGCATGCAGAACTGCCCCAATATTCCGGTGACTTATGCCTGGAATAAGAAGTCGTGGATGACGAGGGATATTTTCCTCAAGTGGCTGAAGGCGTGGGATTCGGACCTGGTGCGTCAGGGACAGAACATATGCCTTATCGTCGATAACTGCACGGCACACCACACCGATGCCCAGCTGAGCAACGTCGAAGTGGTATTTCTGCCGCCCAACACCACTTCGAAGCTCCAACCGTTGGACCAGGGCATTATCCGCACATTTAAGTCTATCTGCAAGCGTCGGCTGATCGTTTTGCTTGTAAGACTCCGGATGGGCCAAGATCTGAAGATCGATCTTTTGGGCGCCATCCAAATGCTCAAGGCGTCGTGGGAAAACGTCAAGCAGTCGACAATAGCCAACTGCTTTCGGCATGCGGGCTTCGGTGGACGCACTGACGAAGCATCAGTGGAAGAATCCGAGGAAGCTGGGTTGGCATGCGCAGATGAAGAAAGCGAGCTCGCCGAAACGTGGAGCAAGCTGGAGAGCTTTGTTGGTGCGGAGCCGCAAAGCATGTGCATCGAAGACTTTGTTGGAGGTGACGACAGCACTGGTACAACGGCGGAGCTAACGGATGTAGAGATCGTCGCCGAAGCTACCATTGAGCAGCCGAATGAAGACGCTGCCGAGGTGGATCCCGCAAGCGCTGATGGTGCCCCGCTCCCGACATCAGCTGAGGTCGTAGCCGCTTTGGCCCTTGCGCGCCGCCACTGCAGCGCGATTGAAGGCACCGGCCTTTCACTTGTGGATCGCCTGGACTATGTTGAGGATGCAGTCGTCAAACACGCCATTGCCAACAAAAAGCAGGCTACTCTTTTTCAGTATTTTAAGCCAACACAATAAATACTTTGTTTGAATCTTCAAGTGAGTATTTACTGCACCACGATTGGTTCGTTGGTTGTTTTCCACAAGTTCTTGACGCATTTTTTACGTGATTTTTTATATCGAATTCTGGATATATCGAACTATTTCGCGATCGCCGTGCCGTTCGATATATCGAGGTTCGACTGTAAAAACGTTAAGCTCTATTTGAGACCAAAATAATATACCATTTATTTCACAGCCTTTGTAAACATTTACCTGCTGAGAGCAGCAAATTTAAGCAAAGGCACCTTGCACTTAAGTTCAAGCTGTGAGAGGGAAGATTTTAAACAAAAAATCTGGCTCTTCATCTTCTGTTGTTGAATTTCTTTTTCAAAACTTATGCTGCAAGAGGTCTGAGTGAGCCAGAGCTCTAGCTAGGCTTGTCCATATTTAATTCTGTAATGGATGCATGTTTACTGCTTCAGAGACGTCAAAGGCAATCATTCATTGTGCTTTGTCATTCTTGTCTTCATCCATGTTGTACAGTTAGCCTTGATACAGTACAACCAAATCAGTAAGGTGTGCAATTTAAATTAGGTTCAATAAGGTTGAGAGCTGGGCTAGTTGGTAACTGATCATTGTACCGTACGGTGAAGTAGCGCACTTGGACTGGGAACAAAGGAGACAAGAAGGACACGGCACTTGCTACACTCGTGGTGAAATTATATTGAAACTTCGTTATTTTGTAATTAGACCTTTCGTGCAAAGTATAGTCTCTGAGACAGTTTTATTTACACTGAAAGGGTGGCAAATAGTCTGTATAGCATGCCAGTACGCGCAAAAAATGGCAGTTTTATTGAGTCTGAGGGCCGATGATCACATTTAATGTTTGATGCCGCGCCAACAAAGACCTCTTCTGCAAATAGGTTCTGTGGAATCCCGCAAGGTGGTGGAAAGGTTAAGAAAGGGAAATTGACAACCACCCGTTTGTTGTGTATTCTGTATTCTGTGTCCATGCGCTCGAGTTGTCAATTAATTCGCCCTTGTACTGCCATTTGTTAGCTTCCTGGTTACCTCAGTTGGTAGAGCGACCGACCGCCCTGGAAAGGCGTCGGTTCTGGTGTGATCCCTGGACCAGGATGCATTTTTTGGCATCTAAGCATCTGTGGATGTCCTTGTAGCTTCGTGCTGTAAACGGGTGGTTGTCCGTATCCGTTCTTCAAGACCTCTTCACAGTTATTGCGCCACATACGAAAGAAATGCAAATCTAATGCACTGTTGTAATTGGTGTAAGTGAAGCGGTTGTGCCCACTTTGCTGCTGTGGCTTGCTGATGAAACGTTTGGTGTTATTTGTAGTGCTAACACACCAAATGCCTGTGCTCGCCAAACTAAACTGCTTGCTTTTAAAACACTCAGTTTGATAAATACGTAACGTCGAAACCCATTGCACGCCACCAGAACAATGGCTTCGATTTAAAATTGCATAAAGTGAGGTGTCTACCTGTATTAGTGAAGTGACTACACGAAACATTGCATATGCATTATGTTTTTAAAGAGGTAAGCATTACTCAATATGGCGTTTCGATTGCTGCTGTATACTGGTTAAAAAATCTTGTGTGACGTATTTATGTACTTGTGTAATACTCAAACCCCTGAATCGTGTAACAAAAATTCTTTTTTACTTTTAGCTGCATAATTATAGCACCCCAAACTAATCGTCACGGTGATAGCAGTCATGACTGTCACGACACCACCTGTTCATTTAGCGAGGTGGCCACAGCGCGAAACACTGGGGTGGCAGCTCACTTTGCACCGTTCTGCCATGACTGCGGCATGCAAGTTCTGCTGTTAGAAGCTCAGTATGCACTCGAGCATGGTATAAACCCACACCACTGCACTAATGGTGACATTACATGCACCGTACCTTGAAACAGTCGGCAGGAGCCTGCAAACGTACGAAGAGGTGACTGAATGACCGCAGGACGTATTGCCAACGCTCTCACTTGTGGAAGCTATTGGAGAGAAACAGCACGAAAGACGAAAGACCAGGCAGAGAAACACGTTTGCATCGACACATGTAGCACATGATTCAACAACACAGGGCTTTGCTTTGTGAAAACTGCCAACGCAGTATGCGATTGCAATACTCATTTGACTTCTTTTGCTCTTTTGCAATCACGGGCTCATCTGTGCCTTAGCATAGGCATCTCCTGTTTTGCTTTTTGTATGCCGCTACACAATAGAACCTTTTGATAATCTGCAGGTGTGCTTCCCTGCACTGTATATTCGGCCAACTAATAGTGGCACCTGTCGTCCTTCAAGTGGAAATGAGGTCCTAGTTTCACGTTTCGGGGCATGTCTATTGTGCGTGCTTATATCAGGAGAACAGAGTCTACATTTTCAGCGTCATAGCGCAAGAAAACTGCGCTTGAACACGCTGTTTACAGTGACTAGTGGCCATTAGTTGGGCTAACAGCATCGCAGGAAGGCTAACTTTACAATTATGAAAAGGGTCTATTCCCATTTTGAACTTATCAGAACGAGTGGTGGTTTGCAGCTGTTTTTGGTCCCAAAGTTATCCAACAAAAAAAAAAACTGCAAATGAATGTTCTTTTAAATCTTCTTTTAACCTACACGCCAGTGCTTCGCCCTACAACGTATGTGCACAAATTGCCGTAGCAACGAACAATTGTAGCTTCACATACATTCGCTAATTTCGTTAGGCCTGCCGTTGTGATTATTTTTTTCCTGCTTTCTGATGCAGCCTTTGTATGCGAGGAGAGTGGGATTGGAAGATAAACTTTGAGCTTTAAAGCCATAGCAAGATAGCAGCGCTCGGTGGCAGGAAAGATGAGATGTCTTCAGAGAATTTTGGTTTTGGCGCAGTCAAGCTTAAAGGCATAGAAGATGTTGAAAAGGGTGGTTTATATCTCCTTCCCCCCTCTTTTTGCTAGCTTTTTTTTTTCACTGATAAGGGTTGGTTTTTAGGGGTGCATAGATTACGTGAGTATATGCAGTATGGAGTGGCTGCTATTTGTGTTTTATATAACTAATTTTTGTTAGATGTTTGCAGTATAACTTTATCATGTTCTCTACAACTACGCCAGTGCCAAAGTGTTGGGTATGCTTATCACCTGTAGCGGGGTGACAACAGGAGCACCAAATCGGGGGATGACACAATCAGATGCAGAATGGAATATGGAACTATGCTGTATAGAATACAGTGCATAACAGTGCCCCGTACCCTTGCTCTCAGCTGTTCCAGGGGTGAGGAGTATGGTATTCAGGCATCCTACAATGTGCCAATACGTGCTCCCGTGGTCAACACCGCCTCCTCACTGTAACCCACCGCAGTGGACTAGTGGTTATGTTGCTCGACTGCTGACCCAAAAGGTTGCGGGATTGAATCCCGGTTTCAGTGGCCACATCACGATGGTGGCTACACGCTAGAGGCCCGTGTGCTAAGATGTGTCTTTGTCCATTGTGGCAGCCATGAAACTTTGTTATATTGAAACCGAGGTTAAAATAGGTGTTCTTTCGCCACGAAGCTGGCATAACATATTAAATACTCTGTTATATCGAGTACTGTAACTGACATGTCACCATACACTGTGTGTTGCTAGTTCTGTAGTGTCTGTGTTGTGGCTTGGATTTGGTGATTGAATGTCTAAGTGGATGTGAAAATTTCTTGGTTTCAGAAAAAGACATATCGGCGGCCTACAGGTCCACATAATGCCGGGTACCGGCCTAATTACCTGCTTTCTAAGCTCACACGGTCACGACCACTGCCTGCACCGTCAGGAGGTAGGACATTTTCACAAGCATTTGCCTTTATGTGTGTGCATAAATGTGGTTGTGTGTGCATGCATGTGTCTTCAGGCAGTAGTTGTCCAAGAATAAACACGGTTTCCTGCCTAGGAAAAAAAAAAAGCTGTAATAGTTACATTTGCAAAATAATTTCCTTCAGGTGCCACTTAGTTCTGTGTGTTAGAAACCTTGTTAAAGGGACACTAAAGACAAGCGCTGTATTTAGACTCGTAATGTATTCTTTGAATATATAGTTAATTTTTCAATGACAAATGGAAGAGGAAATATAGGACAGTCTCATCTTTTTAATTTTGTGTCCGAACCTTAATGCCAGTATGTCAGTGTGGCGTCGCATTTCAATACCCTTCTTTTCATTGAGGCTGCACTGTCTCGGTAAAACTTTCCAAAACTTGCCACGTTTAGTCCTGCACACTATTAGAGCACAATGTAGTTTGCTTTTGCCTGTCAACCAGTTTTTAGGGGATGCCTTTGCTGGTACGAGAGCGCTGAGGTGGTGTCACCATCCATCCTTCATTTTTGCACCTTTTCAGGCTTAACGCTAGTGTTTTCTTGCTGTGTAAGGGGCATACATGGTATTGTGGAAGATCCAAAATAAAGGTGGGAGTTGGGCGCATGGAAACACAATGTGGGATGGAGGTTATATGAGCAGGAATAGGTGCCTCAGACAGGCTGGTCGACATTTCGATAGGTGGGCCTGTCTTCGTCGGAGGTGCCTTGTCGTCCATCCTTGGTGTGTTAGCTTGAAAGGGGGTTTGTCACTGACGTTGCGTCATGTGGTGTCGCTGTTGGTATTTGCCATTTGGAAAAGAAGAAACTAGAATAAGGAAGGCGATTGTCACAGGCACGAAATTCACGATAATTTTTCTGTTTTTGTCTCTTGAAAAGTGATTGTGGTCACTGCTTGAGATATTTGGTAACGCACCTGTTAGGTATATAGTTGCTGACTGTTTATTCGGACTTGGCGGGAACTGCTGAAAAGTCAGAATAATCGAGAGTCCAAAAAAAAGCATTCACTCAAAAAAAAAAAGCACTTTTATTGTAAACATCGCCAATGCCTTTGACATCGCTGACAGTGTGTCATGGCGTTCGAAGTCTGACTCGATCAGGCAGCTGGAGTCCAAAAAATCGAACGGCGCACTGTGGGGCGTCACAATTTTTGGTTGTGAGTTTACATTACTTCAATGGGACGAGTGACGGTGCCTTAAGGCGTCTGAATAAACGAGCATGTCCGAATTTTTGCCGCCCAAATAAACGGCCAGCGACTGTATTCCCTGTGATAGGCGCGCACTTCGAAAGCACATCTGCCATTTCGCTTGCTCTGCGTTTTTGGGGATGAAAAATAAAATCTTCGTGAAGTGGTAGTCTGAGTTCTTATCTTCTTTTTCTTTTTTTTTTTTTGTCTCGTCTTCTCCAAGAGACGCTTGTGCTCCACAGTTTAATTTTGATTGTCTGTGGTGGCAGTGCTAGTCATTCACAAACAGAGTTGCTCTTAATTTTGATTCAGTGTATGGTGGCAGTGCTAGTCATTCACAAAGTGAAAGGTGCTTTGATTTTGACTGGCGTGCTGGCATCAAACTGAATATTGTGACTATTGTGTGAGACTGCACTTGAGGACAGAACACGTAAGCTCGTAAACCTGCGTGCCACGGTGGACTGCTGGTGCCAGTGCAAACAACCAGTTGCGAAAACTGAACGTCGCGTTCAAGTCCACCAGTCATGACGTGTTTTTGACCACGAATTTAACCTTTGAGATGTGAGGGCACTGTCACTGAGATGTAAATTGATATTGATAGTAATCGGAGGATGATAGCGATGATAGATTATAAGTCGTGCTACCTGTGGCTCAGCGGGAAAGGTGACCACCAGTGCGAGAGCCTAACAGAGCAGTGTGTAGTCCGAACTAGTATTCATGGTAGATCCAATTCGTATGCAAATAATGAGCTATTTCATACGTGCAGTTCTATGCCACTTAGCTAGAATTGTCAAAAAATTTGAATTAATGAGGTGGAATTAACAAACTGTCTATCCAATGACAATTACCTGTGATAGTGCAGGCAAAGTCATAGCCAAAGCACATCTTATTTTTTACTGTGGGCATGCATGCAGTCCCCACATGTAAACGTTTGTAGGCTATGAAGCATAAAACGAAATAGAGTACTTCTTTATGTGCAATATCTTTTATAAGTAAAAAGAAATTTGCTGAATGAAGGATTTTGGTTTTTCTGCTCCGGTTAACAAATATGGCCTCACTGGGCTGTGGCAAGTGTGCAGGTGAGTTTGAATAACTACAGTAGAACCCCGCTGTTACGTTCCTCACTGCTGCGTTTTCCCGGCTGTTACGTCGTTTTCCGCCGGTCCCGGCATAGCTCCCATAGGATACAATGTATGCATTCGCTGACCGCTTAAGCCGTAGTGGTTCGCCCTATGCCTACCGGTTAGTGCGTACCCTGCGCCCGAGATAACTTTTTGTGCCATAAAATTTACGTCACCGCTGAAAATCTCGACGCCACAATGTGCCGCCAAAGGTTTTCCGTCTTTTCTAGAAGTGCGGAGATCGGTCGATCACCGATTCCGACTTCCGTGCGATTGCGGCGACGCCTTTGCACGTAAGCATCGGGAAAGAACGAAGGCTAGGCGGCGGCCACCGACGAACGCGTCAGCATGACTTATCGCCGACAACCTTATCACAATAAGTATCTTCAGCTATCTGCCCGGACACGCGTGCAGCACAGCGCTACTTTAAGCCTACTGCACGCTTTTACTTGGCGACAACCTCAACGCGCTGGGCCGCCGATCGCTGCCGCCTCGTGCGGGGCTGTGTTCAAGCGCGCACCGCTATGTAGAAACAAAAGCAGATCGCTGTTGCGGAGTTGAGCATTGCGGGTCGCGGACGCCGCGAAACCTCGCTGCATTGACGATATCACGCTAAACGCACGCGTACGGTACAGCAAGCGTAGCGCTGTTGTAACCATATTGCACGCTTTTATTAGGCGACCACCCAACGTGCCTCCGTTCGTTGCCAGGACCGCTACAGCGTCGCGGAGGAAGCTCGACATCGCTGCGTTAACCGAACAAGCTACTCGCCGCATCTGTGCACGGTCTGGAACGAAGTGGGCACGAAGAACAATCCCACGACTGATGCGCGCGTGCGGTACAGCAAGCGGCCCGGTAGTGACGGCGTACGTGAGCCGAGCAGGCGACGCGCTGCACGCAACTATACCCAGGAGACGATCGGCTCCACGTGGCCGTATCGCGTGTCAGTTTTCGTTTTGTAGCAGATCGCGGTACGGACGCATACACATATATTGCGGAATGCAGACACTGTCCGTTTTGTCGCTATGTCGGTCGCTGCGTATCCCGGACCCTCTAATAGTTTCGAAATGCTCTTTGGGAACCCCGCTGTTACGTCGTAACTGTCGGACCGTTCCCGTATGATACGTCGCGAAGTGCGCCCGGAGCCGAACGAGTGACTAACAAAGAGAGCGGCCATGGTGCATTTTCACGCAGCTTGGCCTCGTTTGACCGTAATATTAGTCGCATGAGAGGCGCAAGCAACAGAATCTTTCAATTGATGCAAACAAAAGCATGGCCTTCGAGATTCAAATTGCAAAGATGGCGTCTATGACGTAACTGCTCGCGAAAGCAAGGCCTTCGAGATTGGCATTTACTATTGACAAAAGCATAGCCTCTGAGATTTGCATTGCACAAACATGGCGTGTATGACGTAATTGCTTGTGAAAGCAAAGCCTTCGAGATTGGCATTCACTTCTGCCATCGCGTTGGCGTAGACTCATCATCATCGTTATTTGTCGGAGAACGGGAGGAGTTCGAGCTGGTTGGAGCTCGCATGGTCGTGCGTGCGGTTCGCGGTCGGACTCACCGCGCCGGTCGTGATTGCGTGTGCTTAGTTCTTTCATGCCTACAGCTGTTGGTGTAAAAATCACATACGTTGATTACATTTCTGTGGATAAGGCCGTCCTAAGCTCCGCGTTTCTATCCATCGACTAGATCGCGGCTGAGCGCGCCAATTTTCGTGCTGCTCGTAAGAATTGAAATAAAATTCTGTACCACTAAATATTTTGCCGTTTTTCCTGTTTTTCGGCTCTTACGTTTCCCGTCTCTTACGTTTATTTCCTACGGTCCCTTCAAAAACGTATCAGCGGGGTTCTACTGTATATGTAAGCTGATCAAAGTTCATTGGGGAACAGGAGCAAGTGAATACAGCAGTGTGTTGCAAAGTATTAAGTTGGCTACATGCAGTCCAATCGGCAGGAAGGAAAATCGAGCTTTGTGCGAATGCTACAACCAGCATAAATGCATCTCATATTGCGACTCCCATCTTTCGTTGGCAGCCTGCCTGTTTATAATGAGTCTGCCAACTTTCAAGTACAACTGCGATTAGAAACGGCACATGAAAGAAGTGATCCGTTATGTAAAATTCATGGCATACATGGTTGGTATTCTCGGTGACTCATTGTAGCAGATTAAGAACACTTCGTGTACTGTTCCACCGAACATGTCAGTGTCCATGGGTACCAAGCATTCCTGGTGCTTTGCGATGACAATGTTAAACTTCTGTAGACACTCACTTTCGCAAAGCATTGCCTGTGGCACCGCATATGTCGATGTATGTTATACAGCTGACAGTGTTTCTTTCCTCGTGTGATGGCAGCGTGCTTGATCTGTGTCGAAATTGCAGTGGTCCGTAGACATCGATGTGTCTTTGTATGTGCATGTGGACTTTGTGTCCCTGAAAATGGAGAATTGAGAACTCCGAGCCTGTACATGCTTAGATTGTGGAATGCCCCATTTCCTTTAGATAGCATTTCTGACTGAGCACTTCCTGGGTGGCACGTGATTTTCAAAATAAAAATGCTTGCTTCAATAAAAGTGCTTCCTACGCTCCTTTCAATACAAGGCATCCTATTGCTTGCCTAGGAACTTTATTGCATTGGGTTCCATGTGTTTAAACATGTGGAATAGCATGCATATAAGTGCAAAATAAGACACTTAGAGGTAATGTGCTTTGGAAAAGATGTCTGGTACTAATTTCAGTTATTTGTGGCTTCAGTGTGAATTAAAAAAAGTAGGGGTGTGCGAATATTCGAAATTTCGAATATTTTTCGAATAGTGTTTGCTATTCGATTCGATTCGCACTGGAATTTTACTATTCGAACAATTCGAACTTCCCAAAGACGAATACAGTCAACGTCCAATTGAAAGTCACCTTTTCAGATTTTCAATATTCTTCACCTCATTACACTCTCGTATTGATGCAAAGCTGCCTTTCAAGCTCCGTTACGGTCGAACTTAGCCAAGACACAGTCAACGTCCGATTGAAAGTGGTCCCTAGATTTTCAATATGCTGCACCTCATCACACCCCTGTATTGCGGCAAAGCTGCCTTTCAAGCTCAGCTACGGTTGGAAATGTACTAACTAAAAAAAATGCTGGTTCCAACATGGAGATGAAAGATGTGGCAGAGTTGGGGGCTTTATTAATGCCGTTTTGGACCTGAAATTTGGGCAGGAAGTCCGAGAAATGGGATGCCAAAGCTTTTTAGCATCCAAAATTTCAGATGTTCTTATATATTGACGTCTAGGAGGCAGATTTGGAACTCCCGACTTGAAGAGAGCACACCCTTGTCCGCCACATCAGTTGGGCTTCCACAGAAGTTAAAAGAGGAGAGGCTGAGGAAATGGCATCTTTGCCTATCACATGTAAAGTGTTGTCGGCAACACTTTGGTTGCACTAAATCATGTACATAAATACAATTCGGCCTCTACATTGCCTCATTTTTGATAAGACAACTGTGAAACACCACCCCACCAACACTTCATCAACCTAGCGAAAAGAAACACTTGTCATGTTGCTATCTCACAATAATGTGCTTGGGAATCCTCTCCAACTTATTTTTCTGCAATTTCGCTTCGAAGCATTCGAGAAATACTCGAGAAATATTCGATTCGATTCGCACTCACACTTCAATATTCGAATTCGCTTCGCGCCCGAAATTTTGCTATTCGCACAGCTCTAAAAAAAAGGTACACTTTTTATTAATGCTACAGATATAATATTGCCGCTTTTTCATGCATGGTACTAGTAGTTAGAGATTCATAAGAAAACTCCAAGGCAGAGGAAGAATAAATGTTTATTGTGCGAAACAGCTAGAAAGTGTTTTCTTCGCCCAAGGTAGGCAGCTCTAGGAGTCCGGAAAGCTTAATGTCGCAGCGCGTGCCTTTTCCACCAGACTTCTCTGATCTTCCAAGCTCTGTGTTGTTAAGATTGTCTCCCACGTTTCTTTGTTTTTCCTGTGGTGGGTGCACACCAACACCATGTGCTGAAAAAAAGACACATGCTAGATGCCCTGCTAAAACAAATTGTGGTACTGCTTCACTAAACACCACCGCTGTGCTACCACAGACAGTCGTCCCGTGTAACATTGCTTCGCCGTTGTGTCGTAGAAATGCCGTTTCTGATTACCTGGATTGCAGTGTTTATTCTAGTGTTTTGAATGCATGTAATCTGAGTGAAATGTAAAGGTCTGCTTTCTTTCTCTCTCTTTCTTGCCTACAAGTATACGGTAAAAAACATACGTATACTCTGTGTCAAATCTGTAAGTACTACCCAACCTGTTCCTATTGTGTTGCAATGTTTGGTATGTAGAATCAAGATGGTTAGCTTTGGCCATGCATGGTCACATCCATAGCATCGCCTGCAGTACTAGCGTGTGTGTTTGCTACTTTTCGAGTACTGGCACTGAGCTGTGGCCCCTCACAGGAGGCAGAAAACAGTGTCTTTCCAACCTAAGGGCCACTATATAATTTTGTGACTATCCTTTGTTATGAAGTAATGAGCCATTACAGTATGACTATAAATGTGTGTGTATGTATGTACAGGGTGTCTTCTTTAGACAATACAGATTTTTTCTAAAATTCTATGACAGTCAGGTTCTTGTCATTTTTGCACATGAACACTATGTCGAAGCGGAAATAATTCCCCGCAGCTAAAATGATGGTGATGCGACTAATTAACAAAATCTTGTTAATCAACTTATTAATTATTGACTTGAGGGCAGGTGTTTTTTTATCACAAAGTTGTAGTGCGTACCAATTTATGGCATACCTATTTTCAAAAAAATCACAAAAGTTGCACGTAGTTCAAGATATTCATCATCGAATTTAAAGGCGAAATTGAAACTGATCGCGCCCGGCGCGCACGAAGCACGGTGAAACACCGGACTGACACGTAACAGGGAAGTGATTAAACTTGAATGAAGGCGCACCAAAGTAGAATCTAGTCAGAAAAGTCTGCAAGCATTCTGAAATACACCAGTAGACAGCTTAATGAACAACTATTTCGCCTGTCTTGTAAAAAGCACCGCAGTGGCTGCTCCTGAGTTTTATGCTTCCCAAACAAAGAAAAGGTTCATATTGCATTTTTCTTGTGCACAGTTCGAAAGCAACAGATAAACACCAAACACTATGTGCAGAAGTTAGGCAATGCGCGGGCACAAGTGAAACAACACTTTTTGCAGCTTTTCACAAAAATGTACTGCCGCGGCGTGCTGTCCTTCATATTTTGTCACTCCCATGTGACGGGGGACGTAGCAGAACTGTCGCGCTTCGTGCACGCCTAGCTCGAACAGTTTCGATTTCACACATGAAATTCGATGACGAATCTCGAACTACTTGCAACGTTCGCGATTTCTAAAAAATAGTTATGCCATAAATTGGCACGCACTACAACTTTTTAATATAACACTTGCTGTCAAGTCAATAATTGAAAAGTTAGTTAACAAGTTATTGTGAATTAGTCGAAACAGTGTCGTTTTAACTGCGGCAAAGTATTTCTGCCTCGATATGGCGTTTGTGTGCAAAAACAACAGGAGCCTTACTGCCATAGAATTTTTATTAAAAATCTGTATTGTCTAAAAGAAAACACTCTGTATATATCTGCATACATTGTCACGAGTGTTTGCTAAGTGAAATTCTTTACTTGTGGATATAGAAACATGGGGCTGTGAGAAACTGACGGGTTTCATATATGATGCAATATAATGGTTGTCACTTTTGTTTGACATGTATCTGTTTTGTTCACTTTGCCGAATTTTTAAGTGCATTGTAGCCACTTGCTCGCACAGTGCTTGAGTTTTTTTTCTTTTTTACTGCTCAATTAAGATCCATACCAGCCCATTCAGATTTTCATCAGACTTGAAGGCACTATAAACAAAAATGAAATCAATTTAGTAAAATAAATAATTTTTTTATATTGGGCACGCCACTTATGCTTTACATCGAAATATGTGGAAGTGAGGCCAACACAGGTGTGAACTTGCAAATGCAATTTCTTTCTAGTTCACTGCATCAATTAATACGCACGGTTACTGTAAGAAGGAGCACCTTAATCTAAACGTCCTGTCTTCAACCATTGGCCAGTGGCAGCTTTATTCAGGGAATCTGCTCGACGTCGTCGGGGGATAGCTACTGCTTGCAAACTCCACACACTGTGCATGACTACAATAAGTTCACAGCTGTCTCTTGTATGTTTAATGCGCCTTTTTGCCGAGCTCATATCTGGCATCGTTAATTCTCTTACAACTGTCCGCCGCGGTGGTATAGCGGTTACGGTGCTCGGCTGCTGACCCGAAGGCCGCGGGTTCGATCCCGGCCGCGGCGGTCGCATTTCGATGGAGGCGAAATGGTAGAGGCCCGTGTACTTAGATTTAGGTGCACGTTAAAGAACACCAGATGGTCAAAATTTCCGGAGCCCTCCACTACGGCGTCTCTCATAATCATATCTTGGTTTTGGGACGTAAAACCCCAGATATTATTATTATATTATTATAATTCTCTTACAACTGCCTGAAATTCCTGCTTAGTGCCTACAATTTTGACACAGCATGCTACGTCGGGTTCATATTTTCTTCGTGAGGCATAATTAGGTTATTTCTTGCTGATATGTGCTTTCATACGCCAGGGGCGTAGCCAGAAATTTTTTCGGGGGGGGGGGGGTTCAACCACACTTTATGTATGTTCGTGCGTGCGTTTGTATGTGTGCATGTATATATGCGCAAGCAAAATTGAAAAATTTCGGGGGGGTTTGAACCCCCCCAACCCCTCCCTTGGCTACGCCCCTGTCATACGCCTTCACAGAGAAATTTACTGATAGCTAAGCTAGGTAGTACTGATTCTTAATAAGAATGTAAGTGCGACATAAAGCAAGGGTTAAGAAAAAAAGAAAAACATGGGTGGGCACCAAGTTTCAACTGTGCTGCTGCGCAAAATGAACCTGAAGCTATCGTAGTGTAGCTGCCAAGTGCAAGGTTGCGGGTTTGATTCCAGATTGTTGTGGTCACAGTTTGATGGGGTTAGAATGCAAGAATGGCTGTGCACTTAAATTCTATTGTGTATGTGCCTGGGCATAGGGAATAACCGAAGATGACAAATTCTCTCATGCGAGAGTCTTAAGAGCTAACTGCTCTGTTTTGTTCTTTGTCCTTGTTTGTGTAATGTGCCTCTGGTCGGAAATACTTTGTGTGTCTTTTTAGATCAGTGCACTCGATGATAACTGTCAGACTGTTGTCAGTGACACCGAGCCATGGCTTTTCTTTCATTTCTCTCCTATCAGACAAGCGGAGACCAGGTTACGAGCTGTACCATCCTCCACAACACAGAACAACCTTTGGTACAACAGCGAAGTCTCCACAAAAGTCTTACGGCTGGTCTAGGTTGGCTGACGGAGCCAGCAATGCGAACGTGAGCGCAGCATTTCGTTTAAGCACTCCATTTTTTTATATGCCAGGTTTTTTTTTTATGACATGTGAACATTTTTTGTTTGTGCAGCGGCTTGTAGTAGACTGCTGTTACTAATCTGTCATTTTTTTTCTCATGGGTTCCTTCAGTTATGGGAAATTTTTGTTAGATGAAGGTCACTGCATATTTGCATTCTAATTTTTTCTTCCCACAACACTTTGGGAGCTGTAACTATTGGTGCACTCTAGCTGCTGGATGCAGGAATATGTTGTTCTGCTCATTTGATGGCAAATAAGTTGATATATGCAGTATTTCTTTTGTAATAAGCATGCCTTATTTTGCAACACTGAAGTATGAGACTTGCTACTAAATGACCCATACCTGTATCTTTCATATGTGATGTGTTCATTGGTTGCAACTGAAGACTTGATATTGCCTGCCCACTGTGTGCAAAACTGTAGTGTACGTGCACTCCATTGCCAGCGGACCGGTGAGGTGAAGCTTGCATGTCAGCCCTGGCATCAAAACTGCCATAACATATTGTACAAAATAATGGGCTGGTGAGGAAAAGTTACTTCGAGAGGTTCAAGGGACGCTGTTCTGGGCCTTCGCGGTCTCTACACTGGGTGGGGCCACTGGGGTAAATGGAGTGTTTCAGTCGAATGTTACTCATGTGCATTCGTACATACTTAGATTTTATTCTGCTGTATCCATTGGAGCTCTGTACCCGTGTGATGTCACAAAAGACTCATTTGTATGTGAGCTCAGATGTCAAATGAACTCGCTGCGTTACTTTTTGTTAAGTCACATTTTTGTGTGGCGTTGTGTATTTGCTGGACTGCTTCTCCGGAACTTTGTTTTTCTTTGTATTGGATGCATCTGCAGCGTTGAAAAGCAGAATCATACAGGATATTTCACTGTCGGTGATATTAGCATATCAAATACTCACTGTAAAAAAAAAAAAAACGCATGTAAGTGCAGTGCAATAAATTGTCTGCCTGAAAAAGCTGGCGAAAGTTCATCCGACAAAATGTGACAAAGAAAAAAAGGTCTAGCTTTGCCCGAAAGAGCAAAAGCAAATTTGTCTATTAGTGTATCAAATTTTGCGAAATTTAGCAAAGGTATGCAATTCCTTGTGGTGATTTCAATACTACCTATGCAGTTTTGTAGTGTTCGAATATTTCGAATAGTGAAAGTGCCTTGCTGATGGAATGGAATACCGAACTGTTCATATCGAATATTCTAAGTTCTGAATATTCACACGCCCCTAGTATAAAGCTTTCGCCTTAATAAATCTAACTTAGGTGTAAAAAAAACAGAACCATAAAGTACATTGCTTCTTAACTCTTTTCAAACTGCTGAGACCAGTTTAGTTTTCATGCTAGGTGCTTTAATTCAAAGAAGCAGCAACTACATTCACAAACGCATTGGAATGGCTGTTGGTGGGCTTACTGGAATTAGTTTACAGCATCCGGGAGAGAGGATAGCAACCAGACGCACTCATGGTGAGATCCAAAACAACAAAGGGATACCAGAAGGCGAGTCCGCGCCGTGCAATATGATATGTGTAGAAGGAGAGCCGCGAAAATAGAAATATGAAGAGCAGACAGTGCAGCCAGAGAAGGCAGCTGACTGATGCGGCATGCAAGGGCGATCGTGGCCATCTTTTGAGCTTCACGGGCAGTTTGGAAGCTAGCAGCATGTGTGTATTTACGACATATGTGCGTTAATAGCAATAGGTTTAGTATGCTCGTTTTGCCATTCGCAAAGCAGTTGTGTTCATTTGTGTGGTGACTTTGCTGCAGCAGACATCTGGGTGAGGTAGGTTGCAGCTGAACATGTGTGCTTTTGTTTTTGAGCGGTCGCTTACAGGGTCATTTTTCGGTGTATAGCCTTGGTGCAGCAATATCTTTCTTGAAACAAGCGCAAAGGAAAACTTTATTATCTGCAGTAAAGCGTGACCGCCGTCATGACAAGTTAAATGAATGCCACGCTCGCTTACTTCTCCTTTCCACTGAAGCATTGTATGGACACTGAATGTTTCGCGATGTTTGCTAGGGTAAGTAGGACATACTTCTGCATCAATAGCTGATGACACCGGCATTTACATATAATGGCTCAGGAGGGACGAGGAGGAGAGTTGGTGATTGTGGAGAAAAAAAAAGGACTTTATTTTTTGCAAATATTAAAAAGCATGTCTTAGCCCCCTAAGGACAAGGGGGGAAAAAGGAAAGAAAAGTTTTGAGGGTTTCACATCTCGAAGCGGGTTGGATGAGCATGATGTCATAGCGAGATAGGAGGATTAGAGAATTACTCTAAAATTGTCTGTACGGCTACCTTGCACTTAAAGACGAGGATAAAGTTTACCATCAGAAGAGCAGTTTCACTTCGCTTTGCAAGTTTTGCAGAACATACAGTGTTGCAAAATGTAGAAACACTGCGCTTTCGTGCGGTGTGCGCTTATGATTGCTAGTGCGCACTCACTGTGACCCTTCCTTTAACCAAAAAGATGAAAAATTCGTATACAGGGGGTGTGCTGGAGCCGACATTTTGACAGATGGAGTTCTCTTCCTTAGGGCTGCAACCTGCAAAGGCTGCAAAAAAGACAAGCCCGATTGTCAAAACGTCTGCTCCAGCACACCCTCTGTTGACGAATTTTTCATCTCTACAAGATTCCATCTTCCCTTGACTGCCTTTCTTGGATTTCCTTTAGCCAAGGCACAGCTGTCGGCTCATAAGCATCTGCGATCATTTGATAAGCTTTGTTCATCTATGAAGAGCCATGCTGATTTCAAATTTCTGACAGGCAGTTTTGCGTGTAGTATATGCATTAATTGATGCCCTTGTCCAATGCATGCAACTAAGGGACGTTACAGCGGCACTGGAACCTCTGCTGTTGTAAGTGCCGGACCCTCTTCCACATCTCCTGTGTGGATAATTACGTGCAATGGGTGCCGTTTTTCACACTGCGGATGAGTCGCGAGAACACATCTAGGCTGTGAAGACGTGTCGCTCATATGTCTGTACTTCACCTAATTCTCAAGTGATAGGCCAATTTGTTGAATGTCACTTTTGCGATATTTTGCCTGATAGCACCACACACCCTGGTATCCATGAGTGACAGAGTGCTTGAACTCTGGCTAAGAATGCTGTTGTTCCTCAATGCTGGCGTGTTTCGCACATGCTAGATGTACGATATCTTGCATAATCCCCTTTTTTATGTGCTAGCTAGCCATGCACGGTCGCTGTACCAGTGTCACGCGGTCACTTATCTCTAGAGCCTGATCAGTGTTGAATTTCTCGATCGCAATTGGCTCGCTTGCACAACTTTTGAAAAGGAGCCATCTTATTGCGGTGGGGATATTCCATTCAGATCGCGCTTGATCGCATTCAAAAGTGCATCGTGTGACATTATCGGCGCTTTGCAGGGCATGCTCAACTACGCTGATCACTGGCCCTGTGCGCCTCCGTTCATTTTTGTGCCGCTCTACGTATTGCATTCAACGCTCCATCCAGCGTACTTTTTTCCCGTACGTTGCAGCGCTTCGTTCGTTACCTTTTTTTGGCCTGTGTCCTGCGTTGTATATGTAATTCTTCTTTTATATATATATATATATGTATGTATGTATATATATATATATATATATATATATATATATATATATATATATATATATATATATATATATATATATATATAATGTGTATGCTAGTCTGACCAAGTCATGCACATTCAAGATGAGCACTACTGATGTGTTCACATGCATTCTCATAAACTGGAATGGTTGTTGTGTGGTGATTGAAGCATGTAATATAGCTAAAATCTGTGTGGGCCATTGAGTAAAGTGTGAGCCATCATGAAGTCTGTTATCAAGGGGAGACACTACTCTTTAAAGGGGTCATGAAGCACCCCTTGGGCTGATTGAAAAAACACATCCTGCGGAAAGCTGACACGGCTATGAACTGCTCTGCCAAATATTACAGTCGTGCGCGCCGCGTAATGGCCACAAGCGGAGCGCGAAGTTGCCGTTTCCCCAGGCACCCTCTTTTCAAACAGAGGCCGGTTCTCACTCTCGTCGGTGGGCGGGGCGTATGTCCGCTGTACGTCGCAAGAGACATAGCATGCTTATTGGCCGATAGCCGACGTAAATCGAGAGCGGCGTTCGGATCAGATGCGCTTCTTGCCGCGGGGTGCCGCGACTTGCCGGCGCCGCACTCCTCAGTACACGGTAGCCGCACTCGCGCAAGCGAATCACAGCGGGAGAGCGATCGCGTTTCATGACGCGCGCTGGCGTAACTTCTTTCCCCCATGCCATCCCTCCCTGTCTAGCTTCCAGTGCGCTCGTCGGCACGAGAAAAGAGAGAAAGCGCTGGATACTTGTCGAGTTTATGTATATGTATGTGCCGATTTCAAATATGCAATTTTTCTAGTGCAACATACAGTTTTTAAGATATCAAACATATGTGCCTTGCTAGGAACATCCTTAATGAAAACCAACAGAAAGTGACGCCGAGGAAGGTATAGGGGACGTTAATTGTACTGTTTTGACTGTATTGGAGCAACGACAATATTAATGTGAAGAAAGTAAAGTGGATGAAAAGACAACTTGCAGCCGGCAGGAGCCGAACCTGAAACCTTTGGATAACGTGCTTGTTTCTTTGCTGTATCAACGAAGAAACGGCCCCTTAAAATTCCCGTCCTTCTTTTGTTATGAACATGCTTTTTTCCTAAACTGAGAGAATTGAAAGGTGAATCGGGCATATCTCAACAACTTGGAGTGAAAACTGTATTAATGCAAGTGAAGACACCACATGAGGGAGATGCCTGGATGTGATGACAGCCAGAAGTTCTGCTATTGGCTTTTCAAGCGACTGAAAGATGCATACTTAAGTGATCAGCCAAGAATACCGCCTCAGACCCCCCTGCTGCAATGTTTATTACCTAGCCGATTGATTGCAACATTATTTGTCGAGATATCCCTGGAATAACCCCACAGAGTCCCTTGTTTGCTGTCAAAAATATCCCTAGGTTTACATAATTGTCTGCTTCTTCAGAGTCTGAAGCCCAAATTATGTTCGAAATGCGAGTATTGGTGCTCCAAAGCTTATGGCTTGCACTAGTCTCTATTAGCCCAATACTTGTCATGCTGCAAAATCCACTACAGATGTCGAGCTTCTCTTGGTGCTTTATTACTTCTTGCTTTACATGGTGGCTTATTAGTTCGCAATCCTGCTTTAACATTACAGCTGGCAAGAAAAACTGGCATACCAAGCATTTCAACCTCTTGCTGTTCATTTCTGAAATGCACATTGAAGATTAAAAAAATTTCCTAAGTGATTAATTGGCTGCTGCGCAGTGTACCTTTCAGCAGGTCCTTTTTTTTTTTTTTTTTGAGAATTACAAAACTCGGCTGACGCTTCAAATTTTCTGTACAGCCAGTGACTGATATTAACTTCTTTATATTTTGTCTAATGAGTTTAATAATGTGCAGCAGCTAATCATATAATTAATTCCAACATGATTGAATTCAGACTTTGGAGTGTCATTATCTACATTGAACCAACAGGGATACTACAGTCTTGCAGTACAGTTGAACCTTGATATAATGAAACTTGTTCTAGCAAATTTCACAATGTAACAAACTATTTTGATTTCCCAACCATAGCTCTACTGATTAATAAAGTATATGTTCCCGTGATTTAAGAAATTAAGTACTGGGAGCAGTTTTGATTTAACAAAATTCTTAAGCCTTGCACGCAGTCACGTGGTCCTCTATGACAAATGAAATTTCGTGGTGACATTTAAAACTGAGACATTTCTGGCAAGAAAAAAAAATTGATAGTGGTACATACAGCCGTGCTATCAGTGATGACTTTTTGTCACAAAAAAGATACTGCACCCCTACACCTGTGAGATGGCCAACTCCAAGCTGCGCTGCAGGAGATATTCTGCATTTTTAGTTGCACAATGCGGCTGACAAATGATAATGACTCTGCGGTGATGCACATATGGGCAAGCATTGCAAATGGCAATAAACGTTGTTAAGCATGTGGAATGGAACGCACCATATTATACGTTTGTCATGTGAAAGATTACTACTTTCATCAACTTTTGTTGTGGCTGACACTACACTATGCCTTTCAGTTGGTAAGGCCAGCTGTCCAATGGTTATGGCTCTGGCACGATGCTTTGGCATATAACCACTGGAACTTCACGGAGACATGATGGCGCTGCCTACACCAAAAGCAAGTGTACAACTTATCGCCGACAATCCTATCATGATGAGCATCGTCGACAATTATGGCCAAGGTGCCCGGCAATTGAGAGGCCTTCTCTTAAACCCATGTGTGCATCTTCACGTGTTGAAGTACATCTTTGTATTGCGCATTATGTGAAAAAGCTGCAGCTTACATACACCAGTACACAGAGTACAATTGCCAAACCACCATGAGAATCGTGCATATAGAAGCACATAGGCCTTGCTTATTTAACATTGTTGAGATGTGCCAACTTGGCTTTATTTTCCTTTCTAGTACTCTGGCATACAAGTGGCTCTTTTCAAAGTGTTGTGTAAATGGATTTTTAAATGCACTGCAGTGTGCTGCAGCTTTATTCCCTGTTGTGTGCAAAGGTGAAAGTGTGAAGAGACAACTTGGGCCAGTGGTCTGCCGACTCCAATTCCATTTCACATCAGAGGGTATTGGGGTTGAGCTATAAAAGAAATGTTTATAAAGAAATCCAGCAGGAACCGTATCGGGATAACAGTGAACGATGTATTTATCATTGAAGCAATGAAGCAATTCATCCCTAAGCCTGTTGTCTGCTAGTTTACTTTGTTGTAATGGAATGTGTTGCTTCATAACAAAGCTTGTAGTTTTACTAGTTATTTATGTAACTAATGTCAGCTGCATTCCACGCAACAGGCCACACGAAGTTCCTTCTCGAGTTACCAGCCACAGTCAACATACCAGACTCCTCCAAGGTTCCAAAAGCCTGCCCTACTGTCTACCAGTGGTAGACGCAGTCCAAACAAGAGCGGCGATACTTGGAGCAAGAGGAGTGAGCCCGTTGCTGCTACTACTCCTGTAACGACGCGGCAGCCATCAACCATTAGCACTTTCAAGCAGCCCGAAGACAAGCCCAGTAGCTGGCAGGAGCTGGACAGCAGCTGGTCTAAGAGCACCTTCAAGCATTCAACCAGGAGTGCTGCCGAATTCTGGGAATTCGGTGCTGGAGACAGCGGCAAGCAGTCGTCAACCACATCACAGACAACTGCCGGTGAGGCTAGCGGTGCAGGTGTGTACACCTTTCTGAAGAGCACCGAATTGGTGCTGACAATCCACTACCACGCTCAGTATGTATGGCTAGCATGCACAAGCACGTCGCAAAGTGCTCTCCCAGGTTGGATAGTGTTATCGGCTTAAAAAGACATGCTTCAGTTCTTGTTTCTAGCGTCACCCCTTCATGCCTTCTTTCATGCCTTCTTTCACCCCCTCTTCTTGTTTAGTGCTCAAAATCCTTCATGAAGACGAAAGAGACAGGCGGTGGCCACTTTCTATACAAGCTTTGCACCATGCATGCGTCTGAAAACTGCTCTCTTGCATATCAGGGTAAGGTTGATGTACAATACAAGAACAGCAATGGCCCGTCCTTTTGTTGGGAAAACTTGGCGTAGCCGGCGCCACTACGCAATGTGAAAAAACTTCGCCACTTGCTCTTGTGCAATAGTGCTTGCTGCAGCTCGCTTTGCAGCTTGTTCTGCTACCACAGTGCTCTTACTCATGCGTAGATGGGTAGATGGCTTTGAAATTGCATGTATACTCAAACCTCGATATAACGAACCCGGATATAACGAATTAACGGTTATAACGAAGTAAATGAAGAACGGTCTTGTAATAGATACAGTTTTATTAATATACATTTATAACGAATTTCCGGATATAACGTCATTTTCGTGGCAGATGCGACTTTGTTATAAAGAGGTTTGACTGTACTGCAAGCTCATGTGGTCTTGTCTTGTTATTAGAGTGAGGAGGGCATTGAGTGTGAGAAAGTGCATCTCCAGTGCACTAGCTGTGACAGGGACATTCCTGCAACAATGACTGTCCCTGGACATCGAGTTTGGCAAGTGCTGTCAGCGCATCCAAACTGTAAATTCATGGTAGCAGGGCAAACCACAATTGTAAGTAATCGTGTGCCTTATCACTTGGTGTACAGCGAAATCTCAATACAATGAATATCAAGGGACCACTTAAAATCGTTTGTTTTGAAAAATTGTTATACTGAAAAGAAAATTCGTGCTAAAAGCTGTAAATGCAACAAAGGAAGCTGCATACTTTTGCTGTGTTCACATCTACTGTCAAATCATGACATCTTTGCAGTCATGGCGAGCATACGGGGAGAGGCGTGATTTGCATTTAGCGAGTCTTACAGGTATGCAAGAGCCTTGTCTACGGCACATGATAAATATGTAAATACGGCTTCATTATTGCAGCAGTATTTGCATGAAGAAGTGTCGCTGAGGTTGCCCTTCTCGTTTGTGTGAATAACTAACCCAGCATATTTGTGTGTGCGAGGATTTATCTTAATGATTAGGAACTCATTCATAACTCTGTATTTTTATTTTGTGTGTTTTCATATCATACTTACGAACATATCGCTGGGCCATGTGGGTCATTCTTCCATTAGTTAACAAGTTAAAACACATGTGTGTGGCCTTGAGGAGGCATTCATGCTCACATCATATCCCAATTGTTTTATTATCATAACCACATGCCATTCACTCTTACTCTACATCTTTCACGTCACTTCATGATTTTAAAACGTACATGTTTTACCTGCACTAACGCGTGGAATTTTAGGCCCTTATACAGCCACTTACATCATCATTGATCACATCCAACATATTGTCCTGGTGCTCTTTGGCCATCAAATTGCCCTTGTGCCAATAAACACCATATATCATCATCATCAAAACATACACGTGTGACCTAGGCTACTTCAGCGTCGATGATGTTTCACAAATAAGTGACATTCATGTCGTTAAGGTGCCTTGTGTTTGGATAAGTTTCTCAAGAGTTAATTATAGTTGCACATTTGTGTAGTTTTTATATGTTCATTTTGGAGTCCTTCTTAGAGGCACTACAACTTTCTCTATCGCGTCGGCCTCTGTAAACATTCTGGAGGCACGCCAACGCGTGATGCTCAGAAGCAGCTTGTGCAGCTGTTGGGCCATTTGTTGTCATTTGACCATAAAGGGTGCAGGGGAGTGCTATGGCGGAGCCTACGTACTGTGATATCGCTAAAAGTGCCTAAATATATCGACGCTGCCTAATGTTGTTGGCATGCATGGAGTAGGTCTTTATTAACAATAATGTAGTCAACTAGGATGGCCTAGGGAGATTTTGACTGTGGATGTCCCTTTGGTCTTCACTCAGAAATGCATTTTAATGTATTATGAAACCTGGATAAGCATGACAATACTTACTCTTCTCCAGTAACAGTCTCATTTTGCTGGTTGCATCTGGACTGTTCCATTTGTACTTGTTCACGGTTGTACCAATTCTGTTGCTTTGGGCACAGTCCAGGAGGGGTAATATATAATGTTCTTGCCCGCAGGAGGAGACGCTGCTGCTGCTCCTAACATCAAGACAGCGTCACCAGCTGTCTGTGCAGAACCGGCTCGGCCAGTGGCAACAGCGACGGCCACCAAAAGCCTTGGCTGGTCTGACAGACTAGGGTCCAGTACAACAACATCGATGACATCTGCAGAACTCCAAAAGCCCATCAGCACGATCAGTACAGTCTCTGAAAGGCCAAGCACGCTCGCCGAGCGGAAGCCCACTGTCAAACCAGACCAGCCCCGGTTCGACCCGTTCAGGCAGTCAATTTCCCTGGACGAGATCCCAATGCCGTCACCTGAGCACGCGGCGGCGGCAGCAGTTGCAGCAGCAGCAGCGATGCCAAGTTTGCTGCCAAGTCCCACATTGCCTTCGCCTGCTCCAAAAGAGCTCGGCATTTCACTGGGGTCTCGGGAACCCACCGCCACCATGGTGTCCCCACTTTCACCCTTACCATCTGCTAACTCATCTTCCGCACCATCAGTTAAGCAGCCACTAGTGCCCGCACCATCGGGGCCCTTGAGCAAGCCTCGACGTGAGTAAAGAAAGATTCACCTAAACAGGCCCTGCAGCACTTTTACAGTTAAACATTGAATTGCATCGTTAAAGGAGTTCATTGCTTCACGAATCGACTGCCCCCAAAATTTTCAGAATCTGTCAAGTATGAGCAGAGTAACAGGGAGTTGCTGCCCGCTTCAAGTGCTTTCTCTCTCTTTTCGTACCGGCGAGCACGCTGAAGGTGTTAAAGGGGGGAGGGGGGATGACAAGGGCAGCGGCTGCAGTAACTGTGCAGCTCACGATGCTCAAATCGGCCAATGGCTGTGGACTTTGGGTTTATGGCATCATTTGTCGAGAGAAGAGCGAGCGGTTTCTTCCCGACTTTGCGAATTCGTATTAAATTGCAAGCCGCGTGCTGCACTGCGTTTGGCTCGCATGTTCTCAGAAGCCTGGACTACCCATTGGTAACATTTTTTGACCCTGCTGAAAAAGTGTTGCAGGGCCCCTTTAATATTAGATGAGCTTCCACGATTTCATCAACATCTTGTAATGAGAATGTCGTACTGGCTTGCTTGCAAGGCATGCCATTGGCGGCAGTAATTATCTATTATTGAGACGACACGAGGTAGAAAAGGTCTCGTCTCTCATCACTGTAACAAATGCCCCACTGGGAATCTGAAACGATTGAGCCACGCAGCACCAGTAGGTCACTTGTGGAGAGAGAGACAAAGGCACCGAAGTGTCATGCATGCTCAAAAACTGCTCAGGTACGTAGAGTTTGAAACGTGCTTGTCTGCAATTGAATTCGGATTTCCCATTAAGCACCAGTTGCTGTAGCAATTGGAGATGAAATCTTTTGTGTCTTTAGGTTGTGTCCTTTTGTCATTTAGTAACTGCTGCAGCCAGTAGATCGATGGACACGTGCCATTGATGCTTTATATCGTTGAATGTGCCTCGTGGAGGTCCTCATCTGAAGAAAGCATGTGTGTCTGACTGACAGTGGAGCCTATCAATGCCAAGAATGTGATTTTGGTTCTTCATCTGATTGTAACATGCAGACAGTTTTCAGACCAGTTTTGCTAGAAAAGTGTGTGTGTGTGCATAGAATTGAATAAATATGGTGGCCATGGTGAGCTGGTGTTGAGCTAAATGAAGAAAGTCTGTGCAAGGAATTTCTGAAAATTTGTTTTTTTGGTGGAAGATATTATATCCTTCAAAACATTCACTTTTGTTTACATTGCTGAGGCATGTGATGCAGCCACAGAGGTTCATATGTGTACATGCTGACCATTTGCTGAACGTTTGTTCAACGAGGTGGCGAGGGTGGGACACTCTTCACCAGGGGCATCATGCACGGGGTGGCAGCTGACCAGTAAACCCTCGCATGCTTCCTAAAGGCGTCAAGCAGGGACGAGGCCCTCGCCACAAAAGAATGAAAGAAGGGGAATTTAGCCAATTTTAGCCACAGGGAAATGTCATTGCAGTGGACCTTAAGTATTTTGGATGCTAAAATTTGGGTGATTGTTGGGGATTAGAACGACGGAAAGTGGAGCTAGTTGGTAGGGATTTATCGTGAAAGAAGGTAAAGCGTACAGACACTGACACAGGATAAATGGACAACACTAACGCTGGTGTTTGCATTTTCTGGTTCTCTTGTCTTGTGTCTGTCTTGGACCAGTGTCCAAGACAAACAAAATTCTCAGACCACTGTTCAAGAATTTCACTTTCCATACGAGAGAACTTGTTCCCACCCTAGTTCGTTCTTACTGCATGACATATATTTGCCACTAAAAAAAGACATGAGGACGAAGGAAAGGAACACGAACAGGACTACATGGGCAGCCTGCATTTTCCTGTATGTGTTCCTCTCCTTTGTTCTTGTCATTTTTATAGACAAATATGTCATGCTACTTTCCATAGTTTGGCATATCTTGAGTTTGTGAAGTGTGAGTGGTGCAGTCTACTGTCCTTTGCGTACTGCACTGTGAGCACTTGTAGAGATGTGAAAGTCTGTGGGTGCAAAGTTACTGCACATTTGTGGACTACTGTTCATTTCAATGAGAAACGAGCAGGCATTTGTGGATGCTGCCTCCAGCAACAGACATACAAGATATCATCATTTCGTGGTGTGCCGCATGAAAGAGCTCTTCCTTAGGTACTAGCTGTCCGGGGAGCGAAAAGGGCTGGTTTTGTGACATCACCCGAATTCCACTAAAGCTCGTCTGTGAGCCTGCGGAGCTTTTCACTCTGCGTAAGTCTCTCGAGCGGGTCATGCAGCATCGAGGGTTATTACATTATTGAGGAAAAGGATTGATTACATCAGCTATATGATGAATGTAGCGAGTATTGCAAGGGGCACTGATTTGGACTAAGTGTCTGTGCCTCGCTGTTATGGTGAAATAAAGAAGTAAAAATGTACCCCCCCCCCCTGACCCCCTCTTTGTTACTCCTCCATCCATTGCAGCGCCTGAAGAGGAAGAGTACGAGAAACCAGTAAGAGGCGAACATTTCACTGTGGACGACATGGACATCCCACAGACGCCGAACTGCCTGCTCGTACACTCGTATGCGCGCCGTGAGGGAATCCTGTATTCCTATAGCACCATGCAGGACAGGAGCAAGCGCAGGAAGGGCCCCCCATTCTGGCTGGCCACACTGCGGCTTGGGGAACGCAAGTTTCCATCGTATCCCGCAGAAAAACCAACTCAGGAGGAGGCCAAGGAGGCTGCTGCAGCACGAGCCGTCTCGGAGCTCGGGCTCCACCAGTCAGGTAGGCTATAGTGAAAGATAAAGCTTCTTATGCATACCGACAACCTACGAGTTCAATACAAGTTCGATCCACTATTGGGGGGGAAAAAAAAACTTGCTGCATCACCTTGTTTCAAGGCATTAGATGCCTGCAACCGCTTCATAAGTTTCTTGTTTCCTGTAAAGTTTGCGAATTTGAAATCGCACCCAAAACATTATTAAAACGAAGTTGAAGAAATGAAATTGTCAAATTACTGTTGGACCTAGCTACGATAACACCGGTTTTAAAGGGACCTTGCAACGCTGTTTCAACATGGTCAAAAAATGCTGCCGATAGGTAGTCGAGGCTCTTGCGAACATGCAGGTCAAACAGTGCAGCACGCGGCAGGAAACTTAAAATTATGGTTCCAAGTCTGGTAGAAATCGCTCTCGTCTCTCGACAAATGAGGCCATAGACTCAATTTCAACTGCATCAAGCTCGTGTACACGACCATTGGCTGATTTGAGTGTTGTGAGCTGCCTACTTACTGCGGCCGCACGTTGGTGGTCACACTGAACGTGAGCCGCGCATTCAAAGAGAAAAGTCATCAAGGTCATGACGTGCTGATGTACGGACGTAGCTTCTTAAGGGGGGACGTGGCAATGAAAACTATCTGTTATTTATGGAGATAAAGTGATGAAATTTGGCATGCAGATGTGAGATGTTGTGCTGATATCATAACTGAAATCAGTTTTGAGCAATCTTCTGCAGTTTTTGAGTTACAACACTTGATAGACTCTCATTGTCATCCGAAAATTAATTAATGAATTAGACATAAGTTCGTCAAGATTTTTGCATAAGGATTATCGCAAGGGCCCATTCTGTGGCGTCATGCTATTTGTTTATTTTGTAATGTTCAAATAAGCTCACACAAAAATGTTTGAAATTTTTTGTACATATTGCCTTACTAACAACTTTTACAAAAAGCCAATTATAAAAATCTGTATGATGTGCAGAGAAATATGGACAGCTTTACGGCACTCATTAATGTCTCAGGATCTAAGCACAGAAAGCGGAATGGTTATATCTTTATTTGTTGGGAAATGGCACAGGGATGACTGACAGCAACTGTTCAAAAAATGAAAGCTGAGAAAATGGAGCTCAAAGAAAATGGAGCTAAAAGCTAAGAAAATGGAACTCACAAGGAAGCAGGTTTTATTTTTCATAGGAGAAATGCAGCTTTGCGGCTATCTTTAGCTCTATCTGCCCTCTTTATGATGACACCAATATGGTGGCACTGTGCCAAGGGAAAACTTCAGGTTTGCATGTTCTAAAGCCCAATTTTCTCATAGTTTTCGATGACAGCACACTAGTAAAATGTTTTTTTTTTTTCAACTTCTGCTGCTTATTTTGGTCTAATATTTCACCATGACTTAAAACATGGTCTCAGGATTGCAGAAAAAAAATAAATTGAAAAATTGAACAATTAGACCAAATTTACCGTTCCCATTGCCACGTCCCCCCTTAAGTAAAATCCCAGCTTGACGTTGACTCACTCGTGAACATTCAGCATACCACAACTTTTGTTCAAATGGGTTTAGAACAATATCCATCCTCGTTTTATTGCATGCAGTTCTCATTCCAGGTTATTGGGATATGCTGGTTTACTTCGCAACTCGTTCAGTTAAGAAGAAATCTGCTCCAAACAAGGCACTTGAAATGTTTGATACTTTAAAAACTAGATAGTGTTCTGGAAAAATAATTGCATATTTGAAATCAGCGCATAAATACACATCAATGCAGCAAGTTTCAAAACAATCGATCAAGAATGTTGAGAATGCTTTAAAAAGCAGCCTCTGCCCTTACCCGCTGTCTAGTTTTGAGAATGCTGAAGCCCATAATTTTTTACCGATTTATGTTTTGCTCCTCCCACGTCCTCTTTTTCTCCATTTTCGTGTGTCTTTGTGCAGGCACGGACCTTTTTCAGATTATGTGCATATTCAAATTAGAGTTCATAAACAGCGAGGTGTCTGGGTATGTCCTGTCTTTACCCGAGTTGCCTTTACATATGGTTATCGTAGCACTGACCGGCCACCTTGGAACAGTGTTTCAACGTTCCTGGCTTAGTCTCTTGCTTCATTGAACAACTGTTTATTTTGTGCAGCTGCAGTGGTTACTCATCCTGTGACTCCTGCCTCAACACCCGAAGAAATAGCAGTCTTGGTGCGCCGTTTAACAAGTGTAAGTGTCCTAAGCAAACAAAATGGTTTACTACCTCTGACGTTTGAATTCTTCGTGTGCATTGAATTCTTCATCTTGTAGCATTGAGTATTCGCTGTAAACCACATCTTGCAGCACAGCTAGTAAGCAGTCAAAGCTTGGTCTTACTTGTCTCTGCGGTAGAGAGAAAAAAAAAAGTGCCTTAGTATAAGTTGTGTACAAGCCGAAACTTTACGTGTCTTCGCCATTTCCTTTCACAAACCTGTTGCACATAACCAGAGTGCATGCTTGTGTGCCCATCGTATCGTACCTTTGACATGTGAATTTAATGTCAAACACTTTCTTTGCTGTCATGGTCATTTGCACTGTGAGGCATCGGCATAAGGTTGGCGTGGTGATGATACTTTGAGAAGCAGAGAATGTCCTTACGGCATGCCTCGTCACTGATGGGATTGAACGACTGGGCCCGGGCTAGTTGGTATCATTCCATAAGTGTAGACGCTTTGCACACGCAGGGCGATGATGAGCAGAAGGTAGGCGGCACTTGTTTTTATACAGTTTGCTTTTCATCATCCTGTTTTTGTGTAAATCGTCTGCTGTCATCAGTGACTTCAGCCAGCATACTTAAAGGCTTAGTGCAGCAACTGCTACTGCATTGTTGCCAATCAAACACCTAGTTGCTCACTGTTGGCTGTGTGGCATCACACATTGTGTGAGAGTTCCATTGTTTGCATGTACCCTTGCTTTGTGAATTTTTTCGAGTGCTACATCAAAAAAATGGGTGTGTGGTGTTATATATTACCTGTCAGGCTGACAGCTAAGCTTAGAAGAGTGCAAGTGTAGCCCCTACCACAAAAGCTTAGTGTGTGAGAATGGGGGGTGTCAGGGCTTGATTGTACAGTCTATGGCGAGCTGATTCTATTTTATTCTTGCAACTTTTCAGTTTCCCATCCCTTGGTAACCGTTCTGTTGCTCTTACTGTCCACCGGTTGTCTGCCCTATGCATTACCTAGCTAGCCCAGGTCTATTTCTTTCGCTTGATGTCAACCAGGATATCGCTACCCCTGTTTGTTGCCTGACCCATTCTGCCATCCTCCAATCTCATAACTTAATTTTACTCCTATCATTTTCCACTGAATGTGTGGAAACTGCCTGATGATAAACCTGCTCTGGCTGCTGACTGAAGTTGTGAAGAGGCAGCGCACAGGTCAATATTGTTGCTTCTGAGGAGGGCTGAACGTACTGTGCATTCCGTGTGGTCTGGTATTTCATTGCAGTTGTCTAAAGGATGCTCATTTGTGGAAGATGCAGGAGTTAGAATGTCATCCCAGGGCACAGACTTATGTGCCTTGATAGTGCCCACTAAGGTCCATAAAAAGACACACACTCCGAGCCCTGAATAAATTTTCATGCAGGCCGTCATGTTGTAAGAATTCCTGACGATGATGGTACTAAACCTAGGACAGCATTGGCAGATGCCACTTTTTTCTGCTATGGACGTTCTTGCAATCTTTTTCCTTTTTTTTTTCAGCTCGTGCTAAGTAAACCGCATGGAGTCCTCAAGGAAGGGGTGGAGCCTCTGTACAAACAAAATTACTCTGAACAGCTTCCAGGGAACTGGTTTGAGCACCTTGTGAAGTCCAATGCCGTTCACGTGGAGAGGTATGCTTTTCACTGTGCAGCACGATGTTGTTTTGCAGGAGGGTGCACCTTGTGCAAGCTAGATTTAGCTCTGATGACACAAATGCCTCTTCGACAAGAAGCAAGCTCCAGGCAGGGTTTGAAGATGCTTTTTATGTGGATGAATAATAACAGCATCTTTAAAATATTGCATCATGTCAGGGAATGCTGTAGAGCGTTCCGGTGATCTACAGACGGGTCCACTGTTAAAGGGAACACTTGCATTTCGGGTATGTCCGGATATCGCTCTACTACAAAAGCATCGTCACTTAGATTTGCATAACACTACTGATGGTTGACAGTTCCGAACCCTTATGATAGACTAGTAACGTGCAAGAACAATCTTTCCGCATCCACTAGCCGTTAGGGGGCCAACAAAATGAAAGTTGCTCATTTGAGTGTTCCCTTTAACAGTGGACCGTACTGTACATGCTAGGAAATTTGGAAACCAGATGAAGAGTAAAAGGGGATTGAAGTGTGTTGTGGTGTGTGAGAAAGAGGTGGGTGGGGAAAGGGGAGGGAGGGCAAGGGCTTTTCGTGAACTGGAAGTATGATGTGCAGCGTTAAGGTAAAGGCGTGCGAAATGATTTTTTTTTTTTTTTGCGGACAAGATAGGCTCCAAAGTGTGCAAGCTTTAAAGGGGCCCTGCAACACCTTTCTTAATTATATTGGAATAGTCTCATTATTGACGTATGACTCTTCACGAGTCATATGCCGCAAAAATTTTTCGAATCCGTCAAGTGTAAGTGGTGTAACCAAATTATAGAGATCACGTTCCGCAGCTTTCTCTCTCAACACAACGCAGCGAGCGCGCGGAAAGCTGCGCGCGGCGTGAGGGGAGGGAGGGCGGAGGTGCGAGGAGGCGACGTCAGCGCCGGCGGCATTTTTTTCATTTTTTTCTCTCTGGCGTCTCGGCGCAACCACGTGGTCTGTGCCGCCACTTCCGGTCGGCTTGCGTCGTTCTCGTCGAGCGGAGTCGATCGCGCTGTGTATCGCGCGTGCTTGAAAACTGCGCGTCGGTTTGGTAATGTTGGGTGTGCACCTCGAACGCCGTAGTGTTTTCATCGCTCTGCCAACCATGGAAGCAAACCTGCGCGCTCGTTTGGAACGAATGACAGCTGAGATCGGTTTCGGCCCATACTCCGATACACCGCCTCGTAAGACGGCACTGGCAGACGACCCCGAAGCGCCGTCATTACCGGACGCCAGCATTGTTATCGGAGACACGCTGCGCCCGTGCCTCGGTCGGTCGTGAGAACGTGCCGACGATGCAGTTCTCAGCTGACGAGGCAACACTCGAACGGCTGCCACTCTCAACGGCAACCGGCGATGGTCAAAAGCACAGAAATATTCACGTTTTCGGCACTGCGCATGGCGAAGAAAACGGAACCACGCAACTACGAGCAGACGAGCTGTCGGTGAGACCGGAAGTGCTAATATTCATGTTTGTTCGGTGTTTTTAGCGCGATAACATAATAGAAACGTACATATTATCTACCTATTGAACTCAAAATTAACAACGAAAGTAATAATGAGGGTGTTATCGTGATTATAACATCAGCCAATGGTGGAACTGCCGACAATCGCGTCATATTTTGCGGACTAATACATCATTTGTCGAGAGAAGAGGGAGCGATTTTCAGCTGACTTTGAGAATTTATTGTAAATTCCAGGCCGTGCGCATCGCTATAATATTTGGCTCGCGTGTCCTCGAGAGCCTCGACTACCGATCGGCAGCGCTTTTTGAGCATGCTCGAAAAGTGTTGCAGGGCCCCTTTAAAATTTAAAGCTGTGCGCTGGTATCAGATACACTGCCATGGGGGCGGGTGATTAATTGGCGTCCAGTTCACGGGTGACCAAATGATCGGGCTATGTGGCCAATATGTTTGGTATGCCGATGTAATTAAAGCTTGCTGTAGTAGATATAATTTGCCGTAATGCCCAGCTACCGTTTTGATGGCATTTTTACAGGTCACCGAGTAAGATGAAATCTATGAAGGTGAACAGTCTGCCCAAATAAACTTTCTCTTTTGCATTGATGGTCACGGCACTCTTTGGCCAGACGTGGCCCTTGCGCCATTAAAAACTACATATCATCATCATCTTTTGAATTGATGCAGACATTTTCAGAACGACTTTCATTTGCCCAAATTTCAAGGAAAGACAAGGTGGTTAAGAATAGCATAGATCATTGTTGTGCGACTCTCTTGTTTTGGCAGAGGGAACCGCTGCATTCTCTACCCACTTGGGGGTAAGGCTAACTCTACGACATCGCAGTCAGCGCCCGTCCAGGAACCCGTGGTAAGCACATGATTGCATTTTTGTTTGTTATGTAGTATTACTTGGTATATCATATTGTAAGTGGTTCTGAGACAGAAAATATTAATTCACCCATGGTGAATGTGTAAATGTTTTTTTTTCTAAATTGCAGCAGAATGGCCACACATTATCCAGTGGCTCAACCGGCTCCCCGAGCAGTTCCACTGGTGAACCGTCCATTGTCACCGAGTATGTTGATGTGTTCGTGTCCTGCGTAGCGAGCACTGCCAGCGTGTGCTTCCGGTTTGTCGAATATGAAGTGAGTACAGTATGTGAAATGCATCAAAGTGCTACCTGAAGCTAAAGAGTGACAGGAGAGGCTAAAAGGTGCATGCTAGCTGTGGGCTGTTATTTGCAGTTCGGTTATGCCCTTGTTCAATGATGTAGTAGTGTGAGCAGCGTAAGTTTGTTGAAAGAAAATTTAACAGGTGCGTATTAGACTAAGAGTATAGATAATAAATGTAGGAAAAAAGTTTAATTGCGAATTTCAGGAGACTGCAGCAAAAATTTTTGTTCTTAAATATCGCTATAGTGAAAGCTCTCAATAACCTCTAAAGTTATGTTCCAGAGATATTCCAAAGACGTATACATTGTACCTTTGTGAAAGTTTATCCATGACCTCATTTCTTGCAGAAGTGCACACTGTGTTTAGACAATGTGCAGTTGTAGACTACAACTTATGTTCCAGACGAAACACTGAAGTGCAATAATTGAATATCGTGTGGAAAGGCTTGCCCGCTGTTGAATCGCAGTTCCAGATTTTCTCGTTGGGCTACTTGTGAAACATACTGCATTTACTCACATAGTAATCTCACTTTTTTTTTCTTTAAAGCTCGATACAGGCTGGTGGGTGCGATAATTATGTGGGGTGAAATTTCTGGGTGAAGTGATTAGAGTACTGAGAAATCAAATGTTTCAGGTCAGAATTCTTTTAACAGCCACTGTGACCCTAACCAAATATTTGAGCTCAGCAATGCCTGCCTTTGCAATATAAATGCATGAATTCACTGCGCGTGCACAAATACAGTCGACGACCGATAATTCGGACTCCACGGGGAACGTAAATAAGTCCGAATTATCGAATGTCCGAAAAAACGAATGCGTCATAAAAAAATACTTTTATTGACACTTCAGGGTCCCGGTGGCCGAAAAAAGTTGTCAATGCGTTGCTGCGCGCACTTCCGCTTACGTGCAACCAAGTCCGCTTGTATCTCCGCCAGTGTGATGTGATCGCTGTACGATGGCGAGCTGGTTTCGTTCGTGAAGGCAATGCGTCTGTGCGGCGCACTTAGCGGTCGCACAAAGAGGCAGCATGAATGGCGGCGCAGCGCGTTTGGGTTCTTGCCTATTAAATGCGTGCACTACGCATGCAACTGCACCAGGCCACATGCACTATCGAGCAGTTGACTGAAGACGCTTATCGTAAGGCTTGTCAGCGATTGAGCCGTATTGGCGCGTTTGCCACCTGCCGCCATCACGCCTCCGTGCATTTCCAATGCTTATCCGTAAGACATCACCGCACGGCGCCGTGATAGCGGCCCCTTTGAATTTCCGGTCCGCTTCACCCCATAACACGTCGGCATCGCGACAAAGCTGACTTTCGGACTCTGCTACTGTCGCAAACAGGTCGACTCGCGAAAGCGCTGGTTCGAACCTACGAGATGATAGACGCGGCAGAGGTGGGGGCTTCAATTATTGCCTTTCGGACCTGCAGTTTGGGCAGAAAGTCCGAAAAATCGGACGCCGAAGAGTTTTAGCGTCCGAAATTTCCGACATTCTTGACCATTGACGTCTATGGGGCTGGTGACGGTGCCGCGAAAGCGTCCGAATTTTCGAGCATGTCCGGAAAATCAGCAGTTGACTGTATCTGCCGCGTTTCGTTGTCGTCGGCGCGGCCTTCGGCGCTGGCTGTGAGGGCACCGTTGGCGCCATTTAACTCGGATCTTTTGAGACAGCAGAGCGTAAAATAAAGCAAGTCTCAAGATAACAATGAACGCGTGCGCAGAACGCTTAACCGCAGACACATTCGACAGAATGGCGGCGATAGCAGCGCTAGCAGCGCAGCGCGGGTATACAGGAACCGGAATGTAGGATGTTCGCGATGTCGATAGGATTTCCCACAGATGACCAGTCCCTCCAAGATCCGCATTTCAAATCACAAATCTGAGGCATAAAGTAGCGATCGAAATAGAGCCTCATAGATCACCAATTAGCTTTCGTTTTGATCTCTGAGGCCATACTTTGTGTGGTACGGGAGCCGGAGGAGATAATGGCTGACGATTCGGCGTGCGCTACAGTCTCGGACAGGGTCCGGATTATCGAATGTAGATCTCGCAGCTGTCCGAAATATCGGTTGTCTTTACACATTACTTCTATGGGATCAACGGCGGTGCCGCGCGACTGTCCGAATTATCGGTGTCCGATTTATCGGTCGGCGACTGTAGCTCCATGGAAATCCCAATGAGTATGTGGGGGATCGTAAAATATCGAAATTTTTAGTCAGAAGGAATGAAAAAAGCACTCAAAATCACAATTTCACTGGGCAGTGTCATCTTTTGCACTGCCAGTCTATGTGTTGTACAGAAGCCCAGTCTTGCCTTCCCATTCCCATCTTCCTCGTCAACAACAGCTGCATAGGAAAATGGCAGAAAGACAAAAAAAATAAATATAAGGAAGAGGTGTGTTATACCAACATTTGGCATTTCATTTTCAGTATCAAAGGGGTCATGAAGCACCCCTTGGGCTTGTTGAAAAAACACATCCTGCGGAAAGCTGACACGGCTATGAACTGCTAAGCCAAATATTGCAGTCGTGCGAGCCGCGTAAAGGCTACAAGCGAAACGCGTAGTTGCTGTTTTCTCAGGCGCCCTCTTTTCAAGTAGAGGCCGGTTCTCACTCTCGTCGGTGGGCGGGGCGTCTGCCCGTTGACGTCGCGATCTGCCTGTTCACGTCGCAAAAGACATAGCATCCTCATTGGCTGATAGGCAAATAAATCGAGAGCGGCGTTCAGATCAGATGCGCTTCTTGCCACGGTGTGCCGCCACTTGTCCTCAATCTGCTAACTTTACACTGTAGCCACACTCGCACACGCAAATCACAGCGGGAGAGCAATCGCGTTTCACAACGCGCGCCGACGTAACTTCTTTCCCCCGCGCCATCCCTCCCTATGTAGCTTCCAGTGCGCTCGTCGGCACGAGAAAAGAGAGAAAGCGCTGGGAGCGTGCGCCAAACCCCCGTAACTCCGCTCATTCTTGACGGATTCGAGAAAGTTTTTGGCAATCGATTCGGGAGGCAGTCAACTCCGATACTGAGGTCATTAGATCATTACTTGGAAAAGTGGTTCATGACCCCTTTATGGGGGGACATGGTAATGGGAATGGTTAATTTGGTCTAAATGTTCAGCTTTTCAATTGATTTTTTTTTTTTGCAATCCTCACACCATCTTTTACGTCATGGTGAAATAGTACAACAAATATGCAGTAGAAGATGACACAGTGCTGCCATCTTCGCATCATCGTAAAGAGGAGAGATCGGAACTCAAGGTAGCCACAATGCTGTATTTCTATAATAAAAAATACAATAGACATCCTTCGGAATTTTTTTATTTTCTTAGCTTTGAGCTCCACTTTCTTTGAGCTGTTTTCTCAGCTTTCATTTTTTGTGCAGTTGCTGTCAGTCAACCCTCTGCCATTTCACAACAAATGAAGATATAATCATTCAGTTTTTTGCAATTAGATTCTGGAACATTAGTGAGTGCCATAAAACTGTCCATATTTGTTTGCAAATCATACAGATTTTTGTAATTTTCTTTTTGTATAAGTTGATGGTTAAGCAAATGTACAGGACATTTCAAAACTTTTTTGTGTGCTTATTTGGATATTAAAAAAAAATAAACCAATAGCTTTACAGCACAGAATGGGCCCTTGTAAATATCCTTATGAAAAAAAAGTCTTGACGAACTTATGTCTAACTCATTAATTTTGGGATGAAAATGATAGTCTATCAAGTGTTATAACTCAGAAACTACAACAGATAGCTCAAAACAGATTTCTGTTATGATATCAGCATAACAATTAACATCTGCATGCCAAATTTCATCACTTCATCCCCATAAATAACAAAAAGTTTTCATTGCCACTTCCCCCTTGTGAACATGTCATTATTTGGTGTAATAAGGAATCTGCCTGTATCACTTCCAAAATAAGGTGCATCCGATGTCGTTAAGCGTGTATCCACACGACGGACTTATCCGCGGAAATCTCGTCCGCGGACGATCGTTCCGCCGCCCGTCCGGCTGCAAAGCACATCCAGACGACGGACGAAGCGAGTAGACGGACGCGCCGCAGCAAAAAAACATGGCGGCACTGTCTGAAGCGAGAGCTGCCCGCTTCGAATCTTTAAGCTCTCGTCTCGCATTGCGTGGGTTGTTAGTCCCAAACTGACGATTGTGTTGGCTTTAGGTTTGTGTCCTCAAGCTTCGCCAGCAACGTATTCATGACAATTTGGTACTGTTTCCGAGCGCTGTACTCGTTTTCTGAGAGCTGTAGGCTTAGCGAGTGCCTCTATTAACAGAACATAAGCTCGGTGATCTGCGGTAGCGCGAGTGCTACCAAATCCCAGAGGTCATAATAATGTGCGAATGCTTGCTTGTTCCTTTTTTCTCTAAATGGCGCGAGCAGTCTGAAAGTCGAAAACACATTCATCGCTACCAAAATTATTGAAGGTTTTTATGTTTCCGTCTACGGCGCAGAGTTTCTTTTAAGTTGAAGATGGAGTTACTAATGGAGTTCCATACGAGAAAAAGAAAAAGCAGCGCTTGTTGCCAGACAGATAATGGCACCTTCGGCTAAATTTGTTGTGTTATTCCGCGCGAATCCGAATGCGAAAAAGAGCTTGGCATTTTCCGTCCGCGACGTCCGCGGACGAGGCACGGATGGCACAAATCCGTGACGCGGGGTCACGTGATGCGCCGTCCGCGGCGGAAAAGACGGATTCGGTCCGTCGTGTGGATACACCCTAAGCAACGCAGGACAGTGTCTAGTTAATGCCTGCAAGCAGCATGTTTGCTGTACTGGAGAGCATACTCAGTAGTGTCAACCAGATATGCAACTTGCATATTGCTCCATGGCGAAGCAGCACAAAGCAAGTTCAAAGCACAGGGTGCAGTAGCCAACTCGCAAAATGACCGACATGCAGCATTGTTATTGGTGCTGTTTATGGCTGCCGGCAAATTCAGGGAGCGATGATTACATCGGACGGGAAATCTAGATGTTGACAAAATTCAAAGTTGCGATAATTATTGAAAGTGATATACCTGCTGTGAAAGTGCTGATTGGCAATTTGCGAAATTTTAGACTGCTTCACTGTAATACAGTCAACGTCCGATTTCCCGGACCCTCAAGGGACCGCGAAAACGTCCGGAAAATCGGGCAGTCCGGAAAAACGAATGCACGTGAAAACGCAAATTTTTGGTAGGTATTTTTCGCTGACGGAGAGGGTCACAGCCGGAGTACAAGATTCCCATAGCAATTCAGCCAATGCATTGTTTAGGTGGCTCTGAAAAGAGCCGTTTATAAAAAGAAAAATACGACGTGGCCGGCACTACCTCATAGGTCAGCACTTGGGCGCAAAGAAGTCGCTTATTTTCTTTTGCACGGTCCGCTTGCCCGCGATTATGTCTGCCTCAATTCCAGTCAACGTCATGTTGCCGCTGTACACCAATGACAGTGTCATCAGTGCTTGCGTCAACTCTGTGTTCGTTGGCTGTGTAGGAGCTGGCTCTTCGTTCTCGGTGTCGGAGTCATCGGAATCCTCCGTAACTTGATGAATGATTTCGTCATCGGTCAACTCCGCACATAGCTCGAGGTCTTTGTCAGCGTCGGCGAAGCCCTCAAGGGTTATCTCGGCTGGAATCAACACGCCGCCAGCGCGCAGATCGTCGAAGGCAACGTCCACGGATGGCAGTTCGTCATCGTGAGCCTACGAGGTGGCTTTGTGCGCTTCGAAGGCGCGGACGAAGCGCGAAGGAGCAGTCGGTGCCATTGCTGCCATTGCTGTAAACGGCGAATCTGCTCGACGAAAGGCGCAGCACGAAACAGCTAGGAACTCGGTGGATGCTGAAGGTCGGGAAACGTGATCACTGAAGGTAGCGCGCAGCAGCAAACGATCAACCGCAGACATGACCGCAGAGCTGGCACAGCTGACAAAACAACACGTGAACGAACACAGTGAGGTTTGGCTTGGCTAAGCTACGGCTGGCAACGGATTGGCACGTGCGGTGGTGCGGTTTCGAGGTTACGGCAGCCGCGGCGCGGTGCGGCTGTGCGGCGTTGCTGCTGATGCGAGTATGGTGGGTTCAAGGATATGAAAATGAAAACAACCAAAATGGCGGCGTCGGTAGTGACTTTGGGTCGGCGGTTAACAGTAAAAAGTCTGGGAAATCGGATGGCGAAGGCTATAAGCGTCCGGAATTTCGGACTTTTTAATACATTGACTCTACGGGGAACTTGACGGTGCCACAGATGAGTCCGGGAAATCAGGCATGTCCGGAATTTCGGGCGTCCGGGAAATCGGACGTCGACTGTAAAGCAAAGTCACATAGTTAATACCATTATGGCCAGCCGGTGCTAAACCAGGCATTATTCATACAGTAAAAGCTCGTTAATTCGGATTTCACAGGACCGGAAAAAATGTCCGAATTAACCGAATGCCGAATTAACGAATGAACAGGAAAAACATTAAAATCAAGTTGGAGAAGCATACCTTTATTTGCTGAAGTATTTTGTAATGGTCGTCTGCGTTTGCACGCAGATTCCGGCTTACATTAGAATTTTTCTTAACTTTTCCAAATGGCCAACAGCACGCAAACTGTCGGAAGTGCTCAGGCAAACGCCCTCTAATATCAAAAGCACCTCCGAGACTTCCCGTGAGGTGCGATGAGGTCGCGACATCATTAATAATTTCTTGATCGGGCAGGAGACCAGTCGTGGCGACACAATCATCAATCGCGATGTAGTCCTGAAGGGTCATATCTGTGCTGTGGGAAGGACAGCATCGAAGGTCGGGCAGTCACCGTCGGCTACTGCCGCATGCTCAGGCCTCACATGTAAACACGGTCACAACGGGAAAAAAAAAGAACTCCGCAAGAAGAGACGGTGCCGACACAACACAAGGGAAAATGGCGTCTGAGGCGCAGTGGAGCGAAGAAAGAAGACGCCGACGTTCGGTGACGCTGCGATCGCCCCCACTAGTTGATGACGATGGCGATGTCACTCAAGTTTCGATTTCGCCCCAGTGGTGCCAGCGCTGCTTTACCACACATTTGTGTAGCGGCAGCCGTCAGAATTTGTCCGAATTAAGCGGTGCGGAGCCCAATTCTGACGAATTAACGAAGGTTTGGTCCCATAGATTAATATGCACTTCGGCAGGGACCAATAGAGCCGTCCGAATTATCCGAATTTCCGAATTAACGGGTGTCGAATTAACGAGCTTTTACTGTACATGGATTCTGGAGCCGGGGCATGCGAGTGCGGGAACCTTGGAAAAGTCATTGATGCAATGTCTCCAAATATACTTTCATGTGAATTTGCAGGAAGAGTACAGTAAACTGCTCGAAGAGATGGCTGCATTTTTCAAAGGTGGGGCATCTGCCAGACAAGTCGTCGGTTCGCCCGAGGTGGCCAAGCTGTACGCCACTTGTCACAATGGTCGATGGCTGCGAGTGCAGCCACTCAAGAATGCCGAGAAAGGAAAGGTGAGAATTTCTGGGGGGGGAAAAAGAAAAAAAAAATCACAGCATATCCACGGAGTGAATGATGATGAGTGGGCAAAGCTGCGGAGGTTCATCGGTAAACTGTGAATCTTCCGTGAATTCTGCCCAGTACATCATCACCGACGTGAGATCGGGCGCGTTTATACTAAAGGTTCGATGAGAGTTATGACGACTTGCAGCTCACTTTAATTTTACATGTACGCTGTGAATTTTCATTGTTTAGTCACGCACAGGAGAAATCGCACACACGCACTACCTTGGAGGTCAAAATCCAGTGCCTATATATACGGGGTGGTCAGTGAACGGTTGTGCAGCGCGAGCGGTCGGTTTTTTCAATCAAGACGCTGCCTGCGTCGGCGCCGCTGCGCTGCGAGGCAAGATAGGGGGGGGGGAACCGTAGGAGAGGAGAAAGAGGGGGAAGCGTAGGAGAGGAGAGGGCGATACATATCACGTACTGTCACAGCGCATTGTCTTTAGGGAGCCTTCATGTGTGCACGCCCCCTCTGTTTTTAAAGGGCCCCTCACCAGGTGACCTAACGAATTTCGGTTACACATTGCAAGTTGTTGCGAGCCCAATAAAGAGCATTATGCCGCAAGAACTTTTCTAATCGGTCGGTTAGAAGCTGAGAAAAACAATAATTTGTAGCGGCACGAAACCATGATGCGAGGAGGCGAGCTGCAAACCCTCGCCGCTCGCCCCGCGTAGCCTTCGCAAGCCAAATGCCTTCCCTGCCCTCTTCGGCACGCGAGCGGAAGGATCACATAACGCATACGCATGAACACGTCATACGCACAGAATGTCACGAGCGCATGACGCGCCCGAACCAGCCCGAGCCCCCGAGACGCGAGCGGTGTTGTGGCGGCGTTCTTTGCGCTTCATCTCTGCAAGTTATGCCGTATGCGCCCTCGCCGATCACTTGGCTTTCAACCTATTACTGAGCACGAAAGCTGCAACATTTGTACGGACGCGAGACTAGCGGTGTGCCGCATGAACATCTAGTTAGACGCGGAAGGATAAATGAGCCTAATGAGCGCTGGAACGCAGTAGAAAATTAGTTTCGTTGTAAAGGGTGGCGTCTGCACGATGCGCAAAGCGCGAGAACACGAACGCGTGCGAAGCGGAGGTAGATTAGTCTCGAATCTCGCTGCGATTCGCAGTAAAAATTAAAAAAAGAAAACGCACACATTCCGTTTGTGTGTTTTATTATTGCTCTCAAGTTTTATTCATCCATTCAAGCAACAAATTACAAAAACTACGCGTCGTGTCAAATAATTATCGCAGTGTGACGTGCTACTGTTGGCGACGTCAGAGCACACTCGTCTACGTAGAGGAGCGACGTCACAGCACTACTATCTACGTAGGGCCATTCTCTCATGCACGTCATCCCCTCATTCTCTGGGCGTGTGGACGCGAGAAGAAGGGCAAGCAGCGTTCAGCTTGAAATTTGACCCATTTACGCGGCGCGTAGCGTTGCAAATTTTGGCAGACGTAATGTTGAACGCCTAGTGCATGGATTGCGCTCGTCAGCTCAAAATTGTCAAACCTGGTGAGGGGCCCTTTAAGACTGGTTACACACTACGATGGGACGAACGGGTGCCGCTATAAGGAGCTTCGCCCCTAAAAGGTGGCTGTCAGGTATGGTGTGCCTGTAGTGTTCTCGGCACCAAGGAAGCTGAGTGGTTTATACGCACGTATTGGACGAAAGAAATACTTCTATGAGACAGCGCCATCTATTGCATCATACGGGAGATCCATTTACGCCGGACAACGGAGACGTGACAAGGTTAGACTAAGAGGAGCTACGCCCCTAAAACTGGTGGTAGGCTGTCACACTGTGCTTATCTGGCACCCGTCCCTTTTGCACACTGTTTTTCGACATACCGTTATGCCAGTCATGCTTTTGCCCAGGTAGATGGCATGCACAATGTGGCCAATAATTATGGGAAGCCAAGTGGGCAGTTTGTGGTAATCTGTAAAATTCATTTGTAAACAATCTTCCTCGCATCTCTAGAAGCCTGTAATTCCGTTAAAATGATGGAAGTGTGCTAATAACGTATTCAGCGAATTTCATTTGAGACCCATTGACCATGAAAAATTGCTGTTAACACCAGTTGGTTTGAAATTTATCTTTGCATTAGCCTTACGCGAAACTGTAACTGTGTTTGCCAACTGCTAGAGCCAGCTTTATTGCCCTTGATAGTGGCAGAACAAGTTTGATGGGATATAAAAAAAAGCTGCTTTAAATTTATTACAATAAGTTTCGTGTGAAGGTTTGCAGGCTTTTATTCCTTATTGCATGCTACATTTTTGTTTGAACCTTTCTTTGCATAATAAAATTTGGTGCACATTGTTTTTCATTACGAACCATTAGAAAGCATTAGAATTCAGCGAGGGCTGTGAACTAAAGCAGCAGCTTCTGTGGCTATCTTTTATGCCTCTTTTAATACGGCCCACTTAAGGGGGGACGCGGCTTTGGCATCGCGAAATTTGGCCAAAAATGAGATTTTTTGAAAATCTCATTTTCACATTCTGTGACCCCTTTTCTATCTAATTTCGAAGTTTCGTCCCTGAAAACGGCGTTGAAATGACGTCAAAAATTTTTATCGAAGCTAGGGTGGCGATGAATTTCACGAAAATTGCGAAAAAACGCCATCTTTCGAGCCGCGATATCTCCGCATCCACGTAAACAAGCGCTGCCATCTTTGTCTCTATGGATAGCGCAATTCTTCCGTTTCAAATTCGCTGCCTCGGCCGGCTGAACCAGGCAAGAGCAAGCCCACAGCAAGCCGAAGTTTAAAGGTATCACGACAGTTTCGATTGGCGACGCACGTCACGTGACTGTACGGCGGCTCCGCATTGGTCGCCCGTGCGGTCGCTTGTAGCAATCGGCGCAAAGGTCGTCTGCTCTTTGCGCTGACAGCACTGACGGGCCGCTTACTGCGTGTATTTTCAACTCGTCGCGGCGTGGTTTCGAGATCGCATCGCGCTGCGATAAGACCAGCGCTCGTGAAAGGAGAAAAACATTGTCCAGTTTGGCGCATCGCAGTTTTGAGATAGGTTCCCGCATGCGATCATGGACCGGCGATCATTCAAGAAGAAACGCAAGACTGCGCAGCAATTTGGTGCTCGTAAGCCGAAGCTGCCGATCGTGAAAAAGAAATTCAGTCTGGCGACTTCTGCGAGCAGCAACGACGGCGTGTGGCACGACAAGGACCTGGAGCCGAGCACAAGCACGCACGGAGCATCGTCCGCGAGCATCGACAAAACTGTTGATATGCCTTTGGAGCAGTGCTTTGTGCCGTCGGAGGAAACATCTGTTCGTCGTTCCGCGCAGGCTGCAGACATTGCAGATGCTCAGCCAAGCACTTCGCGCGAGGATGTATCCATCGCGGATGCCCAGCTCAGCACTTCGCACGAGGACGTAGACATTGCGTATGCTCAGCCAAGTACTTCGCGCGAGGATGCGAGGCCGTCTACCAGCACCACCAGTAGCACGATTCGGGCCCGATTAGAGCCTCGTTTCGTGTCAGCGGAGGCATCTCGTGAACGCGCCGCTGCTGTTCAGGAGTCCCTAAGAGCAGCGTCTGTGACGGAGCGCAAGACGTCACTGATGGACCAAGGGGACAAGAGTGACATCGAAACGGAAGACGAAGATGAGTTTTTCCTCATGCAACGCACGGCCTTGAATGGTCTGTATGGCAGTGCCCTGTGCCCGCAGTGCGAAGAGCCGGGACTCAAGATGAAGCACGGAACTAAGCACGGGTTAGCGGTAAAGATGGTGCTCACCTGCACTGCATGCGGCGCGGACGCGAAAAATGCGTGGTCGTCGCCGCGAATGGAAAACAGCAAGTCATTTGAGGTCAATATTCGGGCCATGCAAGCTATGATGATTGGAAAGGGATCAGCTGCGCTCAGCGATTTTTGGTCTGCGATGAATGTATCACATAGGGGAATTCACCACAAGGCCTCCATGCCTACACCCAACTTTACACATCTCTTGGTCTCCAACCTGGACGCCATGCACTTCGTAGAGCAGCCGAAAAAGATGCCATGTAGAACAAAAAGGCTGCGAAAGCTCATCAGGCTAAAGGTCAGATGGCCAAGCAACACTGCAAAGGACACTAAGGACTACAACCCTGGTGCCTATTAGGCATGTAAACGTGACGCAAAACTTTGAACCTTGTTTTCTCAATACTGTTTTCTTTGCATGTTGCTCAGCTCGTGGAGCAGATATCTTCGCAACTACTTGGCAGATTTCGATTCCTTTTTTTTTTTAATGCTGCTTGAACTGTGCTTCAGGGGGCTGCGTTCTTATATTTTTAATTTAGTCTTTTAAAAATTTTTGGTAAGGTTTCTTCTTTGTAGTGCAAATATGCTCATTGAAGTATCAGTGGAGAAAACATGATTTACAATTTTTAGGTTTGCAAAAAAATTTTGAAAACGCAGCCCCCTTCAGCATACATTCGCCTCTGCACACGGTGTTTACCAACATTTTATGTCATTTTTTAAACTCTCCAGCCACTCCACGAGGTCCAGTAATGAAATTATTTGTTTCTCAGGAAGTTTTCGTGATATCACCTTGAAATTTTTATGGAAGCATTATGAGGTCATTCTTAGTCTTTGTGCCAATTTTCATCAAGATCTCACCAGAAACAAAGTTCGTTCTGAAAGGCACGTCCCCCCTTAATAACTCGTTCAATTTTGTTGGTCCCTTCCAAGCCCTAAGCCAGGCCAATGCGGGCTTTCTGGAAGCCCTAAGCTCATGCGTGGCACTATTCTGAAGTGGCTGTCCCCTTCACACTAGTGTGTCTTGTTGGCCTTTGCAGGTGGAGTGCTGTTTTGTTGACGAGGGAAACAGCAGCCTCATCCGGGTAGATCATCTGTGGGAGCTGCCTGAGCACTATACGGAGCTTGCCCATCAGGTACAGTAGGAGTGCTACTGGACAGCGTAATGGCTCGTGCAGCACTCGCAAATAGATTCGCTTGAATGTCAGGTGTTATTTAAAAACGGCTACACAGCACACACATTTGGTATCTACGCGAAGCGAACCTTATGTGCAGCAGCTGATTAAGGGGGGACGCGGGGATCAAATCGCGAAATATGGCAAAAAAATCATTTTCTGAAAATCACATTTTCAGTTTCTGTAGCCCTTTTTCTATCTAATTACAAAATATCTTTGCTGAAAACCACGTAAAAGTGCTATTAAAAATTGTTGCGCCCGCTGAGGTGACAAAAATTATCGCGGAAATCGCAAAAAAAGAAAGTGTTTTTCAAAAAATTATAGCTCCGGAACGGCGCGACCGAGCACCACCATCTAGGGCTCGTCTGAAAGAGCATTTCTCAGTCTTCAAATTCCCCGCCTCAGCTGGCTCCTCTATTTAAAAACAAGCGCACAAAAAGCAAACGTTTAAAGGTCGTTTCGAGGCCCCCGATTGGCCGCGGCCGCCATGATGCTCCAGCGCGCCTCGCCATTGGTCCGATGGTCGCTCCCGGTATGTGTCGTCTGCGGCTTCCACGTTGCCTGGTCACGGTGTCGAAAATCACGCTAATTACTGAAGCGTTCGCACTCGTTTTGTGTTCGCTGGTCGACGATGATTACGCGTTAGCAGCTGCACCCGGAAGCTCATTCATCAGACCGTGCATCAGACTGCGATAGCCCGACGTACTCTTCGTGAACATCGCAGAAGCAGGTCTCGGACCTGTTATTGCGTTCACTCGTGGGACCCGCGGTTAGAAGTTTTGCCTGTCGGCATCTCAGACCTCGTGACGAAGACCACCGTGGGACGACTTTTTGTGCTCGTGATCGAACATGACTAACTTTGAAACATCACGTACCGCTGCAGCGCACACCGCGACCGTGCTTACTGCTCGGAGTCGTGGCTAGGCCTAACTACGTTCACGGCGCCGACGAATTCGAACTTTGCGGGGAAGAACATCGTGCTAGCAGACATGTGAAAGCGAACAATCCGCAGTGCGCTTTGTTGCAAGCAACTAATGATATCGCCCGCTGGCAGCTCGGAATCGCTGATCGGAATTTGACGCATTGGCAGCTGCGCCGCGGGCCCCACGGCCACGGCCGCTCGATCTCCCCAAGTTTGTCGCACAGCATCGCTCGAAGCACCGCGGCAATTTCGCGCGTCGGCGGCCCAAAATGCGAGGCCAAGCATATTGCACGCCGATGTTTCATCGCTGCGGCTTGGCATATTGCGCATCGCCAGCAAATGCGGCCACCCAGCATATCAGGCACAGACTTCCCGAACCCCGCGGCCGAGCATTTCGCGGGGAAATAAGCACTCAGTGGTGATGTAATTTAGGTGCGCTTCAAGCCGTGCATGGTATCGCAGCAAGCTTTTGTATATGTACTGAAATAATGAAAGCCTCGCTGACTACCATTACCACGACTAGGTGAATGATGAAGCGTATCAAGGCGGGGGTGATAAATGAACTTGTGTAAAGGAGTGGACGAATTTTTATCTGCCAAACTCGCTTCATTAAGCACTACTCAGAAATTCCTGTGCCACCAATGTCTTGGCCATAACTGCCACAGCACACCAAAATTTGCATGCCATAGTTAATGTGAAAGTCTGGGCATTAAACCTGAAGGCTCACCCTTCAAAGAGCTGGCAAAAATAACCAATAAAGAAAAAAAGGAAAGCACGTAGTGCAGAAAAATGAAAGATCAAGGACATAAGAAAACCCCTGCAAGCAAAGACACTAAATATTACAGCCCCAGGGCATTTTGATTTACATGGAGTGACTACAACTTTAGGGCCCGTTTTCTCAGAAGTGTGTTTTGACCCGACTGTCCCGCTTGCAGAAAGCGTAGCACGACTATGGCTTGATGGATTTTCATGAGGTCTGTTGCACTGTATTCCCTAGTCAATTCTCTATGCTATGACATTCCTATATTATTGAGTTACTCTCTCGTTTTTTTACTCTTTAGCTAATTTGACATGACGATAACGAATGCATTATGCAAACATGGATGTAATGTTCCCTGTAAAAAAAATCGGGGTAATAAAAATATTTGGAGACTGTCACAGCATGAACCATTGCTATGGCGAAAATATAAGGGCAACTTTGGGCTTTTACCATGTTTTGTTGTCACGCCAGGCTTTCTGCAAGTTTGGTACAACAATGATGCAAGTAAAAATTTATAATGTCAAAACTGCTGGAGATATCTTAATGAAACTTTGTAAATAGTCATTCAGTGCACTTCCCAGTAAGCATGCCAAATTTCATTGTTCTACTACAAAAAATAATTTCAGCTTCGATCCCCACCTCCCCCCTTAAATGCCATCCGACCGGTGTGCTTTCCTAGCAAATCAAAAAGATGCAGAAACATGCGCCAAGCAACCCACGCAATCTACGCAGCTGCAGAGTACACTCGTTCCAGCGTTGGCCCACTCTTCCTCGTACCTTCTAATCAGCCCAATTTATTGTTGCGCTATCTACAAGGCTGGCCAGCCTCATGCCATCAGCATCACAGATGGCGATAGTGACAGGATATTCTGGCATTGAGTGCGGTCGTTTTTCTCTGGTTGCTCCGCCCCTCACGAGGGGCACTTCTGGTTGGTATTCATTTTTCTTGGGCTGGGCGGTTCTCGCTACCCACGGGGAGCCCGCGGGGAGCCAGAAGCTTCCAGGACAATTTTGTTGTAGAAGCTCTCTGGAAGGTTTCGGGCTAGCAGACGCCGAAAAGAAGCGATGCACGCGTGCCGCCATCTTTGTGAGGACTGGACAAACAGCAGTGCGGGCGCTTGGGGACTACACCTTCGCTTGTCATTACGCTTGGCGTTACGCTATGCGAGATGGTGCGATTATGAGTGGCGGCGAGCATTTGGACCTAATGTTTATTGCTTTTCTTATGTGTTTCCTTCCGTGAACAACGTGGCGAACTGTCACGCTCTTACTGCGTCGTACACATGTCCCAAAAGTTATGTACACGTTTGTACGCATGCATGTAGTATTCGATTGTGGTGTCGTTATTGCTTTCAAGGCACTTAGCGAAGATGGTTGTGATCGAACTAGCTATTTCACTCCACTGTATATTTACGTGCGTGAACTCCTTCAGAACTATTTCAACCAGGTCTTCAATGTTGATGGAATGCACTGACTGAATAATAGCGATCGTGACAGTGTTTTTTGTGTGATACTCGTTGGTCGCGAACAGCGTGTGAGCGTCTTTGATCTACGGGCCAGTATGTGTGGTATGGTATTATGTTATGCTACGATGCGTAGATGTGAAAAAACGAAGATGAATTCAGAAATGTATACATCCTTTCGTTGCTTATTTAATCGTCGGCTTTGTCTTTTTCTATCTCTGAGTAATAATTTCATGCAGTATGTACGGTTATCACCTAATAGCTCAAATAAAAGCTGAGCTACATGAGATTTTTGGTAGGGCATGGAAAAGAGGCCCAGGCAACACCTGCCAAAACGAGTCGAAGACGCATCACACAGAAGTTTATTTTAGATATAACGCACACTCGTGGTACCAGTACCGCTGCACGTCTCAAGTTAAGACAAAGCGTAAGCTGGTCAACGCGTGTGGGCGGTGTAGTATGTGATAGCCGAGCAGGTACAGTCGAATCCCGCTATAACGAATACCGCTCCAACGAAATTTCCGCCACAACAAATACAGTCGCCGACCGATAAATTGGACACCGATAATTCGGACATGCTCGGTAATTTGGACAGTCGCGCGGCACCGCCGATGATCCCATAGAAGTAATCTGTAAAGACGACCGATATTTCAGACAGCTAAGAGATCTACATTCGATAATCCGGACCCTGTCAGAGACTGTCGCGCACGTCGAATCCTGTACCATACAAAGTATGGCCTCAGAGATCAAAACGAAAGCTAATTAATGATCTATGAGGCTTTATTTCGATCACTACTTTATGCCTCAGAGATTTGTGATTGGAAGTGCCGATCTTGGAGGCACTGGTCAACTGTGGGAAATCTTATCGACATCGCGAACATCCTACATTCCGGTTCCTGTATCCCCGCGCTGCGCTGCTATCGCCGCATTCTGTCGAATGCGTCTGCGGTAAAGCGTTTTGCACGCGTGTTCATTTTTATCTTGAGACTTGCTTTATTTTACGCTCTGCTGTCTCAAAAGATCTGAGTTAAATGGCGCTAACGGTGCCCTCACAGCCAGCGTCGAAGGCCGCGCCGACAACGAAACGCGGCAGATACACTTAACTGCTGATTTTTCGGACACGCGATTTTCCGGACATGCTCAAAAATTCGGACGCTTTTGCGGCACCGTCACCAGCCCCATAGACGTCAATGGTCCACCAGCCCCATAGACGTCAATGGTCAAGAACGTCTGAAATTTCGGACGCTAAAACTCTTCGGCGTCCGATTTTTCGGACTTTCTGCCCAAATTGCATGTCCGAAAGGCAATAATTGAAGCCCCCACCTCTGCCGCATCTATCATCTCGTAGGTTCGAACCAGCGCTTTCGCGAGTCAACCTGTTTACGACAGCAGAGTCCGAAAGTCAGCTTTGTCGCGATGCCGAAGTGTTATGGGGTGAAGCGTACTGGAAATTCAAAGGGGCCGCTATCACGGCGCTGTGCGGCGATGTCTTTACGGATAAGCAATGGAAATGCACGGAGGGGTGACGGCGGCAGGTGGCAAACGCGCCAGTACGCCTCCGTACTTATCGTAAGGCTGACAAGCCTTACGATAACCATCTTCAATCAACTGCTCGATAGTGCATGCGGCCTGGTGCAGTTGCATGCGTAGTGCACGCATTTAATAGGCGAGAACCCAAACGCGCCGCGCCGCCATTCATGCTGCCTCTTTGTGCGACCGCTAAGTACGCCGCACAGATGCGTTGCCTTCACGAACGAAACCAGCTCGTCATCGTGCAGCGATCACATCACACTGGCGGAGATACAGGCGGACTTGGTTGCACGTAAGCGGAAGTGCGGGCAGCAACACATTGACAACTTTTGTCGGCCACCGGGACCCTGAAGTGTCAATAAAAGTTTTTTTTTTCTGACACATTTGTTTTTTCGGACATTTGATAATTCGGACTTATTTACGTTCCCCGTGGAGTCAGAATTATCGGTCGTCGACTAATTTTCGATTCCCCGTCAGCTGTCCATAGAAAACAATGCGAAAAATGTCTCGTCACAACGAATACTTTTTCTGGGTATTTCTGCTTGAACAAAGGTTTTGCAAGTGCCACCACGTAAGGGAAAAAAGCTTGCCTAGGATTGGCGTGAAATTCCGCTAGAAACTTGGCCACTTCTCGTTGCCAGAGCTGTGTGGCCACATCGCAACACCCGTGCCTTCATTGGAGGCACGCTTTCTACCACCGCATGCAAATCCTGGTAAATTTTTCGCCATTGAGATGCTCGGCGACAGATCGTCCATCCACCATGATGCTGCCGGCGGGTTGGATGTGCGTGCGGACCGCACAAGAATAGTTCAAGAACTCCCGCCATGTTTTTGACGGGGCACTCAAAACAGTACTGCTCGTCGTCACAAGCCCTGCGATCGTGAATGACATCCACGGCGTTTTGAAGGCACACGCACGGCCAGCGCGCACCTAGTCCAAGCGTAACTACATTCTGCCGCAACCGCTGCGAACACAAATGCAGTTATGTCGACGCGATAATGGGCAACCATGAAAGTACGCGCGCATCCAACATACACGCACCGACTCAAAGCAATGCTGCGGTCAAAACCGCGGTAGACGCAATCACAGAATGCAATGACGCAGTTTTGAAGGCACGCGCACGGCTAGCGCGCACTGATTGAAAATGGAACTACCGTTAGCCGCAGCCGCTGCGCAGAAAACGGCGGTCGCTATCGTCGCGATCAGCGATAGCAAATATGCTCAAGTGCACAGCTAACACACTGGAAGAAAGATTAAAGGCAATAAAGTCGTAAAACGGAACGAAGCGTTTCGGCTTTCCTTTCGCTCGCTTATGACTGTGGTAGTGCGGAGCTTTGGCACTTCGTTTTCAGTTAGCCTCTAGCAAACTTTGGCACGCTTCGAGGGTAGCCTGCATATAGTATTTGCTCGTGTATAACCCACGTGTATAACTCGCGCATTGACGCAAAGCCGCCTTCCTTGCATTACCGTGAAGCCTACTTGCGCACCGAAATTCGCGTACAGTAAAAGCTCGTTAATTCAGATTTCTAGGGACCGGAAAAAATGTCCGAATTAACCGAATGTCCGAATTATCGAATGGTCGAAATAAACACAGTAAATGCAAGAGTTTTTTCAACATACCTTTACTTCACAAAGTAATCACGGATGCGTGTCTGTTTTCAAGTAGAAATTCCCACGGACACAATTTTTCTGAGCCCTTCAAGGTGCTCAGCAGCTCACATGCTATCTGCAATGCCAAAACAAAATTCTTCAAGGACGACGAGGGCGTCCGCGGCTTCCTTCACAGTACGAGGGGCCTGTGTGGCTCATGGTGTGGCTGCTCCTCTTCAGGCTCTTCGTTCTTGGATTCGTCGCCATGCATCACTTCCTTGACGATTTGCTCATCAGCTAGAGAGCCGGCAGTGGCAACGCCATCATCAATGCCGATATAATCGAGTGTCACTGCATCAGGCATAACACTTCCGAAATCCTGCCCGTCATCGGCATCGCTGGAGTTGGGTACAACAAAGCCACTGTGCCTGAAACAGCTGGAAATGGCGTGCGCAAGCGTGTTCTGCTACACATACGCAGGCATGCTAACTGCGCTCAGGAGACTCACGTCGTAATGTTTGCCGACGTCATGGCACAGGAGCAACTTCTTGTCGGGAGAGCCCATTTTTCAGGGCACGCAAAATTTCTACTCTGGTGGCGAAGTCCTCGGCCTCGTACTTGGGCCGCTTCGCCGGCGTTGCCATCAGCGGAGAGTGCGTTCACACGAGAAGTCAGCACAAAAGCACCAGCAACGATCAAGCTAAAGGAGCCGTACTGAATCATTCCTCGATAAAACGGCGTTCAATGATGCAGCACACCAACGGGAACAAAGCAACAAAATGGCACCGCCAAACCCACACGCGAAGAAAAGGTGTTCAACCAGTCTCAAGTCAAGCCAAGTCGATAATTGATGTCCATGGTGATGCTGCGTTTAAGCTTCACTTTTGTAAAGGGGGGAAGCGGGTCTTTGAGACCGAAAATCAGAAAAAAAATCGAATTTTTGAAAATGTTTTATTTGGATTCTGCCGCTACTGATGCATAACCTCGCCAAGTTTCATGCGTCTTAGATCAGTATTTTAGCCGTGACAGCATTTTATGTGCCGTCAGCGAGCTAAATTTTTAGCGATGAACGCGTAAAAAACGGGCTTATTCAGCGCCGCGCTGTTGCCGTTCTACGTTACCTACGGCAGCCATCTTGGTCGCATTCGAAAGAGCCGCGCTTTTTCTTGAATATCCCGCCGCCCTTGTTTCCGTCCACTCAGAATTCACGTAGAAAATCCGCGCCAAAAAAAGGTCCCTCCGCGTGAGCCTATTGGCACAGTGAGCCCACGTGACTAAATAACGCCTTCCGATTCGTCGGGCCTCCCGCGCTGTCTGCTACAGTGCACGTAAAGCGGCAAGTTGATGTCGCCGTAGTATAACTGTGTTGTTCTCGTCGATTTACGTCCGTAAAGTTCCAACCCGCGCAAGCTGGCAAGAAACTGGAGCAGGCGTTTTTATCATCCTCAACAAAGACTGCACGTTGCGGCGGCTTACTGGCACGGCGCCAAGTGAGCTAGACGAAGTGCGCCGCAGCCGCCGGGAGTGAATTAGGCCTACGCTCTCGGCCGCGTTTTGGAACTTTGATCGTGGCGAAGCCGTATCGAAAGTTGCGCAGCGCTCATAAATTCGAAAAAAAAAAAAGAAGCGAGATCACGGCTCGGGTGCATCAGAAGCGCATCCAGCGGAGGACGGCGTGGTGGCGGAACGCGATTCATCGGTCGAAATGCCGACTTCACCTGTGTCGGCGGCCGCCTCGACGACGTCAGTGATAGGAAGCGTGGTAGAAGGATCGACACGACGTTCTTGACTAGCACCGATCGTGCGCAACAGCAGAAAAAGACTGAAGATAAGATCTCCGGCTTATCGGCAACTTCCGCTAGCGAGCGCAAGCTGCGCACGCTCGCTACAGCGTGCGAGGGCTCTGACCCGTCGGCGGCTAACTACGGCATCGTCGACTTCTCCGCAATCAACAAACTGCTTGAAATGACATGCACTGGGGCCGTTTCGATTGGAAAATGTGATAGGCTACTCTCCTGGTGTCTTCTAAGGCATTTATTTGCAAAGTAAAGCATTTTTACTTGTGTAGCGCTCCTTGAAGATACAGAGTTTTGTTTTTTGCTTTTTTCTCAGTTTCAATTTTTTGGCCACCTTCATTCTTTTAGCGAGCGTTTCTCAGCTTTGGTACACTCGATTTTGATCATTTTTGTATTACTGAAAAGCTGGATGTTTAGTGAGTGCAAACAAAGTGTCATATGTTACTATAGAAAAGCGTAAGTTTTACAAGAGAGAAATAACAAAAATACATTTTCTCGGTAATCGAATGGCGGATTTTGAAGCTTCATAACTTTTGTTGTAGGAAAGCTAGAACCATGAAATTGCTTTTTGCACTCTTTGATAACTGTAGAATGCAATGACATTCAATTCAGCAGGATCCGAGTAGCCAATTTATTGAAAAAGTGATTAAACGAAATTTTAATGAATGATTAATTAAAAAAATTGTCGTAAGGGCTACATAAAAACAGAGTTCATATTTGATATTTACACATGTAAATACATGATCACCGAAGTTTTCATTATCCTAACTTAAATAAAAAGATGCTTCATGTCAAAGTGCCTCTTCCCCCCTTAAGACTTGTTCTTTTCGTTTTCGAGCCTCTCCAGCGGCCCGAAAGTCGCCGAATTATCCGATTTGCGGTCAAATCTGTCCGAAACAACGAGCGCCCAGTCTCATAGAGTGATGTGTATATTTACAGGGACCAGATGACGTGTCCGAATTAACCGATTTTCCAAATTAACAAGAGTCGAATTAACAAGCTTTTACTGTATAACCTGCACCTCGAGTTTAGCGCTAAACTTTCTGTATATTTTGTGCGTGTTATACATGAGAAAATACATTCACTCGGTGTGCGGCCAAGTACATCCGAGTCAGCGAGAGTTAAATGCAAGGGGCAATGCATGCGCTTGCAGGTCCAAAGGACGAGTCATTATCATCAGATCTTCCTAACTTTTGCTGGTCTATAGATGAAATTTTGCTGCAACTGAAATTCTGAGACAACGAACTTTTTCGTGCGTCCCGTCAATTTCGTTGTAGGGGGCTTTGACTGTATATCCTCAAGCTCTTCTGGGGACACCATCACTGAATGTTTTTCTTCGGTATTGTCTCATGCACCACCAAGGTGCCAATGGCTGCATTCTGAGATTTGTCAATGCATCGCGTGTAGGAAAAACTATCGTATGCACTCGTGTAAGGGCTGCACTTCTTTTCTGCGATTTTGATGGGGTGCGGCCCTTCCACAGAAGTGTGAAATTTTTGTTCAGTTTTTGATCCATGTATGGAAAAACCTATTCAATCGTGCCATATATACCTAACAATGGGATATCTGGCGTCTAGCTTTTCCATCGCAAGCGGTTGCGCAGTAGGCAGTTGTCAAAATGAAAGGCGGCACAAAGGATCAATGGTGCTGGTGAGAAAAGTGACAAGATCTCCCAGATAGTCCCAGGGCCCGAAGCTCACAGATAGTGCCACACGACGAAGCTGCAGGACAGCTATTGCCATCTGGTGGCTCCTGCGAAATGCGCCATACGCGAGAGGCGACGGCGCTGCCATTTGGAGCAGCCCTTACACAAGCATGGCCCTTAGTCGAGTGTATGCGGTATTCTTTGCAGTTATTTTAGCGATTTATGCAGTAGGAAAGCTTTTGGATAAGGATGTCTAGATTCTAGACTATACATTTAGGAGTATGGTGAGACATTTCGAAGTAATATGCGAAGAGGGTAGAGGGAGGTGAAATCACATGGGGGAAAATAATTCCAGCATAGCCCAATCTGTGATAGTTGCAGATATGAGGTTACGAGTACTTACTGTATACATTCATATTGGGGCTTCTACTGTGTTTCAGTCCAGTCAAATACAGTAGAACCCCGCTGTTACGTTCCTTTCTGTTGCGTTTTCCCGGCTGTTACGTCGTTTTTCGCCGGTCCCGGCATAGCTCCTATAGGATACAATGTATTGGGAACCCCACTGTTACGTCGTAAGTGTCGAACCGTTCCCGTATGATACGTCGCGAAGTGCGCTCGGAGCCGACTGAGTGACTACCGAAGAGAGCAGGCCATGGTGCATTTTCACGCAGCTTGGCCTGGTTTGACCGTAACATCAGCCGCATGAGAGGCGCAAACAAGAGAATCTTTCGGTTGACGCAAACGAAAGCATCGCCTTCGAGATTCATATTGCAAAGATGGCGTCTATGACGTAATTGCTCACGAAAGCAAGGCCTTCGAGATTGGCATTCACTTCTGCCATCGCGTTGGCGTAGACTCATCATCATCGTTATTTGTCAGAGGACGGGAGTTCGAGCTGGTTGGACTTCGCATGGTCGTGTGCGCGGTTCGCGGTCGGATTCGCCGCGCTGGTCGTGATTGTGTGTGCTTGTGTGCTTAGTTCTTCCATGCGTACAGCTGTTGGCGTTAAAAAAAAAAATCACATACGTTGATTACATTTCTGTGGATGACGCCGTCCCCAGCTCTGCGTTTCTATCAGTCAACCAGATCGTGGCTGAGTGCGACAATTTTTGTGCTGCTCGTAAGCATTGAAATAAAATTGTGTACCACTAAATATTTTGTCGTTTTTCCTGTTTTTCGGCTCTTGCGTTTCCCATCTCTTAGGTTTATTTTCTACGGTCCCTTCAAACACGTATCAGCGGGGTTCTACTGTATGAAGCGATTTTTTGGACGTGCTTAATAATGTGGATTTTTTTTAACTCCTTCATGTGGACTGCCATGTACCCGATCTAGTGACATTCGAAATTTCAGATGCTGAAACCCTTTGCTGTCCAGTTTGTCCTACTTTCTGCTGCGATTCCAGTAGTCAGACGGCGTCATGAAGTCGCCACTAACCCCACGTTTATCACCTTGCAGCCTCGAAACTCGGCGCTTTCAAGCGCAGTTGTAGAGATTTCTGAAAGTTGGCTTCACAATGCAGCAAATTGTGGGGTCAAGTACACGCAACATATTGCAATGGTCAAGATATAGCTTCAGCAAATTCTTAATGCAGGTTTCACAGAGTTGAACGTATTCATGTACTGATAGGGGAAGAGGTTGCTCTTTCAAAAGCTTTTTCTAATTCTTGGTCGATGTTGTTGAAACTTTGTGGGGTTGTAACTTGTGTGCTGGTTTCAAATATGTAATTAGTTTTCCGGTACAAGTTGTAGTTCTTGAAGTATCAAACATTTCATGTGCCTTTTCTTGAGCGAGATTTTTCCTAAACTGAGAGTCATCTTTGCATTTCTTGCAGGCAATTGAATGTGAACTGGATGGGCTGGTTGAGTATGCAGACTATGACGGTGTGGTTGACATCCTCAGTGAATTACTTCTGGGGAAGACTTTGGTTGCTGAGGTCCTACAGAGGTGAGGTAGCAGCCTCCTGGTGTTATGGGATTCTTCATCAGTTGCAGTAAATGACAAAGCACTCTGAGCTCAGAAATTTGTTACATGGTGGCAATAGTATATACAGTAGAATATCAGTGATACAAATCTCAAGAAGGAACGAAACTATTCATATCACCTGAAATTTTGTATCATAAAAAAACTAGCGCAATCTGTTTTCAAGCAGCAGTATACGCACAAAACATTTATTTCCGTAGAAAGAACTCTCGTATGTCTTTCTGGGGCACACGCAAACGAACAACCAAGGGACGGTGCAGCTGGCTGCCACGAATGTGTGCGTCAAAGCTCGAGGCCAAATGAAAACAAAGTGCCAAAGTCCGCTCCACCAGAGTAGTAAGCAAACGACAAACTCCGAAATGCTTCGTGCCTTTTTATGACTTTATTGCCTTTAATCTACCGCTGCGGTAGCCGCGTACGTTCAGAACTGCGTAGTCGCTATCGATGGTTTCGTCGATAGCAACTGCGGTTTGTAGTTACATTTTCAATCCGTGTGCGCTGGCCGCGCACGAGCCTTCATAAATGCGTTGTTGCTACTTATGATTTTGTCTACTGCAGTTTTGTCCGCTGCGGTTGCGACGAGCAGCATCGCTTTGACACTAGTTGATGACGATGGTGATGCCACCCATGTTTTGGTTTCACTCCAGTGGTGCCAGCGCTGCTTTAACACACTTTTTTTGTAGCGGCAGCAGTCAGCATTTGTTCGAATTAAGTGGTGCGGAGCCGAATTCTGATGAATTAACCAAGGTTTGGTCCCATAGATAACCATGCACTTTGTTCGGGACCAATAGAGCCGTCCGGAATATCCGAATTTCCGGTTTAACGGGTGTCGAATTAACAAGCTTTTACTGTACATCATTTTGGTGGGAAGACATGACAAAAGTAAAGAAATGCTGATTTGTGCATATATATACGAGCTGAGTCACTTTGCCCCAAGAGGTGTGAATGTCTCCAGAAAACTGTTGACACGTACAAATATGGGAGCAGTTAGTATGACCGATTCAGTTGTCATTTGGAGGGCCTAGATAATAGCAATGGAAGTGTGATCAGCCACCATTGTGGTGTTTTGCTTCCGAGAACAAGGTTGCAGCCTTGATTCTCATTGTGGTAGCTGTATTTTAACGGACGCAAGAAAATGCACGACGAAAACGCACGAAAAAGGCGCGTGTTCGGTACAGCAAGTGGCCCAGCGATGACTGCGTGAGCTTATTGGGTGATGTGCTGAACACAACTAACTAACAACGATCGGCTCCTTGAGGCAGAAAAGGCTACGTTTTAATGAAGCAGCAGAGGTTTTCATGCAGTAGTTAGTGCGTACACGCATCAGAGAAAGCCGGAGGATTCATCTGCACTCTTGCCACAGCTTTTGTTGTCCGTGTGATTGTTTCGAAACGCTCCTTGGTATTGCGACTATATGCCATGGCACGGTTGTGCGAGAGAGCTGTAATTTTTTCCGTGCTTTGGTGCTATCGATGGCACTTGTCATCACGTGCAAATTTGCATATGGTGGTTTTGCGTGTACTTAAATAAGCAGAGTTCCCATCTGGTACAGAACATAGTCGCAAGAGCCTGTACCACGGCCGGTCTAGAGGCGCGCTCTCGCTCCTTCCCTTACGGCCTGAGCAGCCGCCGGGAGTACAATGGAACTTTTTCTATACAGTCACGACGGCGCGCTCCGCGTGAGGGCGTCGCGAGCCAACCGCCCAAAGCGCGTATCGCCGCATGCACTTCGTGTTGTAAACCAGCTCTGCCCGGCCAATTTCTCGTGCTAATTACTTCTTTCGGTTGTAGCAAGCGGTGAAGGAAGTACAGGTGCGTGTGGGGACAGTCTGCCTTTCTCGGCACTCGGCAATAGAAGACGCACACGCAGCGCTACTAGCAACAACAATATTTTTTAAGACACGACCACCTTATATTCGATGGAGGCGAAAATGCCTGAGGACTACAGCCGATTGCTGTGGCTGGAAAATGAATTTTCAGGCTACATTAGGCGCATCCAGGAATCTTAATTCTGTCGCCGCTGGCGTTGGAAACTTTACAGACGAGACGTACACTGCCCGGCTTTTCACCACAAAGTCCACAGTGGAGACAGTCCGATTTCTTCTGAGAAAAGGAGTAAACTATGTGCTCACGAAGAAATTTAACAGTGATCCCATAGAGGCATTGTTTGGAAAATTGAGGGCAATGTGCGGTGCCAATGACGCGCTAGACGCAAGAGCCGTCACAGCTGCTTTGACCCACATTGTCAAGGAAAAGGCGCTACTTTCAAAAGACATGGGCATTCGCGACGAAAACATTGAAGAAGCGGCGGTGTCTATTCCGGAAGATGTTATTGAGGAACTTGAAGCTCTGCGAGAACCTCCTCGCAAACCACCGAACTCTGTTGCCTATTGAGGCTTGGTATATGTAGGTGGTTACATTGCCAAACTCATCACTGATGTCGGTTACGAAACATGCGCCATGCTAGCGACGACAAACAAAATGAGCAGTCCTTTGTAGCATTTTCTCGGTCAGCAAGAAGCCTATGATCTACACTACCCAAAGCCGGAGTTACTATCAATGCTGGACACAATTGTGACGTTCTTCGAGAAAGCAGTCAAATATCTTCCTCGAACGAAAATCCTCGAGACTCTGCAATTGACTGTTGAGCCATACCTTGAAGATTCGCCACTTCTGGACTGTCCGGAAAGTGTGGACAAGAGTCACGCGAGAGTGCTGGCTCATATTATTTCTGAGAAGTTTCTCCGGATTCTTCTTATTAACTACACAAAAAAGTTAACAGATGAGAATGACAAGCCTTCCGGTTTTATTCACAAGCCCTCGCGGAAGCATATCAGGCTGTGACAGACTTGACTCCTTTAAACTGTGATCGTCACTACAGTGTTTTACCAGCAGTGATTTTTTTTCAGTTCTCCATGCGCATATTGTTGTAGTACCAAGGAAAACATTGTTTCCCATTGAAAGGATTCCCTGAAAGTTTTTTATGTTTCCTCTTCGTCTGCAGCGTGGCCGTCCCCATTATGCAGTGACTCTCACTTTTTTGAAATATTTGTTGCAATATTAAAGCACGAATTAAGATGCCTCCAACAAAAAATGTGCAATTTTGTTATTTTCAAGTACAGCGACGTCCGGCACATAAATTTGAAATAAACATTTCCTAAACCATGATTAAACCGTTTCCTCAACCAAATGCAATGTTCATCCTCTTACTTATTCTCGAAGTTACAGAAACCTAAAAAAAAACAAGGCTGTGTTATAACCGCGTCGATGCTTTGCCGAGCAACAGAAGCGGGCTTATGAGCTGCCTGCGCCACCACTTCTGTAAAGCGGAATTTACCAGAGTCATCATATATACTTGCTACCATGTTTCTATTGCATTGGTACCATGAATACCATATAGAGTAACTTCTAAAAGCGCCACGGTAAGTCGGAAGCCGAGCACTCCCTGCGCGCGCTAGCCTCCGCAACGGCCGGGAGTGAGTTAGGGAGCAGTTGGCTCGGAGCGCCCCCACGAAATTGCGGCCATAGGTAGCAACAGCCCCCCGCGCGCAGGCCGTAAAGGAAGGAGCGAGCGCGCGCCTCCAGACCGGCCGTGCCTGTACAAGCACCGAAATGCCTGACAAGTGCACCAGCGGGCCTTGAGCTATTTCGGACGTGGCTGTGGCGATTTGACCATTTGGGCAACGGAAAACGGCATGAATTTGATTTTTCGGACAATTTCGCAGTCTTGGGGAGTTAAAAAAAAAAAATCGGACGTTGACCGCACTAGTAAACGTAGTAGTGCAGATTTATCTTCCCTCAGTTGTACGAATTAGTGTGACAGTCTTTTTTTTTTCCCCTCCTTCATGCCTTCCAGGGAAGATCCAGTCTCTGTAATCCTGTTTGACACATGGGGAACTGAGGACATCAACCTGAACCATGTAGTGTTCTTAAGCTTGATGACACCACGGCTGCCTGAGAAGGGCTGTGTGGGACGGTGCTATCTGTGCCACGTTACCCCCACTGGCACGGTGTGGGTGCAAGTTGTGGGACCAGGACTTGAGACACTCAATAACATCATGACGGCCTTCAATGACTACTGCAAGGTGAGGTGGTGTGTCTCGTAAAAGTGTCAAGCTCGCAGTCTGAATTTCTATGATGTTTGGACACAATATTAATGAGAACTAACAGACAATAATGCCAAGGAAGGTATAGGAGATGTTATTTGTAATAATTGTGATATAAATTTGAAGAAAGTAAAGTGGATGAAAAGATAACTTGCAGCCAGCAGGGACCGAACCTGCGACCTTCGAATAATGCATCCGATGCTCTACCACTGAGCTACGGCGGCGGTCATCCTCCCGTCCACTTTATAGGGTATATATGTGCATTTAAACCTAGGAGTAGCGCCGATCGCAGCCATGGCGGCGAGTGTGGATCGCTCTTTTTCTGCTTTTTGGTGTCACGTAGCACGTGATCTTTTTATTATGAGCTGGCAGCTGACCAATAATTCCTCGCATACTACCTGAAGGCATTAAGTCTGCCAGAACGAGACCCTTCCCCCGTCCACTTTACTTTCCTCACATTTATATCCCAATTATTACATATACAGTGAAATCCCGCTACAACGAAATTGACGGGACGCACAATAAAGTTCGTTGTTGCCGAATTTCGTTGCAGAGAAATTTCATCTACAGACCACAATAGTTAGGAAGATCTAATGATAATTGACTAATGACTCGTCCTTTGGTCCCGGCAAGCGCGTGCATTGTCCTTTGCATTTAACTCTCGCTGACTCGGACGTATGTGGCCGCACACTGATTGAATGTATTGTCTCACGTATAACACGCACAAAATTATACAGAAAATTTAGCGCTAAACTTGGGTTGCGGGTTATACACGAATTTCGGTGCGCAAGTTGGCTTCACGGTAATGCAAGGAAGGCGGCTTTGTGTCACTACACGACTTGTACACATGGGTTATACACGAGCAAATACGATATGCAGGCTACCCTCGAAGCCTGCTTAGTGCACAGCGCCGCGAAGGAGCGTGCCAAAGTTCGCTAGAGGCTAACTGAAAACGAAGTGCCGAAGCTCGGCACTACGGGGGGAGATCGAGCGGCCGTGTCACTACCACAGTCATAAGCGAGTGAAAGGAAAGCTGAAACGCTTCGCACCATTTTACGACTTTATTGCCTTTAATCTTTCTTCCGGTGTGTTAGCTGCGTACTTGAGCGTATTCGCTATCGATGATCACGACGATAGCGACCGCAGTTTTCTGCGCAGCGGTTATGGCAAACGGTAGTTCTGTTTTCAACCTGTGCGCTGTGGCCGTGCGCGTGCCTTCAGAACTGCGTCGTTGCTATCTGTGATCGCGTCTACCGCTGTTTTGACTGCAGCATTGCTTTGAGTTGGTGCGCGTACATTGGAAGCGCGTGTACTTTCATGGTAGCCCATGATCGCATCGACCCGAACGCGTTTGTGGTCGCAGCGGTTGCGGCACAGTGTAGTTACGCTTGGACTAAGAGCGCGCTGGCAGCACGTGTGCCTTCAATACTCCATGGATGTCATTCATGATCGCAGGGCTTGTAATGACGAGCAGTAGTTTTGTTTTGTGTACGTCAGAACAATGGTGGGAGTTCTTGAAGAACTCCCACCATTGTTCTCTATTTTTTTCTCTTTTTATGTTATTTGCACTTATATTTTTTTTATTATCGATGACACATAGTTTATGACAACACCGTCTTTTTCTTGTATCTGTATCTCATTATTATTGAATTTTGTAATATTACTATTCTTTGCTACTGTCGTTGCCAATCAAATATTAATATTGCATAGGAGGTCCCATTTCAGTTTACACTACGGGACCTCCTTCTGTATATCCTTATCTTGTACATTGTGTTATGAATGAATAAAATTTGATTTGATTTGAACGATTCTTCCGCGGCCCGCACGCGTATCAAACCTGCCGGCAGCATCATGGCGGATGGACGATCTGTCGCCGAGCATCTCAGTGGCGAATAATTTACCGGGATATGCGTGTGGTGGCAGAAAGCATGTCTCCGATGATAACACGGGTCTTGCGATGCGGCCGCACGGCTCTGGAAACGAGAAATGGTCGAGTTTCTAGCAGAATTCCGCGGCAGTCCTAGGCAAGCTCCTTTTCCTTATGCGGTGGCACTCGCGAAAACTTCGTTCAAGCAGAAATACCCAGAAAAAGTATTCGTTGTGACGAGACCTTTTTCGCATTGTCTTCTATAGGTGGCTGACGGGGAGTCGAAAATTATTCGTTATGGCGGAAATTTCGTTGTAGCGGTATTCGTTATAGTGGGATTCGACTGTAACATCTCTTATACTTTCCTTGGCATTATTGTCTGTTAGTTCTCATTAATATTGTGTCTCACAGAGAAAAACTAGCCTTTAAAAGCCATCTTCTTTCCTTCATGATGTTGGGGTGGCAGATGCGTTTTTAGATACTTTCAAGGGGCAGTTGTCATATTGTTGCATTGCCACGGCACTGAGGGGACCGAGCGCTGCCAAAGCTATTGAGTTATCAATCTCAAATCTCAATGGGTGAACTTGTGTAGTGCTACAATAACAGCGGCGAGTACGGTCGTTGCTCGCTAACCTGAACTCGCAGGTCAAGTTTGACTGTGTAGTTCCATAAGTTCCAGAATAAATTCATCTACATTCAAGAATGCACAACAGCAGCTTCTTTCAATGCCTCAAGAAATGCTCTAGAATGAGTGAAGTGCCTTCCAGAAGTATCGTTCCGAAGTAATAGTTTGAGGTCTACAGTGAGCTGAAATATGAGTGCAGTGTTCACCTTTGCTGTCCGCCCTTCACTTTTCTGGAGGGGTGGGGTGACACTCGGGGTGAGGGCTCTGCCTGTTGCATTGCGTTTCATATCTCTTGTGTGGAAATGGAGATTACAATTGGTTTCTCTTGGAAGTGTGAAATTATTGTCAAAAGTTAACTTACATTTTTAACTGATACAGCCCATTTAGTTGATTGGGTCAATTAATTCACACAGTAATATAGTATGAAGGAGCACACTGAATAAAGATCCTGCATGATTTATATCAACATTTGCCAATGGCAAATCTGTGTGGGAACTTGGCCAGTTTCTTCGGGGAAGAGCCTCTGGCAGGGGGTAGGCCTATGTTTGATAAGAGATGTTAATGAGCTTTCAGCCTTATTGTGAATCCTGTGTACAAGAAACATTTTCTCGTCATGCCTGAGGGGTGGTTTGGGGCCCTTTTTGACACTGATAAAACCCAACCCAGTGTGGAACAGTCACTGGCAAAAGTCCTAAGTAGGCGAGCTTTCCCGCCGCGCTCCGTTGACAGGCGGCGAACTTTCCCGCAACTATCGAAAATAGCGGTAGCGGGGTGGGCGTTTACGACTGCTGTACACATCGATGGCGCCGAGTGCGCCACTTGAACGTAGCGGCATACGCACGCCGCAGCCTTGCAGCAACGACGCACTGCACTTGTTGCACCAGCTCCTCCTTGATAGTATCGCTAGTATCGCCAGGCATCCGTTGCATCGGTCGTTGTTGTGCTCGTGTGTTAGGCCTGCCGCGCGTTGTGGTGTGTGTAGCGATGGCTGCAGACGCGAAGAAACGGACGACCCTGACTTTTGCAGCAAAACTGGAAGCAATCCAGCGCGTTGAGAATGGTGAGAAGAAGTCGAGCGTCGCGGACGGGTTAGGCATACCAAGGAGCACATTGAGTACTCTGCTCAAAAACAAAGCCGACATAAAGGCCAAGGCCGAAAAGAGTTTGGTGGACGCGCTGACGAAGCATCAGTGGAAGAATCCGAGGAAGCTGGGTTGGCATGCGCAGATGAAGAAAGCGAGCTCGCCGAAACGTGGAGCAAGCTGGAGAGCTTTGTTGGTGCGGAGCCGCAAAGCATGTGCATCGAAGACTTCGTTGGAGGTGACGACAGCACTGGTACAACGGCGGAGCTAACGGATGTAGAGATCGTCGCCGAAGCTACCGCTGAGCAGCCGAATGAAGACGCTGCCGAGGTGGATCCCGCAAGCGCTGATGGTGCCCCGCTCCCGACATCAGCTGAGGTCGTAGCCGCTTTGGCCCTTGCGCGCCGCCACTGCAGCGCGATTGAAGGCACCGGCCTTTCACTTGTGGATCGCCTGGACTATGTGAGGACGCAGTCGTCAAACACGCCATTGCCAACAAAAAGCAGGCTACTCTTTTTCAGTATTTTAAGCCAACACAATAAATACTTTGTTTGAATCTTCAAGTGAGTATTTACTGCACCACGATTGGTTCGTTGGTTGTTTTCCACAAGTTCTTGACGCATGTCACAGTATCTGTTCGCTTACATTTTCTTCTCTTCTTCCACCTCTGACTTGCAGGGTACTGATTCAATGACTGACGACCCTGTGACGAGCAGGATGTATGGCTGTCAAAGCCGAAGGGACAATGCCTTCTTCCGAGCTGTGCTGATCTCACCCGAGCCGCTTCCTTCAGGAGAGGTATGCTCCATGTTGCTACTGCCCAGTGACAGTAGTCGCGCAACTCCTTGAAATGTGTGTGTGCTTGAGCCAGTCTTCTATGCACCTTGTCAACATAGGCTCCCTGGGTGCCGCCATAATCCTCTGTGGGCTGTTTCTAATATGCGTGACACCCCGTAAACGCACTGCCAAGGCTGTGACATCAGCTTTTGTACTCCCTTGCGACAGTCCAGAAAGGAGGTGATCCTTCTCTCCGTTGAAAAGGTCTATAGGGAATACCATATTCACATAATTGTAAGTCGACTCGAATGTTGGTCGACCGCCATAAGACTTACATTCCTTGACTGTAGTCGTCGCTGGAATGACTACACATGCTCGCTTGTCATCGTCAAACCAGCCCTCTTCATGAACTTCGATGCCCAGGTCCTGGGGACCTTGATAGTGCACACCCTTGGCATTCCAGTTTCCAAAACAGACGGGGGCTTTTTGCATGACAATTTAGCATGTCACCAGCAGAGCCCGATAGCGTAGTTAGTTCACGTGTGCTGCCAGCTCCAGAAAGCATTCAGCCCAGGAAACCCCCAGCGCTTGGCATCACTTGTGAAAGTTCGGTCACACTGCAGTTGCCACTGCAGCACCACCCGTTGAGAAACTCCAAGCTTGCGTCGCATCGCGTAGTGCATTTTTTCAGCATGGAGAATGGCATTGGTAGCCCTCTTGCACGCTACTGTGAATAGGTGCCGAAAATTTTCTGGCCCAGAGCACTCGTAACGAAGCATGATGGCGCAATCATCAAGCACAACAGTGGCACGGCTACTGGCCCAGCTGCCAGTCTGGCGGAGTACGGAGGGCCTATTGGCTCAAGCTCACTTCAGCACGGTAGACAACAAGACTTTGGTTGGTGGCTTCGGCGAGTGCTGGCATGCCAGCACCTCAATAGTGTGTGGGCACAGTTGAGGGGAGAAAGTGTAGGGCGTTGCAGGAGGGAAGGGAGGGTCGGGGGTAGCCAGGGCGCAGATTTTAATTGCCAGCCACTTACCAAATGCAACCGTTAAAAAAACGTGCACATGTCAGAAAGAGAAGCTTTCTATCAACTACCAGCACCCTGAACTGATCGTTGCTAGCCGCTGTTCCTCATCAGGAGCGCCGCTACTGATTGGAAGAATGGCTCTTCCATCAACCATCACTTCGAAAATGGCACACATGCGGCTCTGATGGGAGTGCCGGTCTTTGATGAAAGAGCTGATCTCCATATGCGTAAATTGCACTTCAAGGGGATATTCAAGTATCCTAAACCACAACTCAGAGCAAAAGTGTGGGAATAAGTTTTCTGTGCTGCTGTAAAGAAACGGTGACAATCTAAAGAAAGAGTTGAACTTGCATTTTGACATGAAAATACATGAATAACGGCATTTGAAATACAGTGGACTCTTACTTAACGGAATATAACAACTGCCTCTAATACGATTGGTGATTGGTTTCATACGTGAATTCTGCACCCCTGTTCATATCTCAGTTAGTGGAACTCCCTTTGGACAATGCCTTCTTCGAGCTGTGCTGACCTCACCCGAGCCGCTTCCTTCAGGAGAGGTATGCTCCATGTTGCTACTGCCCCCGTGACAGTAGTCGCGCAACTCCTTGAACTGTGTGTGTGCTTGAGCCAGTCTTCTATGCACCTTGTCAACATAGGCTCCTGGGTGCAGCCATAAATCCTCTGTGGGCTGTTCTAATATGCGTGACACCCCGTAAACGCACTGCCAAGGCTGTGACATCAGCTTTTGTACTCCTTGCGTGACAGTCCAGAAAGGAGGTGATCCTTCTCTCCGTTGAAAGGTCTATATGGGAATACCATATCACATAATTGTAAGTCGACCTCGAATGTTGTCGACACGCATAAGACTTACATTCCTTGACTGTAGTCGTCGCTGGAATGACTACACAGCTCGCTTGTCATCGTCAAACCAGCCTCTTCATGAACTTCGATGCCATGTCCTGGGGACCTTGATAGTGCACACCCTTGGCATTCAGTTTCCAAAACAGATGGGGGCTTTTTGCATGACAATTAGCATGTCACCAGCAGAGCCCGATAGCGTAGTTAGTTCACGTGTGCTGCCAGCTCCAGAAAGCATTCAGCCCAGGAAACCCCCAGCGCTTGGCATCACTTGTGAAAGTTCGGTCACACTGCAGTTGCCACTGCAGCACCACCCGTTGAGAAACTCCAAGCTTGCGTCGCATCGCGTAGTGCATTTTTTCAGCATGGAGAATGGCATTGGTAGCCCTCTTGCACGCTACTGTGAATAGGTGCCGAAAATTTTCTGGCCCAGAGCACTCGTAACGAAGCATGATGGCGCAATCATCAAGCACAACAGTGGCACGGCTACTGGCCCAGCTGCCAGTCTGGCGGAGTACGGAGGGCCTATTGGCTCAAGCTCACTTCAGCACGGTAGACAACAAGACTTTGGTTGGTGGCTTCGGCGAGTGCTGGCATGCCAGCACCTCAATAGTGTGTGGGCACAGTTGAAGGGGAGAAAGTGTAGGGCGTTGCAAGGAGGGAAGGGAGGGTCGGGGTAGCCAGGGCGCAGATTTTAATTGCCAGCCACTTACCAAATGCAACCGTTAAAAAAAAAGTGCACATGTCAGAAAGAGAAGCTTTTCTATCAACTACCAGCACCCTGAACTGATCGTTGCTAGCCGCTGTTCCTCATCAGGAGTGCCGCTACTGATTGGAAGAATGGCTCTTCCATCAACCATCACTTCGAAAATGGCACACATGCGGCTCTGATGGGAGTGCCGGTCTTTGATGAAAGAGCTGATCTCCATATGCGTAAATTGCACTTCAAGGGGATATTCAAGTATCCTAAACCACAACTCAGAGCAAAAGTGTGGGAATAAGTTTTCTGTGCTGCTGTAAAGAAACGGTGACAATCTAAAGAAAGAGTTGAACTTGCATTTTGACATGAAAATACATGAATAACGGCATTTGAAATACAGTGGACTCTTACTTAACGGAATATAACAACTGCCTCTAATACGATTGGTGATTGGTTTCATACGTGAATTCTGCACCCCTGTTCATATCTCAGTTAGTGGAACTCCTTTTAAACGAAGCATATTTTCCTGGTTCCTTCAGGTTCCGTTCAACGAGTCTACTGTATGCTATATTCAGAGATATTTTCTCAGGAAAAAATTTTCATCATGGAAGTTCCCCTTTCCCCACTCCCGTCTTATGCTTTTGTACACTTCCGGCTATTTGTCAAGCTTTTATGCATTGGTAACTATTGATTATAGTACCATATTTATTCGAATCTAAGCCGATATGTTTTTTTTTTTTCGAAAAAACTATGTATGAAAGTGGGGTTGGCTTAGATTCGAGTACAATGATGATTTTTTTTTTTTTCTGACCTTGCAAATTTCGGGGGTCGGCTTATAATCGGGGCTGGCCTAGATGCGAGTAAATACGGTACTATATGGTAAGTCTTCGGTACGTCAGCTACAAGCCCTGACAATACATTAAGTCTTAGCTTAGCAAAAGGGAGCGATTGTGAGGTGAGAGAAACACAGGCTTGCCTGCGTCGCACACAGTTTCGTTTGTTGCAGCTGAAAGAGCTTTGCACACTGATTACCATTCTGTGAAGTATCCTGACCAGTGAAGTCTTCTGAAGTGTCTCAGTTTTTTGTGCCCTTGTGTCTTTTGTCTCTTTTTCGGCTGTGAAACAGTTCAAAGTGCGGCATGTGGACTGTGGCTATGAAGAGAAAGCCTACATTGCGGAGCTCAGAAACGTTGACAGCCTGGGAGACTTTGTTCTTCGCTTACCATTTCAGGTATGTATGTGTGTGTTTGATTCTGTGCAGATGCTATTTGTCCTTTGCATTTTGGTAGACCAAGTTAATTGAAAAGGGTCCCGTAACATCTTTTATGAAGAGTGTGCCCTCTAGCACTTCACCATCCTAGCCAAAAGAAACGCTTTCATGCTGCCATCTCATAAGAATATGCTTAGGGATCATCTGCAACTTTTTTTCTGTAATCTCACTTGGGAGTATTACAAAAATATTATAGAAATATTAGAAAAATATTCCATTTGCTTTTCACCCAAAATTTTGCTATTTGCACAGCTCTTCAATAAACCAGACATGTATAACTGAGTGCAGTGCTGTAAGGTTTCCTTAAAAATAAACACCGTGATAACTTGCATGACTTTCATTCAACGACTATTCTTCTCTGGCTGTGTTTGTACAAATTAGGACTAAATTCAATACTCTTCCATGGTGGAGAAAAGGCTTTGATAACAATGCTGTCATATTGTTTTACTCTTACAGGCTGTGCCATGCCAAATGCGAGGCCTTACGAAAGAGGACGGCTTCTACTGGTCCGCAGATGTTGCGACCCAAGTGCTTTCTCTCTCTGGAGATTCCCATGCAGAACTTCTCATCCGCGTGAGAGTTTGTCGAACGTCTTCTGCTTCGCAAATGCGATTAGTGTTCTTTGGGCATGTTCCTTACTTCTAAGAAGCTGACATCTGGGGAATCAGTCCTGCTTATATGGTCAGGGCTGAAGGGTGTCCCTTGAAGTAGCCACACACCGTCTTATGTACAGGTTCGTCCACTCTTTTGATGAACACGGCTCACTGTGGTGTGGCCGTGCTCCGCGGAGTGCCAGTGGATCTAGCGTGGCCGTGCATCGAATTAAAGTGGTGCATGCGCACGAGGACCCACAGGAGGTACATCGTATAATCTGCCACAGCGCTGGAGCGTGCTGCTTTTTTTTTTTTTTGCTGTAGTACAGCAAGAGTGAGGTGGTCCTATGCTCCTGTGCCGCTTCGTTTTCATGTGCAAGCCGTGGCGGATGGACTGGCGCTCTGCGGAGCGTGGCCGCACTGAGTTGTGTTCACCTTAAGGACGAGCCTGTACATGTCGCATTCCCAACCTGTAGTGCAGGTAAAGATGGGTCCTCTAAAGAGAACAAACAGCGGAGTTCAGCTAAAAATCAGCGAGTTCAGCTGTCCTAAAGGGAAGGCTCACTGCGCTATTAAATTTTAACACTGTGACGGCTGACAGCAATCACAATTTCTGACTCCATAGTGTACCTTGCTCAGGTCTTCGAATGTCATGCAAGCACTATGTTGCAGTTAAGAAACTGTGGCCACTGTAAACGAAGTTGATAATTTAGGTTGTCTCACTTCAGTGTGATTCGAAATCTGAGCCGTTTTGTTTTTTTCCAGCATCGATAGGTTTTGATGCTACGTTTACCGGCAGTTTACGTTAAAAGTAGCATTTGTTGTCAAACCATTCTGGGCGAGACTCAAGGTGATATTTGCAAGATGTTGTGTTAGGAGCAAATGTTAAATTGTGTGTAGTGAGAGCCTTGAACGTTTAAGAGACTGTGAATGAACTATATGCATCTGAAGCATGCCACGCTGCAGTAGACAGGTGAAGTGTGTCCTGTGGTTTGCAACATCTGGGATGCACTTCTCTAAGTAGCTTGCTCAGGCTCTAAAGTAGTTGCATAGACAATTGCACATTCGTGGTGAACGGTGTGTTTATTAAAGCTGTCGCTGTCAATGTGTGCAGGTGACCAAAGCAGGGACAGACAAGGAGGAGCCTGTAGTGGAGCTCTTCAGGAGAAACAAGGAGGGCCAACTGAAGTCCATCAATAACACTGTCATTGAAACACTGAAGCAAACCCGGTGTCCTGGTTTGCACTAGTCAGGCACCTACTCATCTGCCTCAAGGTGAGCTCCACCTCTGATGAAAATTTTCTAGTTTGTGTGGCAGCATTTAGGAGGGAACTTTATAGAGCATTTTTGCATGTTATCCGGATCCCACACGCCACGTTCCACTTGCTTTACTTTGTGCTGCTCTAGCAGCCATTCTTGTATGGCTAGCATGTTTCGTCGTCTTAACCTTTGGAGCACACAATTAAGGCAGGTTTTGGAATTGGAGAAATGGTGCAATTGATATTGAGCTACTCTTTTTTGCATTGCAGTCTTCCATAGGTAGGTCGAAAATAGTTTTCTATACGAGATGTGTGGTCAGTGCACTCGCTGTGCACCAAGTGCCACGAAATCAAAGGCTGCTGCTATTGCGTGTGCAAAATGAGCAGCAATGTTTTAATTATCCTCTGAAAGTTAATTTCAGGGTATAAATAACAAAAGTTTGGCCCTATATATACGTATGGGTGCTGGCCAGAACCTTCAGAGGAGGTCAAATAAATTAAAAGTGTAAATAGGTGCAGTTGAATCAAGTCAAGTCAAAATTTATTTACATCATGTGCATGTGAACAAGCTTGGGCAAAACGCGAAACAGTTAACTTCTTGCCCAAGCACCTCTTCCCCCTATGATAGATGGATGGATGAACAACTTTTAGTCCTTCGGTACGCGCGATTAGCGCGCAGCGGGCCGCTCCCACATCGGGACAGAGAGGCCTTGCCCCTTCGCCACGTCACGGGCCCGATGGACAGCCCAGAGCTGTGCTTGATGAAAACTTCGTGTAGCAGTTCACTCTTTGCTCGTTTGAGGTGTTGTGCACAGCTGTTTGGCACAACTGCACTTGTGGTGTAAGTGCTACATATGTGACAAAGCTGTGCCAAAACCATAACAGTGCCTTCACTGGGGCCAGAGCTGCTCAGAAAAAGTTCACAGAGGTCCCATTCTGCATGCTTTTTGATGTTTCAGCGCGGCTGTTGTCCTTTCATTGTGTGCTTCCAGCACTTTTTACTGAACTACATCATATGTTCGAACACTCACATAAGGTTACAAAAAATTTGATTACTCTAAGCTCTCATTTTATTGAACCGGTCAGAGAACGCTGCCGATCAGTATTTGAGTCTCCTGAGAACATGCGAGCCATACATTATAGCAAAGCATGCATCCCGGAATTGACAATTAATTCTCAGTCAGCTAGAAATCATTCCCTTCTCTCGACAAATTATGCCATGAACCCAAATGACCGCCCCATAAGCTCAAAGCAGGGGTGAGACAGCTGTGCATATTGCGCATTTTTGATACGATTCCGTTTTCCTGCGCCAAGCTGCTCCAAAAGCATAAAAATTGCGCCGAACTGCGCTGAAACGGCCCCACAATCAAGAATTTTCAAGCCCGCGTCACTTTCAGCGTGGGAAAACGTAACTTTAGAAGCAGCGTCCAGGGATACGTTCGCAGAACACGTTAACGCGCCCCAGCGTGTCCTACGCGCCTTTGTAATAGAGGCTTCCATAGTGCTGTGATAATCGCCTCTGAGCGGTTGTAAATATGTGTAGTGTCCGAGCGGTAACGACGTAGTGTCCGAGGGGTAAGGTTTCTCGGCGCTCGCGACGCATTTTTGAAGGCGGTCCCTCACGAGGTGGCAGCGAACGGTGGCGCAGCGCGCTTTTGTTATCACCTATTAAAAGCGTGCGGCACACTTGACGCTACGCCACCCGCGCAGCCAAGCAGATAGCTGAAGGCGCTTTATTTTAGGCAGTTTTCGAATAGCGTACGCTAAGTTAGCGTTAGCGGCCCGCTATTTCCGTCACTTTCCGTCGCGCGAGGAGCAACTTCGAACTTTGCGCGGTCGCGATCACTGGCGCGCGCTATCTAGAAAGCCATCACAGCGGGGCGGGCGGCTCGTATACGCTTCTACGTGCTGCGCTCTCAAAGCGAAGTGACTATGCGGAGAACATGGCTCCCTGGAGCGGCCGTATTTTCTTACACCATCGTTTTATAGTTACGCGAGATCGGATACAAAACAGTTAGCTGCCAGCCTTACTTCGCGTAACACTACAATTAGTTACTATCGCATTCATTGCTTCCCCTTGCGGTGAAACTGTGACTTTTTTTATTATTTGAGAAGTGTGATGTTTTTTCTTTTCTTATTTTCAAATGTAAAGTGAACCTACTTGGAAAAAATTTTTTTATCTATTTCATATGTTGTTACCAGGGTTATATAAATTGCGTGGTTTGTAAAAAGGTAGTGTAGTTCATACCTGGCAATAATCTGTTAAAAAAAGCTTTCTCCAAAGGCTCTTTGAATGGTATGTGTATTCTAAGCCGATTAAAATATGTGCTTGTTCCTCCAAGTTACTACAAATTTGTTTTTTCAAGCTCCAAAAACGACATAATAAATGCCGCTAACTGCTCCCAAACAAGGTTCTCCTGCTCCTAAATTGAAGTTTTGCTGCTCCCAAAACTGCTCCCAAATCGATTTCAGCCGTCTCACCCCTGTCAAGTATGTGGCCATTGGCCAATTTGAGCTGCATGGTCACGGCTGCTCCAAGATGCCGCCACATGCCCGCGCGCGCACTATCGCATTCAGAGTAAGCCACACACTCGAAGAAAAAAAGAAAAGAGTGCTCAAGGTCATGACGAAGGGACGCATCTTCTTGCCCCCTTGTCATCCCCCTCCCTGCGTAGCTTTCAGTGCTGCCCCCACTAGTCCGAAAGGAGAAACAAAGTGCTTGAAGCACGCGACAAATCCCTGCAACTCCGCTCATACTTGACGGTTTCTAAAAATTTTTGCGGCATTCGATTCGTGAGGCAATAAATTCCTTCAATGAAGACGTTCGACGATTGCTTGAAAAATTGTTGCAGGGCCCCTTTAAATCTTGCTACAACTGCGAGGAAGTCTAAATGCAAAATATTCTGGGAAGCAAGTCTTTATCGAGGTGCACAAAAAGCCAGAGACAGCCTTGTATGTCTCGTGTTTTTGCCAGGCACGATTAATCCCTTCTCCAATTTTCTCGTGCATTGCATGAGTATGTGGTCACCGCTGACGCGTTCATCTTTGTTTCGCACCAGACAGGAGGAAGTCTGCGCACTGGTTGGCATTTCATGTGGCTGTCCATCCATTGGCTCTTCGTCTTCGTCAGGACCACCAAGAACAATGTCAACTATTTCTGCGAAGCGGATGAAGTAAACACTGTCATGGCAGTGCATATGTACAGTACAGCAAGTGCTGCGGCAGTGATGGCGGGATGGCAGCGACATGCTGCACACAACTAGCTACGGATGATCTGCTTCACTCAGCAGCAAATACTGTGTTTTTTTTTAAGTGGTGGAGGTTTTCGTACAGCAGCACATCGCTGTATAAATGCACACACGTGTATGGGGAAAAGCCTGATGAGTTGTCTGTTCTACCGCCATAGCCGGTGTGTTTAGCATCATCGTTTTGAAATGCTCCTTAGTATCGCAAATGTGCGCTATGGCACAGTCATGCAAGCGAGCAGTAATTTTTTTTTTCTGGGCTTTGCTGGGATTAGAGGTGCCTGTCAGAAGACTAAGATTTGCACTTTGTGGTTGAGTGGGGTTCCTGGCCGCTAGTGTATGTATTTACGAAAGTTTACTACCAAGCACCAAAACACGTACTAAGTGTACTGGCAGGCCTCCGGAGATATTTTCGATGTGCCTGTGGTGATTTGATCACTTCAACAAAGTGAAAAAGTGTGAATTTGTTCTTTTTTTTTTTTCGCACGATATCACGGTTCCGAGGGGGTCTGCAAAGTCTGACATTAACTGTATTTCGCTGTTTCCTCAGGCATTGGCTATACAAGACTGCAGTTATGAGTGAAATATAAAAGTCCTAATAATGAGTCATAAGATAGTGCTTCTTTTTCAAAGCTGTGAATATTCTCGTTCACTCACGTCAAGTGGCATGTGTGCTTTGATGCAAGATATTTCAATACCACCTAACCCAGTACCACCACACATCTTCCTGCATGACTGTGATGGCTGTGGATATTATAGAAGATGCAATGTGTGTAAACTTTTCTTAGTGTTGTAATGCTGGCACTCGTAAAATTAGCAGTAGAAAAAAAAATGCTAGCAGCAGTTGAAGAGTGCCATGCTAATTGAGCACACACACACAAACAAACAAATGAAAATGCAGTTATTCTATACTCAGTCTCGTACATCAGGTGCAGCGCTGTGAAAGTTATGCAGGAAACTCAGTCTGCAAAGTGTGTAGTAGATGTGCGGGCCCCTCGCTTGTCTTTCGGTGTCGTAAACGCTCGTTCGAGCCAAGAGCTAGTCTGTGCATGAGGCGTCACAACGGGCTGCAATTGAAACACAAAAAAAAAAAAAAACAGTGAGTACGCTAAGCAATCCAGAACAACATATTGACAACCATATAATGGGGTTTGTTTATTTCTAAGGCACAAGGAATCTTCGTTATTACTAAGCCTAACAACGAAAAAAAAAAAATCACCTTACAGGCAGTAAGATCCAACGAACTACAGTAGACTCAGGGAACCTGAAGGGACCAGGGAAATGTGTTCCATTTAACAGGAGTTCTGTTTACTGAGAGATGAACAGGGGTGTAGAATTCACATACGAAACCAATCATATCAGAGTTGGTTCATTAAGCAGCAGTTTCGCTTAACAGATTTTTTGTTTACCAAGTCTGCTGTATTTCTTAGTGCGAATGCATCTGCTGCAAGAAGTCTCGCTAGCCTCCATAGCGTTGGGCCTGATGTATGAAACAGTATAGCTGGACCATGGCACGTCATTGAAGCACCATCCACTGCACAGACATTGCCAATACAATATCTGATTGCGCCTAGGGATTGTGGTAGATTTTCTGGAAAAATTTTACCTTGTGAATTGTTCGGTACTACCAGACACTCTGGCAAGTTCATGCAACTGTATTTTGTACTTTTTTTTTCCCTCAGAACTGTTCTCTGCTAATGCATCTCTTCTTCTCTTAATTGCTAGGTTGGGTGAACTTCAAGCCAGTGTATCAACATGAAGCTCAGCTGCCCTCAAGAACTTTGATTTTTTTTCTTAAATGGGAATAGTTGTGCTCTTTTTTTTTTTTTCATATTCACTTCACATAGCTTAGAGCTTATGTTTGTTAGCAGTGCATGTCAGAGACCCTTCACTCCATGTCAGAGGGTGCTGCCTCAGTTTCGCACAGAGCTTAACCATTGTTGTCAGTTGTAGCTAGCCACAATGTTTTTAGCCTTTGTGGCGGGCCTGTGGCTTTGCTCCTGTTAAGTTTTGAGGCCTCAGTATTGTTTTTGTGTCAACGCACCTTTTAATATAAGGTCACAGGTATAGAATTCCTCTGGTTGCTTCCGTATGCATCTAGCCCAGGACCTTGTCATTGGGATGTCAGTGCTCTTCTAGTTTTTTTTTTTTTGTTAGCTTTTTTTTTCAGCCAGCACTTTTGTAGTAATGCAGTGACACATTCCCATATTGTAAGCATTTTGTGATCTTTACCTTGTCCCATAGTGTGACCACATTTGTTAGTGGTAGTGTTACCGCATTTGTTGATCCTTATCGTTGTTGTCTAGTAAAGTGTTGGAGATAATTTGCTGCCCTGTTTTTATTGCCCTGACAACAGAGTGCAGGATTTTGTGATATGCTGACAAAAATGTCAATAAAAGCATTCTCTAACATGACATGGTAGTAGTGGTAATATTGTTTGAGATCTTGTACTATGTAAAAGCAATGCAAGTGTGGTGTGCTTTGAGGGACTGATCCTTCAACATGATGCTCTTCTTTTTTTTTTTTTTTTCTTGCTGCATTTGTAGCCATTAGTCTTGTTCAAAGTACAAACATTAGAAGCACCTATGTAGAAGTCACATTGCTTCTCTTTCTTTCTCTCCTTTTTTTTTTTCTTAGGTACATATTACTGAAATCCCCCCTCTCACCATTGTTTTCCCAGAGGTCTGATAGTTGTTTCACATGGATGCAAACTTTATTTCGTTGACTCAAATAAACTAAAAGACTTCTGTTGGCTTTTGCGGTTTCCTGTTGTGGTTTTGGCAAAACAGTGCACGTGTATGGCATTTTACACCCCTAGTGGCACTGAAATTGCAAATTTGCTAAAAAGAGTGACCTGTTAAAGGGAGGGATAATTTTTTTTGGTACCAGTTTGCTTTAGTGCAACTGAAAGCTTGCCAATCGAAGAGTCTAATCGTGGCATTGTAACGCGGAAAACTCCGTGAAACACTTTCTATCTTGAATTTTTTAAATCTGTAGCTTCGAAACCGCCGCGGTGGTGTAGTGGTTATGGTGCTCGACTGCTGGCCCGAAGGTCGAGGGATCCAATCCTGGCCGCGGCGGCCGCATTTCGATGGCAAAATGCTCCAGGCCCGTGTGCTTAGATTTAGGTGCACGTTAAGGGGCACCCGATATATAGTCAAAATTTCCGGAGCCCTCCACTACCGAGGCTGTCGTAATCGTATATTAATCTCTAGCTTCGATGGAGCCTTGCACGCAACACATAATGCAAAAAAGCTGCAAGCAGCGGTAGGTGAGAATAATTGTATGCCGGCAAAACTAAGCGAGAACCTGTCTACTTCCACAATTCGTATGCTGCAGCACGCCACAACTCGAGGGTTTCCGGTTTCTCTAGTTGGCATGAAGGCACCGCAGCATCCAACTACTCCTACATCGTAATGAGTATAGAACAAAGGTAGGACGCCTTAAGCCCTAACCACACGTACGCGTTACAACGCGTCAGTGCGTGGCGTGTAGACGGCGCCGCGTCGTCTTCCTTTGGAGGGAGAAAGCGCGCGGCTACACGAAGCTGCGCGCCCTCTCTCTCCATAGGGAGAGGGCACGCCACGCGTTGTAACGCGTACGTGATATACAGACTAGTTTGTAACTATTTTGTGATGTTTATTTGCTTTCGATGTGCTGTATCCGCAATCATGCCAGAGGGTCGGACGTGAAGTCATTCCTTCTGCCGCGTGCAGTTTGACACGCCGAGGGAACTTCCCTGCGTGTGAACAGCTGTGATCGCAGCCCTGTGGACATGGGCGTGCCCACGAGAGGGGTGGACGGTGCGTCGCCCCTTCCCCTAATCATCTGGGGGAGGGGCGACGCACCTGTCACATCATTGTTTAGCCCTCTCATGCATGAATTGGGCGGTAGAAATTTTTCTCTTTTAGTTCAGATATTGATAAACATACTCCAAACTAGAAGAAAAAAAATTGCTTCCTTTTACAACCCATATTAAAAGTTATATGATGGAGGTACGCTACAAACATGCTTCACCGAAGTTACATTTGCACTTCTAGAAATTCTTTGGAAGAGCAACATAGTGTAGTATAAACGCACAACTAAAGGAAAGTAGAAAGACATGTATAGAGAAAGGGATGACGATAATTGTTTCTTGAAAACACTTGTTCGTTCGTTCGTCGCAACAAACGACAACGGACCACATAAATATGGATACCACACTACAAATTTGACAGCCGAAACTATTTTTCTTGCACCAATATTCTTTGCTCTCACAGTACAATATAGGTGCCCTTAGCTGCAACTAGGTTATGGGTAACATAGGCGTGCGCAGGGTTCCCCTGCGCACGGAGGGGGCGAAGGGGAAACTTCGCCCCCTCCGAGTGATACCACAACTCGAGTGATAACACAACTTACGCCTATGGGTAAAGATTGGAAGTATTCAGGACATGGTGGTACATTTCACCGGCTGAAGAGCGCCATGTGCTTGGTACGAGGAAACACACTGTGGCAACGCTAGGTATACTTCTGCTCGGAGTTATTCGGAAAGTGGGTCACCACCATAAAATCCCATCTCATCGCTCACGTCATACTGCGACCTCTTTTAGATGCGAAGCAGCTTATGGCGGGGGCTGTGTCCGTCCCTCCCGCGGTGACCCCGCACTGACGCTGGCTCCCGGTCAGCATAGCTGGACACATGAACAAGGGTGTTATTCAGCCATTTTGTTGCAGTTGTGTTATCACTCGAAGTGCTTCCTTGTCCTTCACACATCAGTTCTTTCAGGGGCTTCAGTTTATAGCATCTGAAAGGCTTTTCAAAACGTGCTTCTAAAAGAAATGGTTTTGACGTTTGTGCACTGCCACTGCACAACGGAACACCTGCAGCATAGTGTCCTCAAACGACGACAGCTGCACTTGTGTGTTTTTCTGCCATCAGATTTCATTAAAAACGGTCCGTAAACATGTATGTGCTCTTAAGGGAAGGCTGCACATCCTTAACACAAAAAATATACCAGGAAAACGAGCGCGTCTGCCGTTTACATAATTTTTAGTTTATTTTGACCACTGCTTCTGAGCGGTTTCCTGACGTTTCGCGAGGATAAATTGAATCAAAACGTAACATGGACACCTACTGACATCTATGATAATACTTCTAAAACCTTCTGTACTAACTAGAGGACCATCGTGGAGGAATGAAAAAAATAATCGCAATTCAATGTCACTTATTAGTTTTTATTGAGGTGTCCTCATATGAGGTCGCTATGCATGAGAGGGTTAAAGTGCAGGGTTATTACTATGCAGGTTTTTGACGATATTGTCACGTGGTCGTGACGTCGACGAAGACAGCAGTCGGCGTTTGCAGAATGAAACTTTTAGGGGCGAAGCTCCTTAAAGCGGCACCCGTTCGTCCCTCGTAGTCGTAGTCGTAGTAGTCGTAGTGCGTAACCATGCAGTCTTACGCTTTGACCTCCAAGGTGGTGCCGGTGGGAGATTTTTCCTGTGCGTTGTTGAACAATAAAAAATTCGCAGCGTGCGCGTTAACTAAAAGCCGAATTCTTCTGTCTCTCATCCCCCATTAGCAGCCATTGGCATGTTCCAGTAGGAAACGTTAGTAGAAGTAGAAGTTGGTTGGTTGGTTGGTTCCTCAGTACTTTGGCTCAACCCACTGCGGGGGATAGGCCATGAAGCGGACGCTGCTTTGCTTAGGAAACTAATTCACTTAGTGAAGGAAAAAGTTGAAATGAAATTTTAGCCTTTACATATAAACTCGCAAAATTTAAAGAGAAAAAAAGAAAAAAAACGCCTATATGGAAACAACAAGAACAATAAAAAAATATATACAGTTGCATATAAGACAACTGAGGCTACACTCAACATTCAATTCTTTTGGATTCTCGTAAAAAATTAGAGACAGCGTTGAAAACGCTCCTGTGGCTAAAACCAAATATGGTTGCCCCAAATGAAAGAATCACCGGAAGTGACAAATTCAAGCCCAACTTCCGCAGGGGTTCTTCTAGTAGTCTTTTTCTTTGTGTTTTAAATCTTCGGCACGTCAAAAAGAAGTGCTCCAGAGATTCCCTCTCATTACAGTGGAGGCATAACGGTGACTGAGCCAGACCCGACCTGTGAAGGTAAAAGTTCAGTGGTGGGACTCGACAGCGTAGCCTTGTAATTAGTATTTCTTCCTTCCTAGATGAACACCATCTGCTCTTCCAAGGAAACTTTAGCTGTGGGAAATCTGATGAAAACAAAGGAGATTTATCGAAGTTATTGGCCGTGGTACGCTTTTCAAATCTCGCTGCTGTGACATACGCTGACGTGGGCAATACAGACAAAATAGGGCCATCATGGGATGATATTGCCAGTGCATCCGCATATTCATTGAGTGCTAGCCCTCTATGGCCTGGTACCCACACTAATCGAACCAGCCGTACATGCCTGGGAATCATCGAATAGAACGTCTGTATGGTACTCGATAAATTAGGTGCACTTAACGCAGAACAGGCAGAGAGGCAGTCTGTTAGTACAACCACTGCTGATAGACACTGGGGCAATTTACTCAATGCTAGGACTATTGCCAGCAATTCAGCCTGGTAAATAGGGGTGAAGTCCGGTAACCGAATCGAGAATGACCAGTCTAGAGAGAATGATACAATTCCCACACCTGCCTTCTCTTCACAAACGGACGCATCAGTCGCTATCACAGTGTTTCTAAAGTGGCCAGATGATCTTCCAAAATGCAATTTAGATATTTATATGGTAAATTTTTCGCGTTCTTGGGATATATATCATCAAATTCAATCCTAATTGTTTCTACAGTGCTGAGTATCTGTACTTCCCAGAGGTGAACTTTTAATGGGTCCAAAAGTCTCTGTGTAAAAATGACCTGGGGGCAACGTAATCTAGACCATTGGTGGTTAAAAAATGAGGCTTGCTGGTTAATGAAGACATACTGTGACCTCCTCTGTGGAGAAGCATAGATTTTTAGGAATGTACGTACTGTTAAAATATGAAGTCTTTTGATAAGAGACGGCAGGCGTGATTCTTCGTATAGAATATTGTTTGCAACAAATTTTGGTAGCCCCAGACATAATCGTAATGATTCACGTTCTAACAAAACCAATGGTCGAACTTTATAAGCCGGAGCGCCAGAAAACAAAACGCAGCCGAATTCTAGAATTGGTCGAATGTACATGCAATAAATCATGACGAGCACGTCTCTGCGCAAACCGGCACGTTTATTGCTGAGCCTACGCAGCATCCCTACTGCGCGTGCTCCCTTAGTAGCCATGTTTTCTATATGGGGTCTCCAGTCAAGTTTGTCGGTATAGGTTACTCCTAAATACCTAACTGACTCGACCTGAGGTATCACGGCTTGTCGGTAAAGTAATGAAATTTGCACTGGTACATTTTGTGCGAAAACAACAATTGCACTTTTATTAATATTTAGCGATAAATCAATACCCTCTAGCCACGTTTCCAGGCTATTCATATATTTCTGCAGGGTTTGGTAAAGAGTGTGAATGTCTGCTGACGTAGCGAAAAATGCGATATCATCGGCATACACATACACCTGCACGTTCTGCTGTATGGGAATAGAACATAGTAGAATATTAAATAATAAGGGTGATAACACTGAACCCTGCGGGAGGCCTCTCGTTTGCTTATATTTTGAAGAACTGACACCAGATTGCGAGCAATAAAATTCTCTATCCCTCAAGAAAGCATAGACCCATGCCACAAAGTATTCTGGCAGTCCTAAGTTCTGAAGCGACTTTATCAGTTTCACATGCTCCACACTGTCATAGGCTTTGGTGATATCTAAGGTTACTAAAGCTGAATATTGTTTCTGATATCGAGCAAGCTGTATTCTACTTTCTAGATCAACATGTGCACACCAAATGGAACAACCACGCCTGAAACCAATTTGACATGGGCTCAGTGTCATTTTTTCTGACAACCAGCGATCTACCCGGCTATATAAAATTCTCTCGACGAGTTTTACTAGATTTGATGTGAGTGCTATAGGCCTGATATTATCTAAGGTAAACCCCGCGCCTTGCTTTTTTAATAATGGAATAACTTTTGCAACTCTCCAATCAGCTGGGATCCAAGAATTTCTAATTGAGTGATTCACAATTTCGAGTAGGCCAAGGGGGTATATTTTATGTACTGCTTTTATTACCGACGTCGTGATACCATCAGGACCTGGAGCGGAATTAGGCAGCGTTCTTGCCACATTTACTAGCTCAGCAGCTGTGACCTCCTCAAAATCCTCACCCCTCTTAGGGGTCTGGGGTTGGTATAAGAGAACAGTCGTAAAGCGATTCTCTAGGCCCTGAGCGATGTCTTCGAGAAAGGACTTCAGTTCACTTGGTGTTGATACTACAGATTCTACGGTTTTCAGTACTGGAAGAACTTTCTTGGTTCTCAGAAAGCGAAATAGTGCTTTTCTGTTTGCTGTCTTTGAGAGAAACTTAGAACGTTCACTGTCAAATTTGTCCTTCGCAATGGCAACGGTTCTTTTAAAACTCGCGGCGGCATACTTATAGTCACTCCAGTTGCGAGGGCACTGGTTGAAAAGTAATTTTTTCCATGCAGCTTTTCTTAATCTATACGCCCGCGAACAGTCCGCATTCCACCAAGGGTTGGTCGAAGCGCTTTTGGAGCTGTGTATGGTGAATTTGGACTTATTCAACGATTCTTTTAGGATGTCGCTTAATCTGATAGCGTCTGGTTCCCTATCATCTGCTCGGTTAGATATAGCCGCTCGTAGTAATTTTCCAAATGTACTGAAATTTACATGCGTAACCGATGGTCGAATCATGGAAGTTACTGGGCATACCATCTCAAAAAATATAGGCATATGGTCGCTACTTGTGCCAGAATTAATAGCAGACCATGTTGAGATGGACAAATTAACACTAGAAAAAGTCAGGTCAAGCACAGAATAAGACTTATTATACACAAACGTGGGAGTTCTGGTGTTGATACACATCAAGTTATTCTTATTAGCCCAATCCCACAGACGCTTCCCATTCAAGTCAGTTTTAAAACCCCACGAAATATGGTGAGAATTGAAGTCCCCCACTAATATAATATCTTTGCGGCAATTTGAAACTACGGTATCTAGGACGGCAGAATTTTGAACACCCGCTGGAAAATATGAATTAACGAAAATGGGAGGTATCCCGGAATAGTAATGTCTAATGCTAGAACCTCGCTGTCTGAAGTCATTAACTGATATGTAATTTTCGCTCTATGAGCAATTTTGGAGGATATGAAAATTGCCAAACCGCCACCGCGAGAGGGCCGGTCTAATCTAAATGAGCGGTAATTTTTAATTTTAAAGCACTTTTCCTCTGAAAGCCAAGTTTCTTGTAAAACAATAACATCGGGGGAATAATGATCACAAAGATGGAATAAGTCGGCAGTTGCTGAAAAAATAGAACGGCAATTCCACTGTAATACGTTTTTAGACTGCCTATTTTGGTGAAATACCAGCAGCACTCTGCTTTCTCCAAAATTCTATCCTTCAAGAAATCCTTTTTTGATTAGGTTTCCTTCTGGTACTTCTTACTCTTTGCTTTGGAGTTCTGTGAATACCCCTGTGCTTCAGGGGAAGCACGTCTTTTCATTTTTCTTGAATCAAGGTCCATTTTTTCCGACATCGAGTCATGGGATCCGGAGTCAGAGCTCCAATCTACCTCGTGTTCAGTAGGTACAATTAGTTTACGGCCTGTGTTCGACGTGCTTGGCTTTGGTTTCGAAGGGCCTGGTTCACATGAAACCTCAGTAATCTCAGCTGGAGAAGGTAGTAAAGGATTCTCAGCATATCGATTACCGCCCTGCAAGATTTGTGTCAATTGAGTATTCACTACTTGTGCGAATGATTCGGTTAGGCTCACAAATAAAGTTTCCATCAACTTCGTCATCGATCTTTCCACCGTTGATGCTATTATATCCGTCAGCGACGAGTCGAGCGTCTGATTGGCCCGGTTGGCAGCGGTGGCATAGCCACGTGAGCGCTCTGAAAGAACAGATCGGGCCTCACGCCGGGAGCATCGTTTCTCTTCAATTATCTCTAGGAGTTGCAACTCCTGTGTCCTCATAGGGCAACCTTCATCATCAGCTGCGTGAAGTGCACTACATAAACAACATCTCACTTCTTGGGTTGAGCAATCATTAGTATTGTGTTGTTCAGCGCATGTACGGCACCTCACCTCCGATCTGCATCCCTTTAAGGTATGTCCATACCTCCAGCATTTTCTACACTGAAGTGGGCGAGGGGATAGCGCTTCAACACGATAAATCAAAGGCCATGCTTTAATTTCGGTCGGACGAGTCGTGCCGGCAAATGTCACGATCACCGACTCTGTAGGGACCTTCTTGTTCTCAACGTTACGAGAGCACCGGAATACGGACACTGCTCCTGCTACGGCAAACATTTCTAGTATCTCTAGTGGTGTAAGGCTCGAGTCCACGCCACGAACTAGACCCTTCACACAGGCCAAATGGACCGGCACGAAACAGCTCACCGGATGAGAGGCAAACGTTGTGCATTTCAGAAGATCTGTGAAGCAGGCCTGGTCCGGCGAGCAGCACAGAATGCCACCACGTCCAAACTGACGCACCTCGGTGATCAGTTGGAAATGATCAGTTATCTTCCGGAGCTCTTCCTGAATTATTCTCGGGTTTTTCATGCGAATGGATTCCCCATTGGTTGGAACCAGGGCCACAGGAACGCTGTTCAGACCACTGCGCAAAAAAGATCGATTGGCAGGTCATTGTTAGCAAGGGAAGCCGACCAGGCAGAATATGCCTGGCCGGGAGACGAAAGAGACATTAGGTTGCAATGTCTAAGAGCACCGCCCGATTCGGCCGCACCCCCGCAGTAGGATGCACGTAGACACCCTTGAAGGAACCGCTGAGGGTGAACACGACTTGGATAAGGAAGTTCAGGGCAGGACCACGGACTGTCTAGTGTAAGTGTTAGCTAAAAGTCGACTTCTTTTGTCTCTCATTCCCATTAGCAGCCATTGTTTACCTCCAAAGTAGTGCCTGGTGAGATTTCTCCTGTGCGTGATTAAACAATAAAAATTTTGTTCAAAACGCCGTTGATTGATGAAATAAACCAACGAAAGACGCCAGATGTTTCTAAAGCAAAACGAAAAGACGCCAGCTGCTTAACGAAAGACGCCAGATGTTTTCTAAAGCAATGGTTTTCTAAACAATGAAAATTCACAGCGTACATGTAAAATTAAAGTGAGCTGCAAGTCGTCATAACTCATCGAACCTTTAGTACAAACGCGCCCGATCTCATGTCGGTGATGATGTACTGGGCAGAATTCACGGAAGATTCACGGTTTACCGATGAACCTCCGCAGCTTCGCCCACTCATCATCATTCACTCCGTGGATATGCTGTGATTTTTTTATTTGGGCCGAACTTGTGGCCGGGAAAATGAGAACTAGAACTACAGCAATACACGCTGTAGAATGATAGCGGCGAACAGGGCGTCGTCCGTCGATCAACTCACAAGCGGTCAAGCGCGTCGGCTTTTATACAGGCGCTATGGAACTTTCCAGCAATATCGCTGGTGGCGGCGTTATCTCTCGACAAAGCTGGAACATTCGCGTGCGGCGTGCAATCTTAAAACGATCTACAATGATCGGGAAGTTTCGTGAACAATGTGGCGCGGTTTGCGCTGAGCGTTGCTGACAGTCTTCGGGGGTGTAGCTTCAACTCATGAAACATAAGACACGCGGCAATGCCCCCCGCTGAAAAAGCATCGTCCCGATGCTTAAAAACAGAACATGATTACATGCAATACTAAAGAAAACTAATAAAGGAGGCAAACATATTAGAGTCCTCTGGTGCGTTAACGTGCATAGTACGGTTTAAGGCGCACCACATGCACGACCTTGGGTCGAGCTCGGCGCCTCTGAGAGTTCGTGATGCCGTCGGGGACAACCTCGTAGTCGAGTGCGCCGAGACGTCGAAGTACCCTGTATGGTCCGAAGTATCGACGCAGAAGCTTCTCGCTCAGTCCGCGTCGTCGTATTGGTGTCCAGACCCACACACGGTCGCCGGGCTGGTACTCCACGAAGCGTCGTCGAAGATTGTAGCGACGGCTGTCGGTGTTCTGCTGGGTCTTGATGCGCAGGCGGGCCAGCTGTCGAGCTTCTTCGGCACGTTGTAAGTAAGCGGCGGCGTCGAGATTTTCTTCGTCGGTGACATTCGGTAGCATGGCGTCGAGCGTCGTCGCCGGGCTCCTTCCGTAGACCAACTTGTACGGCGTCATCTGCGTCGTTTCTTGGACGGCCGTGTTGTAAGCGAAGGTCACGTACGGAAGGACGGCAGTCCCACGTCTTGTGCTCAACGTCGACGTACATGGCCAGCATGTCGGCGATGGTCTTATTTAGACGCTCTGTGAGGCCATTGGTCTGCGGGTGGTAGGCGGTGGTGCGACGGTGGCTCATCTCGCTGTATTTGAAGATCGCCTGAGTGAGGTCCGCCGTAAAGGCGGTACCTCTGTCTGTGATGAGGACCTCTGGGGCGCCATGACGCAATACGATGTTCTCCACGAAGAACTTGGCTACCTCGGCCGCACTGCCTTTGGGCAAGGCCTTTGTCTCGGCGTAGCAGGTGAGGTAGTCAGTTGCTACGACGATCCACTTGTTGCCGGAAGTCGACGTCGGGAACGGCCCCAGTAGGTCCATCCCGATTAGCTGGAACGGCCGGTGAGGTGGTTCGATTGGCTGCAGGAGTCCCGCTGGCCTAGTCGACGGTGTCTTCCGTCGCTGGCAATCTCGGCAAGTCTTAACGTAGTGGGTGACGTCGGCAGCAAGGCGTGGCCAGTAGTATTTTTCCTGTATTCTGGCGAGCGTGCTGGAAACACAGAGGTGTCCAGCCGTCGGGTCGTCGTGTAGGGCCTGGAGGACTTCTGGTCGCAATGATGAGGGCACGACAAGAAGGTTGTCGGCTCGAAGTGGCGAGAAGTTCTTCTTCAGGAGAACGCCGTTCCGCAAGAAAAACGACGGCAGTCCTCGCTTGAATACCTTCGGAACATCGGCGGTCTTGCACTCGAGGTACTCCATAAGGCCCCCAAGTTCCGCGTCGGCTCGTTGCCTTTCGGCGAAAGGAAGCAGTCATCGTCGTCGTCTTGCGGCGGCGCGTCGACGGGGGCACGAGACAGGCAGTCGGCGTTTGCAGAATGAAACTGTTTATTTGGGCCGAACTTGTGGCCGGGAAAATGAGAACTAGAACTACAGCAATACACGCTGTACAATGATAGCGGCGAACAGGGCGTCGTCCGTCGATGAACTCACAAGCGGTCAAGCGCGTCGGCTTTTATACAGGCGCTATGGAACTTTCCAGCAATATCGCTGGTGGCGGCGTTATCTCTCGACAAAGCTGGAACATTCGCGTGCGGCGCGCAATCTTAACAAAGCGATCTACAATGATCGGGAAGCTTCGTGAACAATGTGGCGCGGTTTGCGCTGAGCGTTGCTGACAGTCTTCGGGGGTGTAGCTTCAACTCATGAAACATAAGACACGCGGCAATATATGACGGCAGAGGACCACTGATGATGATAAAAAAAGTCACTGTTTCACCGCAGGGGCGAAGCAATGAATGCGATAGCAACAAATTGTAGTGTTATACGAAGTGAGGCTGGCAGCTAACTGTTTTGTATCCGATCTCGCGTAACCATAAAGCGCTGGTGTAAGAGAATACGGCCGCTCCAGGGAGAGACGCTCTCCGCGTAGTCACTTCGCGTTGAGAGCGCAGCTCGTAAAAGGGCATACCAGCCGCCCGCTGTGATGGCTGTCAAGATAGTGCGCGTGCCAGCAATCGCGACCGCGCCCTTATATTCAAAGTTCAAAGTTGCTGCTCGCGCGACCCCCCCCCCCCCCCTCCCCGCCTCGCGTCGGGGCGTTTCCTGTCTGCTTCGACGGCGGGCCTCACGAGCGGGGTGATGTCATCGCATGCACTCTCCGCGCGACAGAAATGGCCCGTCTGGTTTGATCTCTGCTTCGGCCGCGTTCGTCGCCCCCGCTCGCGCGCTTTTACCCGCGGTAGAACATATTATGCGCGAGGGGGGTCTTATCAATTTGGACTTCATACGGGAGGGACATGACGGCGACGGCAAAACCCCGTCGAGACTGTCCATAGAATTGCTATCGCAATAAAACAGGCCGTTGTGGGAAGCACGTCATCGCTTCATTTTCATTATTGCACCCACTGGGAAGCTTGTTTTCCTTCGAACTCGACAAACAGGAGGGGCGCTGCGGTGAGACTTCGCCCTAATCTCCTTCCTCATTGAGCAACCCTGCGCGCGCCAATGCCTGTAGACAATTAACGAGCGGGTGTAGAGCGGTCCATATTTTGAAAGATGAGAAGCAAGATGTCGGGCGCTCGACTCAACGCGCTGCCTACGTTGCAGACAAATTTCTAATGGCAACTTCGACAATTCGCACTGGGGCACACTGGTGCGCCGTCTTGTCTAGTCATCGCAGCGTCTAAGCGCCCCAGTGCGCACCGGTGCGATTTGTCGTAAGTCTGTTATAGGCCGCTCTTCTAAACGCGAAACCAGAACTTCGCCGCTCGCTTCTGATTAGGCTAAAAAAATGTCCTGCACTTATTCGAGCAGTTGCCGCGCTTTGCCGCCGCTTTCATTGTATAGTGTCACTCGCATAATAATAATTGTTGGGGTTTAACGTCCCAAAATCACGATATGATTATGAGAGGCGCCGTAGTTGACCTAGGGCTCCGGAAACTTCGACCTCCTAGGGCTCTTTAAGGCGCACCTTAATCTAAAACACGGGCCTCGAGCATTTTCGCCTCCATCGTAAAAGCGGCCGCCGCGGCCGGGACTCGATCCCGCGACCTGCGGGTCGGCAGTCGACCACCATAACCACTAGAGCACCGCGGCGGGTGTCGCGACACTCGCGACAGCATTGATCGCCGCACGCGGCGTATCGGGCGTGTTTTTGTCGCTGGTGTGGACGTATACATGCATATACCCCAACATCCTCTGTCGTTGGCCAATCAGAATCGAACCGACAGCATTCCTGCGCGTCGCCGCTGCAGAAGCTTTTGCGGTCGTGCGCATTGACAATTTAATGCGAGAGCCGCGGAATGTTAGCGATTAGCAGAGAGCTATAAATTGAGACAGCATTCAGCAAGAAGCATAACTGGTTTTCGGTCCCGCTGCGGCTCATAACTGCGCCGCCAGAGTTGGGAGGACGAAGCAGTGGGCAGGGAGCACGCTTATATACGACGCACCGACTTCGGGTAACGACCGTGGTTACTAAACAGAAGTCGTCGCGGCTCCGTATTACCTCTACGCTGCCGCGCATGAGACGTTCAAATGCACCCAGCGTCGGATGCGCCTGTTTCTCTAATGTAGCACTGAATGAGAAATTTTGACGCATAAATGAGACAGAGAGGAAGTCGCAAGCTCAAGCGTTTTCACCACACATTTATTGGGAAAAGCAGGGAAATTAAGACAAATACACGTTATACGTATAACACAGCGATATGGATAAACTGCGTCGAAATCTGCGACGGCCTGCAGGCGATGCGTCAGCGTATATCACCTATGGATAAAAAAAAAAGGTGCGTACGCACTTCTTGTGAACTCATTAGTTAGTGCATATTTACACAGTTCGAAATACTGTTTCCCAATAAAGTTTTGTTTTGTGGAAATATAGCACTTGTGCGTCCCGCTTCATTACTTCCCCTGATCCTAGACCACCCCCTTCTTTTTTTTTTTGCGCCATGACGACTCCTCTTTTCGTACCAACGCGCCCCAATTTGTTATCTCGTCGAGGTATATACTGGCATTGCCATATAATGCACTACATTTCACGCCGTCCTCTCAAGACTCCTTGCACTAAGTGAAAAGCTGCAATAAAGAACACTGAGGCGTCGTACGCCCTGTAGGGGACATCTGCACCGCTAACCAATGATAAAGGATATGCCGAGGGCAGGGGCGTAGCCAGAAATTTTTTTCGGGGGGGGGGGGGGTTCAACCATACTTTATGTATGTTCGTGCGTGCGTTTGTATGTGTGCATGCCTATATACGCAAGCAAAACTGAAAAATTTCGGGGGGGGGGGTTTGAACCCCCCCCCCCCTTGGCTACGCCCCTGGCCGAGGGCGCCGGAGAAGTAAAAAGAACTATAAAGGAAAAATGCAACACCTCAGTTTGAATTGGATTGAGTTGACATCATTTGCAACAATATAAACACTTTTGCGGGAGATCAGGGAAGAAAAGCTGATTAAACAGATTGAGAGCCAGGTCCGTAGCCAGGAACTTTTTTCGGAGAAGGGGGCACTTGCTGAAGGCCTTGACTATGTGAGAAAAACGCCTATTTTCATTATTTTTTGGTAAAACACTCTGTCTCATCAAAATTTCGAGGATGAGGGGGGGGGGGGGGCTAGCACCCCCTCCATCCCTGGCTACGGGCCTGTTGAGAGCGTCTCGGCCATCCTACACACACAGTTCAGTTCAGTTTATTACCTTAATGGCCCCCTTTTTGAGGGAGCATTACATAAGGGGTGTGGTTTTATTTATGATTAACAAAAAATGAAGATTGTCAGCACAACGGTGGCTGCAAGAAAAAATTATATTTACATATGCACTACATGGCTCACCTACAGGAATGAAGTTGCCTGCACATATGTCACATATATATGACTATTACGGCAAGAAACAGATTGCGCGTGGCGTCACGGAAGCAGCTTCCCACCGAGCTCAGTACCCAAACGTGACGGCCACGGTGACGTCAAAGCAAACTATCCGCTCGGGTTCACACCAGCTCAGTCACTGGCGCCATCGTCACATACAGCGTCATGTCAGTCGCAAGCGTTTACTGCTCGCACTTGGAGGCCGATACGCGACCTTTAGGAAGTCGTCGGTTCACTTTCATTAGTACACGCGTATTCCACAAGCAACGGTATAGCTCGGTGCACCACATCACAGAGGTCTCAAGCTGCATCTCGGCCGCGTTTTGATGAAGGCTAAAGGCAGAAAACAAAAAAAAAAGTAAAGGAAGAGTCGCAGTATCGACAAAGTGCGCGAAGTAAAGCTCGTAGTAAAGTTCATGCGAAGTAAAGTTCAGGAGGAGCGTGATGTCAGCTGGCTCCCCCCCCCCCCCGTTCTGCCTTTTTATTATTTTTGTTATCGCTTATTCTTCGATAGAAAGATTCGCCTTAAGAAATCATTGTGACTATATAGTTGCGCCCTTCTTGCAACAGTCGGTGGCATCAAAAATTTCCATCTTGCCGGTATATATGAAGAGTTTCCCGCTTGCTTGTCGCGCCCATCTTGCATGCAGTGTGGTCGCTGGTTTTCCTCGCCTCCCAGCACGCGATCATTCATTCAGCGGACGAGCTTGGCTGCGTCCGGCGTGCGTTTTATGCGCGCGCGACTCCTTGCGTGCGAGAAGTATCAGGAAAATCGGGCGTACTAGTCGGCGCGTTTTGTTGCCATTTGTAAGACTCTCGGGGCGCGGGAAATAGTAAATGTAACCGAAATAGGATATTCTTTAAACGGACACTAAAGAGAAAAACGATTTTGCTCATATTAATATATTACCCCTTCTCTATGCAGTCGAATCTTGTTATAATGAAGCAGCATTCGGGCCATAAACTAGTTCGTTATATCCGATATTCGTTGCAACAGTAGATATAAAAATAGGCTCTAACAAATCGGCTGTCCTGGCTCGCACAAAGATGCATTATTCAAAGCTTTAAACCAACGATAAACGAAGTAATCCTCACCTGTATCTTTATCCTGTATCCTGTATCATTTTGGCATTTCAAACTAAATGGACCGGAACACGATAAGGTGCAATTTCAGCGGAACAAAGTTCATAAACAAGCCTGCGCTTGTGAGTTGTCCTTCAGTTTGGTTGTGAATTGTCTTTCAATATCTGCTTTTTATGCTACCTTTCGAGTTTTGAGCCTCTCCAGGTGAAATATTTCTTCGTTACAGCCCATATAGTGGCGGCTCATGGCGTTTTCGGTTTCGTTATAAAAGGAATAAGTGTCACTGATGAAGCGTGACCAACTAAAATTAGTTCGCTATAACCGATAATTCGCTATATCAGTGTTCGTTATAACGAGGTCGAACTGTACCAAAAGCACAACTTGTGCCGCGAGAAGACGCCTAGTAAGTGAGAAAACGCGCAAAAAGAAAATGCTGCTGGCGACGCGACCTATGTCGTCGCAGCACCAACTCGCTGTGACGTCATAGATTTTGACGGCGTCTACTAGGGCCTACGTAGTTCTTGATTGGCAAAAAATGAAGTAAATCGTCTTCTGAATGGTCGAGAGACTAACCGTACCTAAGTTTCAGAAAATTTCGTTGGCCCAATGCGGCCAAATATGAAGAAACTCTTTGAAATCTCTGACGTCACTCTGACGTCCTGAGATTCCGGCGCGAAATTAAAAACAAGTGAAACTCTGACCTTCACTTTCTGTTTTATTAATAAACCTATGGCGGTGAAATTAACGACACTATAGAGTTTTCGAAGAATAACTGATCCGTTTAAATCGATTCATTGTTTTACTTTAGTGTCCCTTTAATGAGTATTGAATAGGTTCGCCCTGCGGATTGACTAGCATGCTACTCCAGATCGGTACGTATGACGCGTGGCAGATTCAGAACGTAAACAAGGCAAAGCACAACTGAAGTTTTTCAATGGGGTCAATGTCTCTGAGAAATTTCGAAAACGCTTTCGTTGATATAAAATACGCAGGCAGTGCTTGTCGATAATACAAGAACGTCTTCCAGCTCGAGAGATGTGCCTCTCTGATGAATGTCGAGTTCGGACATTTCTAGATTAAATAGCCTGCAAGAGCAGATTAAGTGAGCTATGTCTTCCCATAAGTTGCACACGGGGCGCAGTGGCGCACTTATCTGTTTGATGATACACAGACAGTATTCAGTGTGAGCTACATTTAGCCGAATCTGGCGTCAACGTGCCTGATCGCGTCGATTGAGGTCACACGGCGTGCAAAACTCGCATATATATGGTCGTAAGTGCAGTTGTAGGACAACCGAATAGCTCCAGTCACTACATCAAAACGTTACTTGGAGCCGGACATTTAAGCCGTAATTGCTTATATTATATCAGCAGCAGATATTGTGATCTGTCATCGAGGAGCTCAGCCACACGTTATCTATAGTTTTGCAAATGCTTGTAGCATTTAGATTTATGGGCGTTTCGACCGGACCCCGGCTCAAACGTCAATAAATCGCTTCCTGCGCGCGTCCACTTCACTACATACATACATACATACATACATACATACATACATACATACATACATACATACATACATACATACATACATACATACATACATACATACATACATACATACATACATACATACATACATACGGTAAAGGAACGCAAACAGCGCTAAAAAAACCCATAATCTCACGCGTTCAATGCATAGACACGTCTCGCTAAATGAGTAAGTAAGCAGCGGCAAAATGAGAGAGAGATAGAGAGAGAGAGAGAGAGTAAACGTTTATTAGTGATTCCTATTAGCAACGAAAGTGGGTGGGGCCCTTCTTCCAGTGCTCCACTGGCTATAGCGGCTCGCCGGGCCTGGTCCAGCGTTGCCGGTTGGCTTCCAAAGGCCTGATCCGAGAGTTGCGCCTCCCACGACCAGTGTGGTAATGTGTGTGTTTTATGAGCGCGGAGTTTGCCGCAACAGGACGCGAGGGACAGCTGTATGTAATATTTGTCAGTGTTGGTATCCCTCCGCACCAGGGGCACTCATCACGATGAGAAGACCGTGCGAGACATGTAGCTTGCGGTGTAAACTCCGAAACACGAGAGTCAAAATTTTCTGAGACGCGCTCATCGCTTCCGGTATTCGCGACAATCCGCGCGATAGATGAAGTTCACAACGTATTGCATCCAACTCGAGCGCGGGATGAGCTTTTAGATGCGAAGCAGCTTTTGCTCGGGGCTGTGTCGTTCCTTCCCTCACGCGTCCGCTCCTCACTGCGCATGCGCCAACTCTCCCCCTCTCCTCGCGTGAGCGCGAGGAGGTGGGGTGGAGGAGGTGGCGTGAGCGCTGCCTCCGCTTCGTTTCTCCTCTCCCGTTTCTCTCTCTCCGCCACAGCTGTGAGCTCGTATATAATGCAGCGCTCGCTCGCTCCCGTTGCACTCTCCTTCGCAACGGCGATGTATACTCTGTTCCAGAAGATCCGTGCAGGACTGTGGAAGGGTCGTGTAGCCTTGGCTCTGCTGCACGGAACTTCTGGAACAGAGTCTGGAACAGAGTACTCTGTTCCAGAAGTTCCGTGCAGCACTGTGGAAGGGTCATGTAGCCTTGGCTCTGCTGCACGGAACTTCTGGAACAGAGTATAGACGCTCGCGAAGCTGAATGTAAACGGCAGCGCCTGCAAGCGTTGCACCCTCCTTCGCAACGGCGCTATGGACGCTCGCGAAGCTGAACGTAAACGGCAACGCCGGCAAGCGAATCTCGAGGCTGCGAAAGCGCGCGTTCGCTGTGCTTTCGCCATAGGCACCGTGCAGTCGAGTTTTCCCGTGTGACTGCAGCGCCAGAACGCACAGCCTAGCGGATGAAAAAAGCAACTTTGAGACGGGCCGGTCAAAATGGAACGCGGTGCGCGCGTCTTCCTCAAGGGCACGGAGGTGCTCATGTCTTCCTCCCTGCATTAGTGGGCGGAATGTGGCCGGGCTACACGGGGGACGCGTGCCCCTGCGTGCCCCTAACGGCCAATGTCAGCGAACTTGAGACGGGCCAGTGCAAGCAAAGCAGCTCCCTCTGGTCAGTGGACGGTGCCTATTCTCTCTCTGTGCAACGGTGTGCGAAACGCCATGAACATCATCAACGTTGCTCGACATCTGCTCGACAAGACAATTTCGTCGAACGCCAACCTCGGATTAGAAGTGCGCGTCGCAACAGGGCATGGTTCGGCGAAAGGTCAAGTTGCGAAGCGGCACGCCTTATTCAGGTGCCGTCCAGGTGGATCTTTAAGTGCGCAAAACTCCGTTATTGTGTTGATTTCTGGGAGCACAGTGAGGTCCGATGACTACTGGCCACTGGATGTCGAAGGAAACTACTGCATTTTCTTGGCCCGAAAGCTCTGGCAAACGACTGCTGCAGAGCCTCTCCGTGGCCTTTCCTAATGGAGGCGCATAACAGACGATTCCTCAACTGCGTCTAGTACACTGTAACTGCGGCCTACAAAATATGGCGGACATGCCCAGTGTTGCCGGATCACAAAGCATTATGAATATCCCCTGTTCTTGCCCAATACACCGTAGTGGGCATGAGCCACATGTCGGGTAAAAAACAGAGTAACAGGTAAACAGGTAAAAAACAAATTAAGGTACCTATATAGATGTTCTGTGGCGTTACATCGTTGAGATGTGTAATAAAACCGAAACGCCACGGTATAGGAGAAAACCATATTTTTTTCTGCTTCTTAGAGGCGAATATGAACGGACCTGCGCCATTCCAGCTGATATGAGAAAAGAAGGAAGACGAATACACTTTCGTACGAGCCACGTGCAAGACGTGTCCGTTGAAAGCCATGGAGCAATAGCCGCTCTATGAATGTCCGTGGCGTTGTGAATAGACCAGCGGCTGGCTCAGCGGTTCCCGCGACTCAAGACAGGGAGACGCTGCTCTTCACGGGCGCCTGCTGCAATCCGCCTGACGAGAACATCAGAAGATTCGTGCCGCGCTGATGCTCTCTTGCCGCTCGAAGACACCGTTCCTGCCCAGCGAAAGATGACGGTAGGTTGACGGATCTGTCGAAATTCTTGATCGCTCGATGGGAAGAGCGCGGCGTGAAAAGAGAAAGTGAACGAGTCTAGCTCAGATTAGAAATGGGAATTCAAGCCTCTGCTTCTCGAGAAACGGCATAGAAGGGAGCGTCCACTTGTAGCCCGTCAACCAGATGATCAGAGCTCACAACGACGACAACGAAAGGAACCAGCATGTCCTCCCCGCTAACGCAGCTACGCAAGGGCCAATGGTTGCCACCGCGAGACCCGCGGACACTGGACTGGAAGCTTGCCGGCAATGTGCCGTTCATCACGACGGTAATTCTTTTTTACATCTACGTCGTCAAGTTCGTCGGGCCACGCTTCATGAAGGGGAGAGAGCCTTTCAAATGCTTGCGGCCTCTAATTATGGTACACAACGCGGCCATGATCGTAGTGAACGTGTACTTCTTGTTCGCCATCGGATCCCGTACTCACTTCGGCGGCGGTGCCAGCTTCTTCTGTCAGGGGCTGGACCTCAGCGGTTCCGCGAACAGCATCGAGGTAGCGGATATTCTCTGGTGGTACCTGATGGTGCGCATCGTGGACTTTTTGGACACGGTGTTCTTCGTACTCCGCAAGAAGGACTCGCACGTGTCTGTGCTGCACGTGGGGCACCACGTCATGGTCGTATTCACCGGCTGGTTCGGCATCACCTACGGCCCTGACGGCCAGGCCGTGCTCATGGTTCACGTGAACACATTTGTGCACGTCGTGATGTACACCTACTACTTCCTGACGCTGCTGGGCCCACGCTTCCAGCGCTACCTCTGGTGGAAGCGCTACTTGACTCAGCTGCAGATCGCCCAGTTCATATTCATGCTGGTGCATGCGCCAATACCTTTGTTCGTCGACTGCGGCTATCCTCTGGCACACGTGCTTGTCATCATGAGTCAAGTGGCCTTCTACTTTGTCATGTTTGTGCGCTTTTACATGCAGGCCTACCGGAAACGTGCGAAGGCTGCCTGAGTGACTTCCTCCAGTTCTTTCGTGCACGCTGTGACCGGTACCTCCACTACAGCTACCTCCGTTCTCCTTTCATTCCTTGAGTTTATTTTTGTGTGTCCCGGTACCTTTCGACATCGCTGTGTGCGTGTTGGTCTTTGTGAGCTCGGACATGGACCTGTGGGACATTGCAACAGACCCGACTGAAAGTGCCGCGAAATAAGTCTTGCATGAGAACGTACTGAGTGACAGTGCATGTTTGACGTAGGAATTGTTAGCTGCTCCAAATCTAAGTAACGACGGCTGACTTGAATACCCCGCCCATGCTTCAAGGTCGAAGATTTCAAATTGGACTATTCCGTTGCTCGTCACATGTAATCGTTACGACTACCTGCATTGGAACCAGTGGTGTAGACAGTTTTTAATGATGTGGGCTCACGAATGACTATTCTCACTTGGTCGGTGTGCTAACGCGATAGAACAAGTGTGTGCAAACAGTCTGACATTGGAGCTTCAGATGATGGGCAAGTATACGGTACCGGTGGGATTCAGTAAGCTGTCTGCAGAAGTGAGCCCCTTAGCATAGCAGTGCCAACAGCTCTCTAGAACACGAAACTTAGCAAACGACAAAACACCATTAACAACAGAAGATGCTGCAGCAAGGAAACATATTGGGTAGCGCGGTTGTTTACTGTGTCTCTGTGATTTGCAGTTCTTTTTTTTTGTTGCCTTGCCATTTTGCGTTTTACAGTGTAAGGCTCTGTTTTTGAACATTGTGTCTCGATCAGTAAGACGACCTCGAAGGTTGATTTTGTGGTGCTGTGGTAGGATTTAAGTGTCGATTTTTGCATGTAAAACTTGAGAACAATAAAGCGGGCTGCTCTACTTTGTTCGTTACACATCTTTTGCTCGTGAAGTGATTCGTTAACCTTAGCTTTTTTCTGCCTTGAACAAAGAATAAACAACCTAGAAACCATATTTCATTATCTGCACTCACTTTCATTGACAGATAGGTCGCACACATTGTTGTAGGGGAAGTCATGTGAGAACAGTTACAGTTCGTGAAATCGAGTTGTTTCAGTGATTGATTGCAACCAGCGTTGCGGAATGGGCGCCTCCATTCCATTCCATTTCCATTCCGGGGAATTAGAACTTACCACAATTCCATTGCCTTCAATTCCTCGGAATGAAAAAAACAGCCCATTTTCACTCCGGGAATGGCCGGGCAGTTCAATTCCATTCCTGTAATTCCTCACTGTAGGAAAGGCACCTTCATAGTTTTATCGAGTTAAGAATGAACATAAAGCTGATGTCATCAGATGCATTAAGAACTGGAAAATTACGCAAAACACGTCACCAAGGTCAAGTGATAGTAGCTTGGTGACATATCTCCTGCAGTACACCACCCTACTAATTCCCATAGGGGTAGTTCTTCCGCTACCATAGCATTTGCTTGGTCAGCAAGTTTGAACGAATGGCGATATTGGCATTGTTTAAGCTTAAATGTGTGAATACTAAAATGATGACATAGCGTATTTTTATGCAGACAAAAGTAGTGTTCAAGAAGACTAAGCAGTTTTGCCATCCGTCTGGAGCGCCTAGACAGGGTGAGGGGAGTATGAGGTGAGACGGCGGGCAAGTTGGTATACGAAAGCTTGCAGTGAACACAAGCATTGCGCCAGCGTCAATATGCATCGCAACTTAGATAAGCGCTTTTTCGAATATGCGCCCGAGTCGCCAACGGCGACAGAAGCAAAAACAATGAAGTGAAGGGGTGGGGAGTCAGCAGGCACTCGAGGCGCCGCCGAGTGAGTGAGTGAAACAACTTTATTGGGTACACAAGAGAAAAAAAAATCACAAGGCGTAGGGTGGGGGGATTTACCGCCGCCGTAGTTCCGCACGACGGATACCAACGGCACAGAGCCGCAGTTACGCGAAGAATAGAGACAAACTTCGGAGCAACACAGTCTATATAAGGACAGAATTGTGCTAGGCGCGTTGCTTATAAATGTACGAAGACAGAAATTAGGTTCCTCGATGTCAAGTTATTCTTGAATGATGGCCGTTCTTGCTGGATATATCAACCACGTGGGAATAAGCCAATTCTGCCGTTTCATTCTGCGCACTCTAAACTAGTTAAGCGAGGCATTATAAAATCCTGCTTTACCAATGCTTTGCGCAAGTCTTGTGAACACAAGATGTTAGAAAGTTTTCAGGAGCAATCTGTAAGGCTGACCATAGGCTCATGTCACTCATAACCATAGACGAAAACGTGCTTCATTTTATGAAAAAGACCTAATTCCATTCCCATTCCATTCCGTGCAAAAGGCGCTTAATTACATTCACATTCCATTCCTACAAGCGTTGTCCCCATTCCATTCCGGGGTCGCGAAAATGTGGAATGATTCAGGAATCATTCCGATTCCGGAGTGGCAACTCCGCAACACTGATTGCAACGTTCGAGCAAGACGGGACTAACTGAATATTATTATTAGAGAAAAGCTATCGTTCTGTAGCGGATATGAAATATCCGCGTAGAATATCCTTTGGGAGTTGTATATTTGATGCGTAAGCGTATAGCTTTATTGTACGTTGCTACTTTCTCTAGAGCGCTGTTTTCGAGCGGCCCCGCCACGGTGGTCCAGTGGTTATGGCGCTGGACTGCTGATCCGAAGGTCGCGGTATCGAATCCCGGCCGCGGTGGCTGCATTTTCGATGGAGGCCCGTGTACTTAGATGCACGTTAAAGAACCACAGGGGGTCGAAATTTCCGGAGCCCTCCACTACGGCGTCTCTTGTAATCATATCGTGGTTTTGGGACGTTAAACCCCAGATAATATTATTTTTTTTTTCAGGCGGCATCGGCATGGCGTATTTTATCCCCTTTCCGGCGCTTGTCAGCGTCCGAAACAGCCTCATAAAAGGCGCATCCCGCAACCACCGAAACGCGAGTTTGACAATAAATTTCCGCAAAGTCTAAATTTTTCTGATGTGTACAGTCCTCCACGTCGGCTTTACATGTTGTCTTGGAGAGGGCTTCTATTCTGCTAACGCAAAATTCAACGAAGCCTTGTGTTACGAGAGGTACCAGGGTTTCACGGGTAGCATGTGAGGGCCAAACGACTGGGCTGGGAAGGTCCAGGCAGTGACAGTGCAAAAGGTAGCCAAAGAAACGAAGAAAAAAGATGGTTGATCCCTCCGTCATAGGAATCGGAATAACACGAAAGGAAAGCGTGCTCTTACAGAAGTAGCTGAATGTTTACTGTACATTGATAAAAGAGAGTTTGTACAATGTATATTGTTGTCTGGCAGCTATAGCACCGTTCAACGTGGATGCACCCACTTTGATGATTGGTGGTACATCTCCATCCCAACGACTAACGTCCATGTTAAATGATTAAACAAACCCTTGTGGTAGCTGTAGTAGTCAACGGTGAAACCGTAATCAGAGAACGAGGTGTGATAGCCAGAAGAGCGTCGCATATTGGACGCCGAACTTGGTCGCCTTCCCGCGGCATGTTAAAATATGATTGAACACCACGGCCAGACTACAGGGAAACGCAAAGCGCGTCGTGCCGCCCAAGTAGCCAGGCCGCGATTTTTCTCGGGGCGAGCGCGTGAGCGGGGAACGCGGTGTTACAGCCAGGTGAGGCAGGCGTGCGTCGCAGAGCTATTTTTGGTTTGGATTAGCTTGATGCTATGAGTGAGGCCGACGCTTTTACGACACATGGGCTAAGGTCGTCACCTCGCGGTGTGTTAAGGTATTGACTAAATTGAAGTTCTATTGAAAACGCGCCGAATGGGACGGACGCGTAACGCGTTGCAGGTGCTAGTCGCGGAGGCCACAGTAATAACGAATTACTTTACTTTACCGCTCCCAGAGGGCAACACCACCACGCCGACTGGGAGAGTGGTAGATATAAAAGGCGCGTTTGTAAAGCCTTTAGATAAAGTATGTGATCGTGGCGCAGTTTTTTTTTTATCATGGTATTTAATAGAATGCGTATGAAAATAGTACACAGTATCACAACAGTCTATAACACAGAGTTACACTACTACAGTCACTTAGCGACAATGAAAGTACAAGCACTGCCACAAAAACTGGAAGACTAACTTATAGTCCTTCATTCCAGGGAGAGTTCTTCATCAGGTGCTGCACAGAAAAGGTGGCGAGGCTAAGCACCTCGCCAAGATTGTGTACCATTCCGGTGTGAAATCAAGTTCGTCGTAAACTTCTTTTAAATTAATAACCATTCGGGTGAAATGCATACGTGATGAGGTGATCGGCTTTGCGTTACGGTCCTGCATTCGCGTCTTCCACAGACTGTGCATACCAATAACAAAGAACATATCGTACGGCACTTCATCAAGAGGTGTTGGCATCAAATAACGAATAGTGTACGAATTAATTTCAAATTCTTTCTGCAGAGTTCGCTGAAGGACATCCCAGAAAAGAATCGCATCTTTGCAGCTCACGAAGCAATGCTCTATTGTTTCAGGTATATCACAGAGACGGCAGTTGACCGACGATACAAAAATGCCTTTTGTTTGTAACCATGTTTTTACGGAGAGTGTTTCAGAATGGAGTTTATAGAAGAATGTTTTTGAATTGGGAGATATAAAAAAAAATCGTGGCGCAGTGGATAGCGTGCCCGGCATCTGTTATGGACCGAGCGGTCGTGGGTTCGTTGACCGCACTTTTTTTCTTTGCCATCTGATCGTGTAAATTTTTTCGACGTCATTTCCGTGACGGCAATACGTCACTGAAGTCTTGGTGGACCCCGGTATAAAACCCTTTCGTGTTAAAAAAAAAAACGTTTATTTCATAACGGGGACAAAACACGAAAAAAACACGTGGACGAAGAAGCTCTCGTCGCTAGATGCGCCGGTCCTTTATAACCACTGAGATGCTAGGAGGAGAAGGGTGCAGCTCTGTGGTTTGGGATTTCTCTATGGTTCGAACGCGTCCGGTGTCTCTGAGCGGGACGCCAGCAAAGGAGAGGGTCGCGCGTTTTGCACATTAATGCAGCTTGGTTGTGAGGCACATTCCCAGGGAGTCGTGCTCGGAGTCCAGCCTGCGGGAGCCTTTACGGTGGTGGGTCGCAGCGCGTTCATAACACTTCATAGAAAGTGTTCTCCTTTTACATTTGTTTGGCTACGTGGGTACAACACATTCCTGCAAGTGTGGGTGCGTAGCCCATTCATTCTGCTCCTGGACGCAGGATGGCTAGCTCGTCAAGAGCTGTAAAAGAGCCCAATGATGGCCGTGGTTTCTCGTCAACATCGCTGCCCAAGGACAATACAGTTTAATTCGGCTACGTTTGCTATCGGGCGAAGGTCTCGAACGTAACAGTAGTCCTTCGCTGCACCATCACAAAGAGTCCGCCGCTCAAGGAATATGTCACTCAACAGGTGAGTTGCATAGAAACATACCAGATGTCGCATGTCTGGCTTTCTCATTGTGAAGACAGATGAGGCCAGGAAGATGTTTCTGGACGCTGGCGTGCTATCTGTGAAAGACCGGCCTTGCCTGTTCGTCGACACAGGAGAGGGCTAGGCGGCGCTAGCCCTCCCCACGGAGAAAAGTTAGGGGGGCAGAGCCCCCCACTTTCGACAGTGATAATTGTCGGCTGCACACTGGGAACCCACCAACTGAGGCGTAGCTATCCTTCAACACAAACATCACGTCATTATATAATGAAATTTGTCCTACGATAATGCTGCGAAAATTGTCTTCCGTGTGTCACGACGGCGCACTGTAGGATCTCTGTGGTGCGGGCTGCCTATGCGGCGCTTTGGCGCCTTGCGGTCAAACATTGCAGAGGAGGCTACCGCTGAGCAGGGACGCTATAAAGTTAGAGTACTCTGTCATGCTTTAATTTTGTCCTGCCTGGCCTGAAATTTGCATCATCGGTGACGCAAATACGAGCGGTAACCAGCACCGATTTATGGACCGATAAAAGCTCTTCCTGTTGGAGGAAATTATTTTTCTTTTTTAACACGAAAGTGTTTTATGCCGGGGTACAGCAAGACTTTAGTGACGTATTTCCGTCACGGATATGACGTCGAAAAATTTTACAGGATCAGATGGCAAAGAAAAAAATGTTTCGTCAACGGGCATCGAACCCACGACCGCTCGGCCCGCAGCAACAGATGCCGGGCACGCTATCCACTGCGCCACGATCTTTTTTTTTTTTTTTTTTTTTTTTTTTTTTGCTTTATTGCCTGCTTCCAGACATAAACCACATCACAAACACATATAATAAATAACATCAAATGTTGTCCGTCCTACTGGACAGACATCAATTTTAAAATTCCTTGAGCACTGTTCAAGGGTTCCACTCTCGATAACCACTCTGGTACAATCTCCTGCGTTTTCTGCAATTCAACAAATTTCGACATACACTCACGAAAGTACATTCTTGCGGGCCTTGCATCTGGATCGCGGTGAAATCCTGCCATACGCGCCCGCCATAGACAGTGGAGGCCGGTTAACATTATTAAGTCTAACGGCAATCCATTCTCATTATCTATTGGGAGAAACCTGATACCGTATTGATCTAACGGGAATTCCTTCTTGATTGTCCTCTGTAGTACATCCCAAAAGTACACGCCCTCCCAGCAATGTAAGAAAACATGGTCAATAGTTTCTGGCTTATTACAGATAAGGCAGTCTGAGCCCCAAGGTAAGAAAAAACCTCGCTCCTCAAGGAATACCTTGACATGCAATGTGCCTGTGTGAAGCTTAAAGAAGAAGGACTTCGTGGAAGGCGCCACTTGCATTCTTTTAACCCTTTTTAGCACGTCCTGCCCTTGGCCTCGACTGTGCATGGCTCTGTACAGAGGGACGGGTAAAATTGCATCACACACATCTTTGTACAGCTTTTTACGTGACACTGAGAACAGATACTCATTAGAAAATCTAACAGACAAAAAGCGAATACTTAGAATCACCTCCTTGAGATACCCGCAGACTGCTCCATTCATGTGATCTGTACCGACTACATATTCAGGTAGAGCCTGATGAGCCTCAATTGGCACACCGTGCGCAGGAAAGGGTCACTCACATTACGGAAAAAGAAGAACCTGTTTATGATTTGCCGAATGAAAAGATGTGGCAGTCCCAGACCTCCTTTCTTTACTCGTCTAAACAGATTGGTTCGACTGCATCGTTCCCAACTAGAGGCCCACACGAAAATTGCGAAGACACGATGAAATTTCTGTATATTTGCCCGTGAACAATGCAATACCTGCATCACGTACCACAGTTTCGACGCGAAGAATAAATTGCAAACCGTAGCTCTTGAGAACATTGATAGGTGATTACCCTTCGACCTATTCGCTTTCAACTGAATCACTCTTGCCTGTTCTTGCCAATAGTTATCATTGTCTTTGTAGTATTCGAGCGGTACACCTAGATATTTGGCAGGTGTCGTCCCCCACTTAACATTGGCGAAAAATTCTGGTCTAGATGACCAAAATCCGTGCCAAAAACCCAAGCACTTTCCCCAATTTACCAGACTACCAGTTGCATTGCCGAAATTCTTTACTACAGTGATAACCTGTGCAACACTTTCTTTGTCGGTGCAACAAACTGCGACATCGTCCGCGTATGCCAGAATTTTGACTTCTGATGCCTGCAACCTAAAGCCGTGAATGCTGCTGTTTTCACTTATTGCCAAGCACAGGGATTCTATGTAGATGCTGAACAGTAGAGGGCTAAGCGGACAGCCCTGACGGACGGATCGCTTTATATTAATGGGGGGACCCAATGACTTGTTAACCACTAAACGTGTCGTGCAGTTGCGGTATGCCAAAGCTACCCCATCTCTGAGTATGGAACCGACATTTACGTGGTCTAGTATGGCAAGTAACAGAACATGAGAAACGCAGTCAAACGCCTTTTCGAGATCGAGTTGCAGAATCGCTACACCGCCTTGACTGGCGTCGCAACACTCAAGCACACATCGCAATTTGTGTATATTAGTCACAATGGAACGTCCCTTGATGCCACATGTTTGGTGAGGCCCAACTAATTGTTTGATGACACCCTGGAGTCGCCGCGCTAGTACTTTCATCAAAATTTTGTAATCGCAGTTAGTTAATGATATGGGCCTATATGATGAAACTAGTTTTAACTTCTCTGTCTCTTCGGTCTTTGGTATCAAAATAGTATGTGCCTCACTAAAGGACCGAGGCAGACCGTTCAGTTTGTATGACTCGTTGAAGACATCTGTTAACAGTCCGGATAATTCACATTTAAATGCCTTGTAAAACACAGCACTGAGGCCGTCAGGCCCTGGCGATTTACCAGGATTGAGCTTATCTATGGCCTTTTCTACTTCTATTGCGATATAGGTAGTTCTAATGCTGCTTTGGTGTCTTCGGACAACTGCGGCATTCTACTAAGGAACGCCTCTTAAATACCTCCACGTCAACGGGTCTAGTCGCGAAAAGTGCCTCGTAGTGTTTAGAAAAAGCCTGTCCGATGCTGTCATTGTCTGCCATCTCTACGCCATCCACTTTAATAACTTCTATATGGTTCCGCCTCGCGTGACTTTTTTCGAGTCCAAGTGCACGTTTCGTTGGATTCTCATCTAAGGTAATTTCCATTGCTCTCGCTCGTACTAGTGCGCCTCGGTATCGTTCTTCATCATAAATCTCAAGTTTTTGCTTGATATTACGCAAATCCTCGACATATACCCCAGGTTTCTCACATTCCAGTGCTGTCAGCTTCTCTAGCATCAATTTTAGCTCTTTCTCCTTCTTTTCGATTCAAAGGAAATGATACTAGATCTCTCAATTGCTTTCATTTTGATCCGTTGCTTTAAAAGTTCCCACTCATTTCCTATGTTTTTCCAATGAGCTGCCCTAACTTCCGTAATTTCATTCATCACAGCTACATTGAAGGCCTCGTCAAGTAAGAGATTAGAATTCATTTTCCACTGTTCCCACGTAAAGCTATTGCTTTCTTTCTTTGAACCTATCTGGCACTTTACGAGGCAATGATCTGAAAAGGCAACCGGCACAACGCAATAGCTTCTACATTGTGCTATTATGTCTACTGATATGTAAAGTCGGTCTAAACGGGCGTTGCTTGCACCCTGGAAGTGGGTGTACTTAACTGTGCGGGAACTTTCCAGACACTCTGCAATATCCACCAACTCATAATCCACAAGCACTTGCGTCAAGACATCACTGCTTTTGTCTTTAAACTTGCGCCTTTTATATCTACCACTCTCCCGATCGGCGGGGTGGTGGTGCGCTCTGGGAGCGGTAAAGTAAAGTAATTCGTCATTACTGTGGCCTCCGCAATTAACACCTGCGACACGTTACACGTCCGTCCCATTGGGCGCGTTTTCAATAGAAGTTCAATTTTGTCAATGCCTTAACACACCGCGGGGTGGCGGTCTTAGCGCAAGTGTCGTAAAAGCGTCTCTGCGACGCGCGCCTGCCTAACCTGGCTGTTACACCGCGTTCCCCGCTAACACGCTCGCCCCGAGAAAAATCGCGGCCGGGGGGCGGCACGGCGCGCTTTGCGTTTCCCTTTAGTCGCGCTAGAGTACTAGTCCGGCCGTGGTGTTCAAGTACATTTTAACATGCCGCGGGATGGCGACCAAGTTCTGCGTCCAATATGCGACGCTCTTCTGGCTATCACACCTCGTTCTCTGGTTACGCTTTCACCGTTAACTACTACAGCTACCACAAGGTTCTGTGTAATCATTTAACATGGACGTTAGTCGTCGGGATGGAGATGTACCACCAATCATCAAAGTGGGTGCATCCACGTTAAACGGTGCTATAGCTGCCAGACATCAATATACATTGTGCAAACTCTCTTATATCAATGTACAGTAAACATTCAGTTACTTCTGTAAGGGCACGCTTTACTTTCGTGTTATTCCGATTCCTATGACGGAGGGATCAACCATCTTTTTGAAAATGCATAGCATCGCGCTGCTTCATATCCAAGCTGCTGTGAGTTGAGGAGCGTGCAGTAGTTTTGAGAGTCTTAGTTGGGCCGAGCCAGGAGAGCTAGCCTGCGTCGCCCTTATCATATGGTAGCTTGCTGCGATCGCAGCTGCTTGTGTCAAGGTGATAAATAAGGCAGTGGACTCGAGCACGTTGAGAAGCCCAGCTTTCAAGCTTTCAAGGTTGCCTGTCAACTTGATTAACCGGACGAGTAATCGACTCGACTGAACTTGATCTCCTTCGTCAGAAAGACTTCCTTTTAAATGGCTCTTACAGTAAGAAATTGACACACGGCTTATTCTGAAGACTTCTTCGAAGCACATTGCTTTGTCAGCCACATGATTTGCATACAAAGTCAAAATTTCAGGTGTTAGAGGCATAGCTGATTCTTCATACTCATCGTATTTGCAACGCCGGAACTGAGGCTGTGAAGTTTGCAGATGGTCAGTAAAGTTGACAGTTGGGCGAGTAGGTGATAGTTCACGTTAACTTGTGAAGCAGCGCACGGAGGCAAGGATTAAATGTGACGTTCCCCGGGGAAGCACTTTATGATCTTTTCTGTTTGTAATTTTCACTGCCGAGATAGCAAGCATTGATAACAATGCTAAATTTATGATCCACGCAGACGATACCAGCTTATCTTTTGTGGGGAATTCAAATGCAAACTTAGAAAGAAGAACTAATGAGGCCCGGATTGGTACAATTTGTGTTAATCGAAACCACTTCAAATTACAGCATTGAAACTAAGGCGGTATTAATTGTTTCGTCTCGAATTTACTTGTACAATGTAAAATACAACTCGGACGGCAAAGAAGTACGCATGGACAGCGCAAGACTCTCAAATGAAGGTTTGTTGCATACGACATAAATGCTAATGTGTAGACGTTCGCGTTTATGCACTCTACCAGATCCCTCTGCCGTGCGGATACTTACACCAGACAAATGTGAAAGTGCGCGAATGTGAGATTATGAGAGCACCAGAGAAAATATTCAAATAATGATCGATTATCAAAACCTGGTAGCACATTGCACGAAGCATCAGTACAAGCGGCTGTTTTATGATAACAGTGATAGAGAGACACAGATAAATGAACAAAAAAAGTCGCCATAGGACCTAGCACATTAGCATAAACAGTACGAAGTGCCCCAGCCAACCGTCTATTTCCTTAAGCAGTAAGGAGATTCAATACCTCAAAATCACGCACAAGCCGTAAACAGATTGGGGTACCTTTCGTGTTTTGTCTTTTTACTTGTTAATCAATGTCCCTTGCGCGTGCGTGTACGCGTTGGCGTTTATATCCTATGCAGTAAGCTCACTTGCGGGTCAGCACTGTGCGTATATGAGCTCCTTTGCCGTCCGAATAGTATTTTGCGCTGTACAAGTCAATTCAAGATAGATCAAGACGAACTAGCCCGGCTGTCAATTCAGGTATTGTTTCGATCACGAAGAAACATTGCTGAGATACGCAAACTTAAATACCTGTAAGTAAGAAAACGCTGTTATTGGTGAGCAGCTTTTAGACATTAATGAAATTTCATCGAATGATGCAAATCTATACTACTGGGAAGGCCACCATCGGCATGATTATAGTCACACATAAAATTGTGTGGTTAATGTATAAAAATGGTTGCTTGTGCTAACACACATATGTATGGTTGTCTCAATGTATGCTACGTAAAATTGTTTGTATTTTTTTCATTATGTTAATAAACACAGCTGTGCTGTTGCGTGGGGCTGCCCGGTCCATTCTGTTTGTGCAGCTTCCTTGATCTCAGACAACAGTTTTGAAAAGCAAATTAACTCTCTGTATATGAAAAATCACACCAGACTATGTGCAAACGAAGTTCTCTGTCACTATATATATATATATATATATATATATATATATATATATATATATATATATATATATATATATATATATATATATATATATATATATATATATATATATATATATATATATATATATATATATATATATATATATATATATATATATATATATGTGCTGGGCAGTATCGAAGATACATGTATCTTAGATACTATCTTAGATACTCCTTGAGTATCTTGTATCCGTATCGCGATACCTCTCGCAAGACGAGTATCTGTATCTGTATTTCCGATACATTCAATAATGTATCGTGTATCTTAAGATACAAGATACTGCTATAGAAACAACACCGAGCGAAACAATTAACGGTGGCTGAAATACGCTTCTCAAGCTGATACTGCTGCTACTGAGCCACTTGAATAAAACTAACGACAGTGTCATTTTTTATTATATCTGCCAGAGTTCTCCAGCGAGGGCAGGCGATGAGGTCAGCGCGTCCCTTATTGGTGGAGCACAATCACGTGGTGGAGCTCGCGCGATCTCGACAAAAAAAGGCCGCGAACGTCTACGAGCAGTCGAACTTCGCTTTCTCGCTATTTTTTCTTTCTTTTTAGGGGCGAAGCTCCTAAAGCTGTGGGTCTGTACATGCATGTCTTTCGTGGTACGTGACCGCCTAGTTCTATGAAGTGCACTTGCGAGGAACCCACTACGCTGTAACATCATAATTTTAGGGGCGAAGTGCACTTGCGAGGAACCCACTACGCTATAAATCATCATAATTCTAAGTGCACTTGCGAGGAACCCACTACGCTATACTTCCTAAAGCCGTGGGTCTGTACATGCATGTCTTTCGTGGTACGTGACCGCCCAGTTCTATGAAGTGCACTTGCGAGTCTTACAAGTTGCGAGTTCTATGAAGTGAACTGCGAGTCTTAAGTCTTTCTTAATGATGTAATGGGTGAACTTACACGGGAGAGTTAAGGTTTTACCGATCATCTCCCCTCTCGAGCTTCGCCCCACTCATCATCATTCATTCCGTGAATATGGCGTGATTTTTTTCTTGTGTCGGTGCCATGACACTACCTCGTAAACCCTGTGCTGTTTTACGTACTCCAACGCGTACGGCACCTTTCGTGAAAATTGTGATGCTCCTATAGTGTCGTTATCGAAGTTACCCTTGCGTGGTGCTTCGTTACGAAGTCTGAAGAATGCAATAGTGCGGTTTCTTTTCGTCTCGCGGCTTTCACACGACAGCGATTTAAAAGATCTCGTGGATGTAAGTTTGACTTACATACGATGAGATTGACTTATAGGGAAATGATATTCTAAAAACTGTCGCTTCACCGGCGCTGATGCTAGATTCTGTAGAACAAGCACTCACGTAACATAAAATATCTTGGCGTACTGTATCTTTGTTCTTCCTGCTCAATTATTCAAGCGGTTATTTTGATTATAATTTGATTGCCAGCATGAGTGCTATTTTTTCTGTCCTCCGTTCGCATCGTAACTAAAGAAAACCCGCGAAACATGACCACGTGACTGCCCTCGTACGCTGCCGTGCTGCAGCGCTCTCAAACGCGCTTCGAACGAAACAACCGGCGCGTGGACCATGGCTAAATGACCGGCCGCGGCTTCATGCATCGGCTTCACAGTGCGTCAACATTTATGACGACTGCACACGGCAAGGAAACGCCGTCGTCCTCGATATGCTGACAGTTCGCGCGCCTGTTGTTTTGCCCGAAGCACGTTTGAGAGCGCTGCAGTACGGTAGCGCACGAGCGGCGCAGTCAAGTGGTTTAATTTGATATTTCGTGCGCTTTCTTTTAAAATCGGGAAAAAATTACCAGGCAGCATGTACTTCACCACCAAAAAAATTCGGCAGATCCCACGCACTGTGGGAATCGATGTAATGCGAAGCAGCCAGCAAAGAGCTGCATACATCGCCTTGTTTGTCTTTGAGCCAAATGAAATCATTCATGCCATGGCACCTAGTCCACCATATACCGCACGTTTGCCATACAGGCATGCATGCACAATCTAGTATACACCATGCCAATGAAACGCGAGCGAAATGGCCGCGATTGCACCATGAGTATAGCATGTAAATCATGCCATACATGACATGCATATCATGGTTTTATTGCGATAGCAATTATATGGACAGTCTCGGCTGGAAAATGTCCGCCCCCGTCGCCGTCATGCACCGTATATGTATAAGTATGTATTATATATATATAAGCCCAAAAGAAATATAATTCAGAAAAATGCTTCCGAAGCGCGGAATCGAACCAGGGACCTCTTGCTCCGCAGCGAGTGTCGCTATCCACTACGCCACGAAACGCAGATCCTCCTCGTAGCTAACGGCGAGCGTTATATACACACCCTTTAGCGCTGGACGGACTCGGAGACAGCAGGCGATAATAAACGTTTCTTCATTACCAGCGAGATGGCACTAGGAGCCCGACGGGCGCATTTAAAAGTCGTCGGCGAGCTCGCTCGCTTCTTCTTATATTTGCGCATGGGAGAAGCTTGCGCTTCCGCTGTCTGCTCGCGCGGTTTTCTCGTGGTGAGGGGAAGAGGGATGTTTCACGCTTTCACCGTGATGTCCGCGCTCATATTACGGAGCGTACGAAAGTCACTCGATCTTCAAGGGACGCCCGCTAAACGAACAAACAGAAGATGAGCGCGAGCTATCAAGTGTCACAGCTCGACACTTGAAGCACGCTAGTTTCCTTCGCTGCTTCGGCCGCCTTTGCAACAGAAGCGATGCTCAAACTGAGAGTATCCATTGGCGAGCCTCACTTCGTATAGCATTAGTTCCTTGCTATCGCATTCATTGCTTCGCCCTTGCGGCGAAACTGTGACTTTTTTTCATGTTACCACCTGCCACTAACGTTCATCATACAGTCACATCGCGCAATACCAGTTTTGGTGTATATCAAGCTAGCGAAACAGCCGCGAATGCACCATGAGCGCGGCATGTAAATCATGACATACATGAATCATGTCGTACATGATCTGCATGTCATGATTTCCATGTTACCACCTCTAATTTACGTTCGTCATGCAGTCGCGTCGCCCAATACCAATTTTGGTGTATATCAAGCAAGCGAAACGGCCACGAGTGCGCCATGAGCATGGCATGTAAATCATGTCGTACATGTCATGCATGTCAGGATTTTCATGCTACCACGCCTCATTTACGTTCGTCATACAGTCGCTGCGCGCAATACCAATTTTGGTGTACGTCAAGCTAGCGAAGCGGCCGCGAATGCATCACGAGCGTGGCATGTAAACCATGACATACATGACATGCATGTCATGGTTTTCATCTTACCAACTGGTATTGATGTTCTTCATACAGTCACTTCGCACAATACCAATTTTGGTGTATATCAATCTACTGAAACGGCCGCTAGCGCACCATGAGCGTGGCATGTAAATCAGGTCGTACATGACTTGCATGTCATGATTTTCATGTTACCACCTCTCACTTACGTTCGTCATACGCTCGTGTCGTGCAATACCAATTTTGATGTATATCAAGCAAGCGAAACGGCCGCGAATGCACCATGAGCGTGGCATGTAAATCATGACAAACATGTCATGGATGTCATGGTTTTCATGCTACCACCTGTTATTCATGTTCTTCATAGTCACATCGCACAATACCAATTTTGGTGTATATCAATCTAGCGAAATGACCGCGAGTGCGCCATGAGCGTGGCATGTAAATCATGTCGCACATGACATGCATGTCAAGAATTTCATGTTACCACGTGTCAGTTATGTTCGTCATACAGAAATGTCTCGTCATACCAGGTTTCGTATATATCCCTTGATTTAAACGGCCGCGAGCGCCCAGAGACCATGTCATGTAAATCATGCTGCACATGACATGCGCGTCATGATTTGCATGTTAGGACCTGTCATTATGTTCGTCATGAATTCTTGTCACGCCGTACCAATTTTGGTGTATATGAAATTAACGGAACGGCCGCAAGAGCCTAAGGCCGTGGAATGTAAATCATGCTGTTCATGACACGCGTGTCATGATTTTCATGACATGACCTGTCATTTATGTTCGTAATAAGGCCATGTTATGACACACCAAGTTTGGTACACATCCGATTAACGAAACGGCCAGGAGAGCACAAAGTCGTAGGCGGCTAGATAGATAGATAGATAGATAGATAGATAGATAGATAGATAGATAGATAGATAGATAGATAGATAGATAGACAGATAGATAGATAGATAGATAGATAGATAGATAGATAGATAGATAGATAGATAGATAGATAGATAGATAGATAGATAGATAGATAGATAGATAGATAGATAGATAGATAGATAGATAGATAGATAGATACGCTCAAAGTCGCAGAAGTTCGCTAAGAAATGCTTCGCATTTAAAATTGGACCGGTTGTTTCGGAATGCCCTCTACGACGTGATGGCACCCACTTGGTCATAAATGAATATTAAAAATGCTGCATAATTGACCTCAGTTAACCAACCAATTAAATGCACTATAAAACATATTATAATGAGTGCCACATGACGGTAAACCATACTCCATTGGTTTCATTCAGTCGCGGTAAACCACTTTTTTAGATATTTGGTTCTATAGTTGCGTGAAACAGCCTGTAAACGTATTCACTGTGATTGATACGAAACCGCCTTGCTATTTGACTAAGATTTAATGATTTTCTTTTTTTAGGTCACCGTAACGTTTTTCGCTGTTGTAAATCACGCGATAGTCGGAGCTATAAGTGGCAATAGTGTGAATAGCAGTGGTATCCTGCAACGCTTTTTGCCACTATAATATTCCTGAGAAAATTCTCGACGGCACGATAGTTCTCTCGGAGAAGAAATTTCAAAAGATTGCACGTTAGTGAATATGTGGCTAACGAATTAACACGTTACGCCAGCAGATAAGTAGAATTTAAAAATCATTGTAGTTTTAAGCCCTCAATGTAAACATGAGTAGTCACCAAAAAATGTCGCTACCAGCGTTGTTGCTGCATTTCGGGTGACCCCGTATTGCGAAAACGGTAATACGCTTACGGACAAGGTAGAACTACACAGCGGTATTTGCGCCATCGTGCGGAGGCTTCTTATTGACGTTCTTGTATTCAGATAGCAACCCGCTGGCTGGTCAGCAAGTAGAGAAGCGGCACCCATTATATACAAAGTGTCAAACAAGAACCATTGACAGCGCAGCGTATAAAGAGCTCTCATGTTAAGGTGAGTTGTTTCGGAACGAAACTATATATATCTTGAGCAAGTAAGGCAGAAATCTGGGCACACAAAGAGATATTTTCTCAAAATTAAACAAAGTTGGTCGCAGTTAAGAAAATTCCGAGTAAAGAGTTTGTTCATATATCGTATATAAGAGCAAATTTGCAAATGTATCGAAGTATCTTAAGATACAATCGGGAAGTATCGTATCGGATACAATTATTCCGGAAGTATCTTGTATCTGTATCTCAAATACTTCTTATCTGGGTACCTTGTATATATATATATATATATATATATATATATATATATACGGCCGACAGAGTGACGGAAGCTTGCCCTCCCCACTCCCGAACAAGTTGGTACGCCACTGCTTACCTTTCATTCAAGTTGTACGGCGGTGGTATGACGTCATACGTGACGTTCATGCCCAGGTCACGTGACTCCGAGCTGTCGTCACGCAAATATACTCTCCCGCAAAGCACGTGTCTGTGACCCCTACAGTGCGAACACAAAAGAAAAATAAGTAGGTCAAACACACCCTGCGGGTGACCGGAAAACACAGGTCTATTTTTCCCGCGCGATCTGTATGACGGAAAACAGCGAGCCGCTGGCACCCTTGAAATCAACGGTGCTGTAGCTGAAGGCCATCGGCGGGGACTGTGTCGGCGATACACGAGCGCACAGCGGCCACACCGCCTCCAAATATCGCCAACGGTGAGCGGCGATCTTGGCACGAGCCGCATCGTCGGGCGGCCCCGATACGATCTGATCTTATATGATCTGCCGCGCCGCTTCGTTTGTTCACGGCCACTGATGTAACATCGTGCCAGCACGTAAGCCCCGTTACATGGCACTGACAGCGGAGCGCCTTGGACGGCGACCGCCGATCTTGCCGTGCTGCAATGCGTTGAGACGTGCCAGGTTGAGATGTGCTCGAGTTTTCGTCGCAACGTTGCGCATCGCAACTGTACTGAGGCGTAAGCGGATAACCTCGCACTGCACAGCGCGCATAGAAAATCCTCGACTATGCTTGGAGATTAGTATCAACAGCATTAAAAAAGTATCGGAAGAAAAAAACAACGTTGTTTCAAAGACCATGAATGAAATGATATCTTAAGATCCTGGGCCTGTGATAATGAAAACGTCGTAAGCCAGAACCGTTCGTAAGAGAAACTTTCAGCAAGTCGGAATGCTGGGCATATAATTAGTGAAGCCGGCTGGCCAATGGCACCGAAACACTTCTGAACATAAGGCTTCGTAAATTGGGCCCCCTGATCTTCTGCAAATTGACATTCTTTTTTTTTGTTTGGATTTTGTATCGTCATGACAATGATGGAGCGGAAGAATGAATGCAATAATGAATGAAACGTTTATCTGCTGTCTGTCAGACTAGAGCTGAAAAGCTAAAGTGGGAATAACCTCACGAAATTGCAAGGCCGTATAACAATAAAACTTGAAAAAACAGCGCAAAGACAGGACGAAGGAAAGTGACACAAGGACGGGCGCTGACTGCCAACTGAAATTTTTATTGACGAAACCAAGAATAAGTAGATAGACGAAAGAGTGAAAAAAAAAAACAATAAGGTTACAAAATATTTTTGTCACGTGCTGCGTGACGTTAAAAAGCTGATTTCGTTTTCTAACAATTCGAGTGACGGAGCGCTTATACATCGATCACCCCTTTGGTGGATGAGAAAGGCCTCAAATGTCTCCCGCGCGCGCCTTTGACGATAGCGTTTTAGGATGGTGACATCAGACAGACTGAGGGTGCACCCATGCCTGGCACAATGAGTGGCTAAATTGCTACCGATACCAGTGCTTAATGAATTGGCATGTTCGCGAAGCCTATCACTGACGCACCTCCCAGTCTGTCCCACGTACACACTGCCGCACGAGCACGGAATCTCATACACGACGCATGTCGCACACTCGGTGAATGGCTTGGCGTGCCTCTTCGAACAGCTCGCTCGGCTTCCTCCCCTTTCGTATATCCTTCGTCCTGTCTTTGCGCTGTTTTTCAAGTTTTAAGTTATGTGCCAACTAGCCCGCCTTTCGCCGCTTCTCCACCTTATAACGATGTCGTCGTTGTTGTTGTCCTCTGACCATGGCTCAAAGCCAATGCCGGGGATCGACTGGCCGAGTAGTGGGTGGATTTTTCCATTATGTTCTGCACGGTAACAGTCCTATATGCTTTAGTTAATTAATATATTGATTTGAATCGCCAATTATCGGTAATGAGATATTTAAAGCGGGCGCAATTTAGCAAGATATTCTTTTAGTCTCAATGATGAATTCCTCAATGGCGAAGAAAACATCCCTGTGGCTGAATGCCGGAGTAATAGCCCCATTTCCCTTTATAATTGTCAGTGTGGCCAACGCCCCCTCGTGGGTATGAGCCAGTCTCCTGAAGGCGGCAAACAAACAAACAAGCCCCAGAAGAAACACTGTCCAGTGCATAGCTTGGTTGTCTTCTTCTTTTCTTTTCCGTTTTCTTCCTCGGTTTCGCGTATTTTGTTGTCCAGACAAAGCGAAATATATGTTTATATATTCTTACATCGCCTTCTTGGCTGTTCGCATAAGCCTAGCGAGTATACGCCACTTTTAGGCAAAAACCGAGAGAAACGAAGTCACTTCGCGCTGTGACTGACATTTCTCAAACGATTCGAATCATCGTTATCAACTCAGTGTTTCGGCTTCTTCTTTCTCTTCGGTTAATTCTGACTGCGGTAGCGTTTTTTTATTTTTCGAGGATAGCTTTTGGAAATTGCAGGGCCGCTGCTTTTAGTGCATTTACCCTGTTGTATCTGGCCATGCGCTTGTTGAATTATATATATGGTAACATTCCTATATGCTTTAGCCAATTATCGGTAATGAAATATTTAAAGCGGGCAGAATTTAGCAAGATATTCACCCTCGACTGCTGGCTCCACAAATTACGTCATTCCTCTTCCCAATCAGTGGGGCAATACGTTGCGATTTGTGCCATGCAATTAGCTGACGATTTATTGTTTTTCATGCATAGAAAGATTGGAGCTGTTTCGTGTGTGACAGCAGGACATTGCAAAATTAATTTCAGTGCTGTATTAGAGTGACGGTTGCCTTGTGCAGAAAATAAAAAAAAAGGGGGAAAAAAATTCCGCGCTCGAAATTGCTTTTTTTTTGTGACGTTTTCACTGCACATAGAGGTGTGCTTCGGTCAATCGCACGAATCAGTGAATGATCGACGAGTCGATTCAAAGGTTCTTTAAAAACAAAAGTATCGAGAATTTAAATTTTTTCTCCAACGCTCACTAGCTGAAATTTGGTAAAGTACGGCGGGGCTATACGATTGAAATTTTCAAGGAACTGATGTTACAATCACGGACGGCTACAATAATGAACTAACTGCCCGAGCAGAGCATTGTAATGCCCTTGGGCGCTGTGGGTACTATGATAAATAAATCAATCAATAAATAAATAAATAAGAATCGTAAGAGAGGCAGGCAGGCCACGACCCTCGTCACTAACCTTCTACTCGGCTTAGGCAGGTCATCAACTAACTAAATCGCACTGGTGTAAAAAAAAAAAAAAAGTTCCGAACACGTACATACGGGGAAACCCGCATTATGCGTAGATAACCACTTCGACTTCCTGATACTGCTTTCCTTCAGAGGTCGCATGCCACTATTATGCATTGCATACGGCTCAGAATGCAGAATGACTGCACTGAACACTGAGAACGGAGGCCTTGATAGAGACCTCTACCTTGTAATCATATTCGTAGCGCAAAAAACCAGGCACAGACACAGAGTAAGGAACACATACCCAGGATCCCCACGTGTGTGTGTAACACGTGGGGATGCAGTTATAAGAAAGCACCTCGGAGTGTGATGGTGCGCATGCGCTTATGTCCGACGATTCTTGGCTTTTTCATGTTGTCTTTTAGTAATAAATCAGTTGATGTCTAGCGCCTGTCCTGCGCACGTGTTCCTTACTTGTGTCTGCGTCTGGTTTTTTGCTCTACGAATATGATTACAAGAGACTCAAACCAACTAGCCCGCATTACCGCCTTGACCTCCGATGTATATATCCTGTAAGATAATTGCCCTACGGGTCTCTATTCGAAATTCCAGGCCGGATGAATGGAATTGCCAGCTAGAAACGCAGATAACTGCAGTTACCGCAGTGAACAGACACCATGGGAGATCAGGTAAAATGCGATGGCTTCTTAAACGGGGGTATGCGTGTCATGGGTGAGCTAGATCTCGTCCGTGATAAGAGCGCATGTATAAATGAAGGCGAAGCCGCCTTGTCACGATAGCAGTATCTGCGGCTGCTTTAACAGGAAGGTTTTAGATTTAGCTTTAGCTTTAGCGTAACGCAAAGGACTTTGACGTACGCAAACCCTGTTTGTATTTTTTTGCATACCGGTTTTACTCTCCGCGGTTAGAGTATACGTTAAGTTTTGTATTACGCTATAAGATGCGAAATCTGAAACTGCCTAATGCGTACAGGGTTGTCTGTCCGAAAGGGGAATATTCTTCTGTCCGATAGGGGAAAACCGAAAGGGGAATATTCTGTGGGCCCTACTGATGTACAGACGGGTCCTCTCTTAAAGGGAACACTTGCGTGCAGGGCATGTTTGGATTTCGCTCTCTTGCAAAAACATAGTGGCTTAGATTTGCATGAGACTGCTGGTGGTTGACAGTTCTGCCTCTTTTTGACAGACTCGTGCAGTGCATGAGCAATGTTTCTCTGTACACTTGCTGCTAGAGGGCCAGCAAAAGGAAAGGTGCTCATTGGAGTGCTCCCTTTAACAGTGGACCGTACTGTACGTGAGATACACAGGATGGGGATTAGACGTAAAACCAAGAGAATAAAAATGACGACGAGAAGACACACTGGGAACACTTTACCTCGTATACCGTGTGCGTGTGTGTGTGGAAAGCAACCAGTCCATTATAGCTCATTGGCAGCACTGTGCACGTCGTATATATATGATGCGGTCGCACATATTTTATCAGCGTGTGGGTGTTCGGAAAACCTATCGCTAACGAGGAAGAAAAAGCGATTGATGTGATCTCTGTTGTGCGAGACAACAGTCTGAAGCTGCACGATGCATGTGGAATCGAACCAGATTTGGCAGGAGTCGCACGTTAATGGCGTTGTTCATCGGCTGAAGCTACGTAAATTTTGCGTCGCTCAGCGGCGAACCAACTGCAGTCCGCCGCCGTGCACCGAACGCTAACTACGTTGTGGTGTTGAAAATGTGCCGCACCACACTGCTCAGCATGCCACTGAGCTGCTAGCAGCACTGAGTTCGCTTAATGTACGAGGTCAACATGCATAATAGCGAATCTCTAGAGCCCTGGCCATAAGTAGGACTACAATCTGAACCATAAAGGCGCTACGTACGCCAGTACAAACTTATAAAGTCATTCTATGACATTTTGTCAGTTACCTGGCTTTGATTTCTTTGATTACCTGAGAACAGTGGGCTTCATCCGACGAGACCACCGGATTATGATTTGTGGCTCTATGGGCTCCACCCTATAGGGCACTGTTGATGTATATAGCGGAAACCGGCCTATATCTGTATATTTAACTATGTATGCCGTTGGGAAAACTATCGAAAAAAAATTCTTTGATTATACGTGGTTTTACGTGCTTTAAATATAATGTGGTCACACTCGCCGAGCCGCGGAACATTACGTGGCCGTCGCCTCCGCTCCCGAGAACGGGGCTTTGGGTCTGCCGGAGCGAAGCACTTCGACAGCCATGCAGCGACAACAAGCATCACAATGGTCGTGGGGTGAGCGTCTCGCAACGTTCAGACATTACCCAACACTATAGGCTCGAAAGACGTAAATTCCCGCCACCGCACGATCAATTAAACAGGCGCGATGCCTTAAGCTACCGCTTACTGCAAACACACTCATACCCTAGCCCGGCCGTCTTACACCACTGCTACCCGAACTTATACCCCACCGATATGTGTAAAGCGTGCGGGCACAGAGCAACGCTGAGCCACATGCTCTGGGAATGTGCCGGCGCAAACGGTCGTGAAACCGCCACCGTTCGCGACGCGCCTATAACGGTCGACAATACCAGCTCACAGGAAACCTCAAGCTCACTCGTTCCCGCCTCCGCTCCGGCTGCGGGAGCCGCGGGGGACCTTCTCCGTCGGTGCCGGCGCCGCAGCGAGGCGGCCCTCAAAAGCTCGGAGCTGAACGAACAGCTCTGGGCCGTCTGGCAGGCCGAGGATGCCACCCGAGTCCAGGGACTCCGAGCAGCCACCTCAGGCCACCAAGACCATACTGTCGGTCCATTCTGTACAATAACGTCTATTCTTCTTCTTTGTCCTCTTCGCGTCGATTAGAACACCAAATCTGAGAGAGAAAGTGTCGCGTATAGCAGGGCTGACACCTTTAGCTCTCCTCAAACAATTTCTCTCTCTCTCCCCCTCTCTCTAGAAATATTTATGAAGGTTACTCAAGTACAGCACTCCGTATGATGGGCCATTCAAATCCCGCTGCTGTGTCGCAGAGATACAGGCAATTACAATCCTTAAGGAAGGATATGTTCCCGAGGGCGTCTTCAAGTTTCCGGCGAACGTCGTCAACGCAGAACAGAGTCAGATGAATTCCGTCGCATGAATTAATGTTGTAGTTAGGCTCACATCACTCCTGCCGTTCACCAATGCTCTTTCTTGTTTTCTTCCTTTTCTTTTTTTCGCGCTGTGCGCCAACGTCAGCTCCCCTCGCCCTCCCTTCCGATCCCCTGATGTTTGCTAATGGAAAACTTCTGCCTGGAAGTCTGCAGTCTCGATCGAAACAATGCCTCCTTCTGCCGCGGCCTCGTTAGCAGTAAAACGCGTTGTGTCCTCCGTTCACTTGATCGTTACCCGCGTCGAAGGTTTCTCCCCAGAACGCTGCGCGCACCCCTTCACGTCATTGAACGGACTGTTGAGGGCTATCGTATCAACGTTTTTTCCCCCTTACCCTTGGAGCGGGACGCAACGGCGGTAGCACACGCATCAACGCCCATGATAGACAAACACTGCAGGACAGAGGACACCGTGGAATGACCTACTTCGGTGGTCGAATCAGATTAAAATGTGCTGTATGCTGTTGCTGTTGCTACTTTAAAAGTAGATAAGTGTGAAGGTAGGCTATGTCACAGACCGACCACATCCCAATATCTCTAAGGTATATTGCTCAGACGAAAAATCAAAAGTCCGCCGCGGTAGAGTGCAGTGGTTACGCGGTGCTCGGCTGCTGACCCGATGGTCGCGGATTCGATCCATGCCACAGTGGTTGCATTTTCGATGGGCTAGAGGCTCGTGTACTTAGGTTTAGGTGAACGTTAAAGAACACCATCTGGTCGAAATTTCTGGAACCCTCAAATACGGCGGCCTCATAACCATATCGTGGTTTTTGCACGTAATACCCCAGCAATTATATTAGTAAAAATTAAAAAAAAATGTAGGAGAAAAAAAATTAGTAAGCATTGTACACACGCGACACGTCACATTCACGTGGACAGCGTCTGTGCAGAAATGACAGTGTCTGCACCTAAAGCACAGTCCATCGTTCCCGAGATTGTCACCCATCACGTAGGACGTAACAAATTTCACGGAAGCCCTTTCATGCAGTTAATAGATCTATAGAGCATCGATATTTGCTCATCCCCGGCCGTAGTGGCTTAGTGGCTACGGCGTAGTGCTGATAAGCAGGAGGTCGCGGGTTCGAATCGCAACCACGGCCGCCGGATTTTGATAGAGGCAAAATGTGAAACCGTTCGTGTACGTAGATCTCTAGGAGTACGTAAAGAGTGCCCCACTGTAAGTGGGCCAAATTAATCAGGAATCCTCCATTACGGGGCGCAGCGACTCGATATCACCGTATTGACACGTGGAACACCAGAATTTACTGGAATATTCGCGCGTGAGGCAGAACGTGAAAATCACTATACATGACTGCGGAATCTGTACGTTAAAAAAAGAATAACAGTGAAAACGACTCTGTTTTGTGAACGTGATGGTAACTTGAAGAGCTGACTGTTATTAATTTTGAAGAGAGTACACATCAGCTGCGTGTTCTGGGAGAAAAAAAAAGGATAAAGATGGACGAAAGCAAAGAGAGAGAAAAAAAAAAGAAGGACGCGATGGCTAATTGACAAAAAACAAGCCCATCTGAAGCTCTCATTCCTGTTCAGACAGCACACTTTGTTCTCATCGGTTTGTTCCCACCTGTATACTTCGCAAGCCCGAAACAAGGCATGCGCATGAACGCTGTTTGCGAAATTTCGTCGAGGCTGTATTGACTGCGCACACGTATGGTGAGCCACGCGCAATTTTGCATGCAACTTTCGATCAAACGTTACAGGGGAACTGAAAACGAGATAAAAGGAAGCGGTCCCAGGATAACAGATGCTTGATCTTACAAACAAACAAACAAACAAACAAACAAACAAACAAACAAACAAACAAACAAACAAACAAACAAACAAACAAACAAACAAACAAACAAACAAACAAACAAACAAACAACAAATGTCATACGCAACACACAGTACAAACAAACAATGTGTATAAAACTATACGGATCTTGAGGCCGCCGTTCTGCTCTTTGCGTGCGGCGGAAATGGTAGCAGAACCCGGAACTATCTTATTTACACCAAACGTGTACCGCCAGTTACCGCAAGACAAACGAAAAATCAGGGACGCTACGGCGTGGTGACCGCTTTATTACCTGCTTGTTCGGGAGGTTTCTTCTTTTTTTCTTTCAGATTTTATGGGCGCGCACGCATGTTCATAGAAGAGCCGCTATTCCAGTCAGCAGCGGCACTCCTAAGCTCCTAACGGCTAACAGAGGGGGGCACGGTAGCTTGTTTTTTCCCCCTATGGTCGCGCAATACGGCTCATCTGACATCGGTATCGTTGTGCTTCATTGTTACGAGTGCTCCGGGCCCAAAAATTGGGCGCCCGTTCACAGCAGTGTTTTAACTGCGCGCCGGAGCGATGGGAGTCTCTGAAGGAGTGGTGCGGCAGGGGCGACTGCACGGCGTGAACGAATTTTCACAAGTGCAACCAGTCACCGAGGGTTTCGCGGGCCAAGGTCGGTACGTTTTACGGCGCTTGCGGCATACGCAAGAACTCCGTGCCTTCTCTTCGGAAGCGAAGTTGTGAAGGGCTTGACAGTTTTCTCATGTTAGGCTTCTCGGTTAAGTGCGGAAATGGCATAATCTCCTTTAAAATAAACACGGGCTCGCTTTTGGACCAGGATATCGGTGAAACATTTAACGAAAGTCCTACTGCAAGGATGTTAGCGTTAGTTATAGCCACCCCACCCTGACCAAGTTGCACCATTGGCCTTGGTCGCGTTTCTCTCTTGGTCGTGTGAAGCTCTCTTGCTTATGAGACAACTTGTGTCGTAAGCAGCTTTCCCGCAAGACCGAACGTCTTTACAGCGAAGATGTCTATTCTGAAGCTGCATATTCTGAGGCGAAACGGAAGTCCATAGGCAGGTTGTTCCTAGTGCGGGTATGTGCCAGAGAAATTGGACGAGCCCCACTAACCGCCACTGCTCCACCAGAAATGAAGTATGACTATCAGTGTCCGCAAGCAAAAACATGCGCGCCGCATAAATTGGACAGACCCCACTACCAAACCACTGGTCCACTAACATGCTGCGAAACGAAGAATGCGGCAAAAGTACGCCTGCTGCTCAAATGGCTCCTCAAGATCGTGCACGAAACGCCAAGCGCATGCGGCAAGCCAGACGAGACGGCGCATGTCGCGGCAGGAAAGACGCGTGCTGCTCAAATGGAAAACTTTAATGGAGCGTTCGCTACATTCAAAACGGACTTTCTGTGCCGCTCATGAATATTTCTGTGCCTTCCTGTACCTTTCATCAAAATTCAGTGTCATATCTGTGCCGTGTGCTACACAGCTTTGCGGTCGTACACCATTGCATAGTGGAATGACTCCGTGATAACGCCAGTGATAAACACCGGGGCTGCCCCTTTCAGCTTCGCTTGTATATCACCGCCCTTACAGGGTGTAAGGGCGGTGATATAAAAAATAAAATAAAATTGTAGTCTACAGTTTGAACATGACTCTTTCAAAACGCCGTTCTCAGCTATCGATTTTTACCGAAATTTAACTTCAGGTAAGGATCTCTTACTTATGAAGGTGAAAATCTGCTTGAATAACAAGCTTCAGTACACATTTCAAGACATTGCAACCTTTTTTTTCTTTTTTCATTTAGGCGTTGAGCTATATTTGGATGCGTTTAAGAAGCAGTGCATTTGAGTTCTGTTTTTTTTTTATGAGTGTGAATAATGTGATGGGATTCGTGTACCACTTGCTCACGTTGTGTACTGAATATTACAGTATAGCATTGCAGGTCCATTCGATTCACCCTGCGCTATCTGAACTGGTTCATTGGTGGTGACGTCAGAGTGCCGTCGTCGTGCTGGGAACGTTTCAGAAAGTGCAGCAGCAACGAGATGCCGAAACGAATACGAGGGAGTGCAGATGTCGTGCAAGCCCTCTGCTACGGTCGGCTGTCTCGCGAATCGTGGAGGTTGTGATTCGTAAAAGTCGCCGCCGCTTACGCTGCCTGGCATTTCAAACTACCGGAAAACATTCACCGACATATTTGTTGGGCGCCGTTAAAATAGCCACGAATGCAGTCGGCTGCGTCGTCTGCTGCGGTTACAGCCATCTTGTGCTGCACGGACTCGGCACTACCTCACAAGTAAGTGCAGGGAATTCGTGAACTAGCCTTGCAGGACGGCTGAACTTTTTCGAAACGAATACCGCAGTGCCGACGCCGCCATGTTGAACTCGTGAAACGAATGCCGGAGTGCAGCGCCACCGTGAACCGGTTCACGATGTGCAGATGAAACGAATGGACCTTGCATTTCTCGTTAGTTGATGCGGTATTGTTATTTGAGTTCCGGTTTCAATGCCTAGGAAGTTTCTCGCAAAACAAACGACAACCCACAGTGTTTACGGTAACGGCAAAAATACTTTATTTACAACACGAAATGACCAGTGCAATTGAGGACATTTGCAACACGCAATAACAAAAGACAAAAACGTCACAAAGCCATTGAAAGGACGGCCGCGTCATATATAAAAAAAAAAAACGTTAACAGCCAACAATAAATATAGTGGCATTCGGAATTGACTCAACATTTCTATGTACAACTTATCGCTACTATATCTTGGTATACCATCTTCGCTGAAACGATGTTCATCGAAGTGGAGGACGACGCCCTTGTGACGTAGCTTTGCGAGAATGCGAATAGTGTTTCATAAAAACCTTGCGTTTTCTGCTGACAGCGACATGAAATCAAGGCATCTGTTCGTATCCGATTGGCCTCGAAACTGTTTGTTGTTTAGCAATGTTTTGAATATACATGCGATAGGAAACACGCGTTCTAGTAGAGTCATTGTGCGAAACGGTTGCCGCTTCGATTCCGGACGTTTAGATTTCGAACTTACATCCAGGTAACTTCATATAACACGAGCATGACGACGATTTCGAAACGCCACCATATGCGAAGTTATTCGTGACAGGTTACAGATGGACCTGGATCGCTTATTTCACTCGACAGCTGCTGGGAGCCAGCGGGTGCTTAGTGCCGCCGCTTGGTGACCTCCGGTAACGTGAATATACGAATAACGTATACGACTCACAATTTGCTCGTTGAAAAATAAAATAAAATAAAATGAGAGTGACATATATGACACAGATGGTTGCAAAACAGTGCTTCAGTCTTTTCCCTATATCACAGGATCGAGAGGTGAGTTTGTAAAACACAATAGAGCGGAGCGTTACCACTTCCTTCGTATCACTCTGTAGGTGGGCCTCTGTGCACGCTACTCTCTTCAAAGTAAACCTTAATAGACTGTCGAAGTTCTCAGTGGGCTTTGTTCTTGACGGCTTCGCCCTTTATGCTGGGACCCTTCTTGTCACTGTAGGCCTTCAGGTAGAAGCGTACGAACATGGCGAAGAAGAAGACGGCTTCGGACAGCATGATGTACGTGTGCGGCCTAGGGTAGCCGCAGCTGATGAAGAACGGCATCAGCGTGTGCAGGAAGATCATGACGAACTGGACGAGCTGGAATTGCGTGAGGTAGCGCTTCCACCACAGATGCTTCTGCACGGACGGGCCGAGCAGCGAGAGGAAATAGTAGCTGTACATGACCACGTGCACGAAGCTGTTGAGGATGACGCCGAGCGCGACCTGACCGTCGGGACCGTAGGCGAGTCCGAACCAGCCGTTGAAGACGACCAGGATGTGGTGCACGACGTGCAGGAATGAGATGTGCGAGTCCTTCTTGCGCAGCACGAAGAAGATGGTGTCCAGGAAGTCGGCAATCCTCACCATCAGGTACCACCAGCAGAGGGTGAGCATGCTCATGGTTACCTCGTCACGGGCCTCGTAATTGATGCCCTGGCAGAGAAGGTTGTAGCCGCCGCCCAGGTACGACTTGGAGAGGAAGGCGACCACGAAGTAGCAGTTGAGCAGTACCATGGCAGCGTTGTAGACGATGATGAGCGGCTTGATGCCGTCGTACGGCTTGCGGCCCTTCATGAACCGGGGCCCACCCACCTTGACGATGTAGACGTACGCGACGAACAGGGTGATGAGGAACTGCTTGTTGCCCGCCAGTGCCCAGTCCATGGTGCGGGGATCCCGCGTCAGGAACGGTTCGGGGGCCATGCTGTTGTCGTCCGCTGTCACGGTTGCTGTAGAAGCCATGCCTGCTTCGCGTCACTCCGGGATGTCGACGAAGGCTTCGCTCACTTTCGCTGCCTTCTGGGCGTTGGAAGGCGCTTCTACCTTCTGCCTGGTTGTGTGCACGTCAGTCAGGCTGGGGGGCACCCGAGGAGCGGTTTTCTTCGCCTCCGCCTGCCTCCGCGCTGTTTCGGAAGACGACAGGCTGCTCTAGGACGAAAAGTGAGCCTTTATTTGCCGACACGACGCATGCTGGGAGAGGAGGAGCGAGTCCCGCTGATGACGACGACTGGCGTACGCGCGTTGAGAGGAAGGAACCGATTCACTCCGGCCGGGTGGAGAGGAAGGTCGACGGGGGAGTACCGCGTCGGGCGTCGGCGCGCCACACCGGCGTTTTTGCGGTGCGCAACGGTTTCGCCAATTCTTGCTTCTTTCGCGCTCGCTCGGCGGTGCCCTCTCCTACGAGAGCATTCATTTCTTGAGATCAACGATAGAACACCGGCGAGCGAGAGAGTTTAGCCTCCACGGAGGTGTCGTACCGCTCCGTAGCTGCCAAGCGGCGGCAGCTACTGGATTGGAGAGGTAATGGGGGGACTGCCCGAGTGACGCGCTTGAGGCTATCTTCTTTCCCGGTGCGTCCTCACGGCAGTGGTAATTCCGCTTTGGTCAGCGCCTCCTCTCTTAGTTCGTCACGCCGTTGCGCGGACGTCGCGCTGGGAATTTCGTCGCCTTGATTGGTGACAGGCAGCGGCGGCCGCCATCCGTGCGTGGCAGCGCGTGCTCAGTGCGTGGCACTGCGCTAAATTAGCGTTGAAAGTTGGACGAGTTGGTGCGGGATCATCTGACAAACTGCTTGGCAGGACGGCACGCAAAGAAAGAAAGAAAGAAAGAAGAGAGAAACGAGCGCAGACTCGCAACTGATTTATTGAAAATACGTATCAATCTTATATAGCGGCAGCAAGGATGACGCGTCGCTGTCAGTCTGTCAAAGAATAACAACGTAGCAAAAGACAACTATAATCGAGGATTTCAATCAACCACGGCCGCGTAGTTAACTGTAGCACGTGGAACGCTACGGTTATAACTATACGCTTGTGAGTCTGCGCTCGTTTGTCTCTTCTTTTTTTCTTTGCGTCCCGTCCTGCTACGCAGTCTCTCAGAAGATGACTGCGCTAAATGTTCATTCCACAAGCTGGAAAGCAAGAGTGAAAAAAAATGAGTAGGTGATCAAACTAAACGGGGCATGTGCGCTGAAAGAGCGTAGAAAAATATGGATAACAGAACAACAGCGCTAAAAAAAAAAACAAAAACAAAAAAAACAAGCACCAAGAAAGACACAGGCGCTGATCCTCGCATGTGCCGTGCCTTTCTTGGTCCTTGCCTTTTTTTAGCGCTGTTGCTCTTGCATGGATATCAGATTGTTAGCTCTTTTGCTCATGTACCTAAAGACGTTAATTCTTTAAATGACGCTGGTCCATAAATTGCGTTCCATGTCTCGAAGCAACACGTGTTGGACTGCGACGAAAGCCACAGTAGGAAAGTTTCGAATAATATTGATCATCTATGGTATATTACAACGAAAAAAGTACGGTAAAATGATAATAATAATATCTGCGGTTTTACGGTGCCAAACCCACGATTTCATTATGAGGCACGCCGTAGTGGATGGCTCCGGAAATTTCGACCACTTGGGTTCTTTAGCGTGCACCTGAATCTAAGTACACGGGTCTTTAGCACTTCGCCTCCATTAAAGTGCGACCGCCGCAGCCAGTATCGGAACCGTGACCTTGGGGTCAGCATACGGTAAAACGGCGATTTTACATCTCACTTCTATTGGAATGGGACTGAAGATCAATATTACGTTGTCGTTGATGAGGAACCCACAATATGGCTGATTCATCTGTACAATCGTGTTGCGGTACCTTTTGTGATCGTCTGTCGATTCTTTAGATCAGGATCGGGGCAAAAACCACCTGTCCTTTGTTTTGTATGTTGTGTTGAAGCAACATTTCCGGCATTCAAGGACTTCCTCTATGATCACCATAGCGTCACCCCTTCGACCAGCCACACACACATACGCGAAGTAACGGTTGCCACGATTCAGCAAATAGCACTCAAGATTTCCTCGTTTTCAAAGGCCACTGTGGAACACTTGTGTGTGTCATGTTATCTGCGTCATCCTCTGTCATTATTTCAGTTCGTACTCGGAAAACTATCAGTCGGAGTTATCCTCACATTCCTAAGTTACCAGCTATCATGGCTGACCTACAGTCGAACCCGCATATATCGAACCCACATAACGAATAATTGTGTATATCGAATAGACGTAAAATCCCCTTGAAATATTTTCGATATATAAAATATTTTGTATATCGAAAATTGCCTATATATAAAACTTTTCTTTGTGGTCCCCTTCAGATTCGATATATCCGGGTTCGACTATACCGTATTACACCTTGCTCTATACGAATAAATGTCATTTGAGAGTTTAATTATAAGCCGCCAAGTAAACAAAACCAAGCTTTATGCTTTTATGATGTCAGCAGGGGCGTGCTCAACCGCAATTCGATGGATGTGCCGTAAACGAGAGAGTATAAACTGCAAGGTTTACGCTTCAGAGTGATTGCTTATCTCTTTCGCGCGCTATTTTTATGTTTTCCCCAGAACGCCTGTTTTCAAGGACGACCGCGGCGCTGACACATCGGTCACTTGCGTCGGGATGTCCGCGACCAAGTCAGCTCTGAATTAGCGGTTGGCGCCCTCCTCTGCTTGTCGCACAATAAGACAACGACGTTACTATAATTTTGGCGTTTCGGAAAATCCTCGCGCATGGAGTTTTGTGCGAGCGTCTTACGCGCGGCCGCCAACAAGCTGCAGGCACGTACAATATCATCGAGCGTGAGAAACGCTTACGCGCGGAATCCTGGAAGGATTCCAAACGGACGCGTCAGGTGTCTTGAAATGACGGCCGGCCGAAATTACTATATAAGGAAAGACAATAGAACTCGGGATGAGACCTTTTTAAAGTGAACTGGTTACAGCAATAATATAAAGTAGGGAATAAAAGCCATTCTCCTGCTTGAGTATTATACTAAATATTATCTATTCGTTGAATACTAGCCAATTCTCTTGCTTGATAATCCATGGCTAATATTCAACGACATCACACGACTGAGACATGTCGCATCGCTAGAAAAAGGATGCCGGTCAGGGCCTTTAATAATGCGGTGACAGTTTTTGATCTGCCAGCACATTTCGATGTTTATTGCTCCTTAAAAAAAAAAAACAGTACTTGAAGGAATCGTTACGCGTTTTTAGAGAGGATGTGTATATAGGCTGCGCCTGTCGCCTAACGGTTCACGAGGTTTGATTTCGAAGTACTTACCCTATTAAATAAATAAATAAATAAATAAATAAATAAATAAATAAATAAATAAATAAATAAATAAATTGTATGAATAAATTAGACGAGTTAAAGTAAGAAAAATGTGACAAAGGCCTATACTTGACATTAGATAACGTAACACACTTGACCCCGGTATAGACGTATAGCCGGAATGAATCACCTCCTCTGTGAACACGACATCGAGCGACTGCAGTGGCCACGCATAGTAAAGCGCCTGTATCTGTACGAGCACGCGTTTATAATTTTTGTTTTTAACCGGAAAAAGAGTGAAACTTGCATATGTGAGAATAAAACGAAAATAAAGCACTGCTACTTCGCATTACTGCTAGAGCGTTGCATTTTCTGTTGTCGTTTCCTGCTTTTAATGTTGCGTCATTTCGATCAAACAGGAAGGCAGCGGCATGAATGAGAGAGCAAACAGGTAGAGGTAGGTGATATTCTCCTTCATATTGCTTTTCATTAAAACATTTCTCGCTAACTCTCGCTCCTTGATATTAAGAGCACAGAACGAAGCTGGGCTGGCTTTCTGTAGTAGAAAAACGGTGGCGTAATGGAGTTGCGTTTACTAGACTGATAGAATTGGTGCCGCGGGGAGGCAATCGCAGTCGAGGGCAGCGGATAAGTAGGAGGTGAGATGGGATTTGGAAGTTCGCCGACATAACTTGGGATCAGCCAGCTAAAGATGGGAGGGATTAGAGATACATGGGTGAGGCCGTTGTTCTGCACTTGAACATAAAGAAATGGTCGCTGATGACTAACTACTCCTACTACATACATTAGCATTGGCGGAACGCCACAGAAAAGAATATGAACGGGAGGGCAGGAGGAAGGAAAGAAAGAAAGAAAGAAAGAAAGAAAGAAAGAAAGAAAGAAAGAAAGAAAGAAAGAAAGAAAGAAAGAAAGGAAGAAAGAAAGAAAGAAAGAAAGGAAGAAAGAAAGAAATAAGGATGTTCCAGCAGTGACGCACGGCTACAGTATACACAGAAGTATATAATTGACGCACATTAAGGTGATCGATGCGCAAGTGGACACAGTGATGACGGTGTCCCGACGATCGTGTGTCTTTATTAGCTACACGTGTGTAACATTACCACGGTGCACGCGAGTCCTTCATGTACGAGTGCACGTGGAGACACCGCTGGACCGGTTTGAAAGAATGCTGAGGCATCTATGGAACACGTTTTACGTATACGGGAATTTAACCAGGTGTTTAATTCATGACATTAATTTGAATTTTAGAGGAAATATTACTGACTGTCGTACGCTGTTTTATACGAAATTATGAGCATCAAATTTACTACTCTTGAACGTCTGAAGGAAAAAAAAAACATAAGTATAACATGCCTCTAAACTTCGAATCAGTATTTCTGAATACGCGGTTCTTGTGGCATCCTGAGCTATTCTGGATTTTTTCCGAAAAACTAAATATTCTTTAATAACGGCGGCGACGAAAAAAAAAGGAGTAAAGAAAGAATGGGAAAAAGGAAAGAAAGCACAACACATATCCTTCAGGGAATCCTCGACACCGTCAAGTTCCCACAGCAGATAGCGTCAACTTGTTTGGCATGCGCACAACGCCGTCTTCATCAGTAGCGTCCTAGTGTGGCGTCCGAAATGCACATACGGCGCCACTGGCGAGAAACGTAAGAGTTTCCCAGACTCGAAGGAATTCTTCGCGAAGTGTCAAAGCTGCTTTGAAAGCCACAAGGACAAAGTGACACATATATATCCGATGCGTGCCCATCATCTCCATGCCGGTAGCAACGCCCGTAGTCACGGCTATCGAAGATACTAGGCTGGCGGGCAGAGTCAGCTGTAGTAACAGGAAACCTTAAGGGGCGCACTGATCAAGGCCACAGTTGTCGGGTCATGGACCAGCTAGCGGTTAGCGCGTACACTAACACAGCAGTTTTGTGGTCCACTTTGTTGGCCACACAGTTTTGTCGACGTTGGCTTGTGGGAGAACAGTGCGAGCTTTGACCGCAAGGAGGAAGTTTTGAGGGCAAGTTTTTCAAACGGAGCTTGTATTGCGTCACAAATGTTGCTGGAGTTGGGGCTGTGACAAAAAAAAAATAAAATAAAAATAAAATAAGAATAGAAAAGCGGCTCCTCGAAGTTGCCCCGGTCATGTGCGTATTTGTACGCGACGTTTTCCAACAAGTGATGCTTTCCCGATCGTGGCCTTGTCAGCAGTCAGCCGTTTCTGATACGGCAATCTGATCTTTTATGGAGGTTATCGAGGTGACTTGTCATTTCGCGTTGTCCCATTTTATTGTTGCCTGGATATGACACATCGCTGTCGTTGCTGCCCTTGTAGAAACTGAAATGTCGCGCCGCTAAGCACGTAGATGACAGTCCACTTTTCGGCACGGAGGAAAGAAACAGTTAGGAGGGAGCATTGCGTAATGCGATATGAAGAAGGAAAATGCTAATGAGAACTAACAGTCGATAATGTCAAGGAAAGTATAGGGGTTGTTATTTGTAGTAAATATGATGTAAATTCGAAGAAAATTAAAATGGACGAAAAGATAACTTGCCGCCGGCAGGGACCGAACTTGCGACCTTCGAATTACGCGTTTGATGCTCTACCAGTTGAGCTACAGCGGCGACCATCCTACCGTCCACTTCATTGGTTATATCTTTGCATTTAAACCTGGGAGTTGTTAGTCAGTGCCGATTGCAGACATGGCAGCGAGTGTGGAGCACTCTTTTTTCTGCCTGTTGACGTCACGTAGCACGTGAGCTTTTTTTACGAGCTGGCAGCTGACCAATAATCTCTCGCGTACTACCCAGAGGCATCAAGTCTTCTAAAACGAGACCCTCGCTATGAATGAGGGAAAGAAGGGGAATTTTAGGGAAACTTTTTTTCTTTCTTAGACACAATTGCAGGTTCGGTCTCTGCCGACGGAAAGTTATCTTTTCGTCCACTTTACTTTCTTCACATTTACATCATAATTACTGCACAAAACCCATCCCCTATACTTTCCTTGGCATTATTGTATGTTCTCATTAATATCGTTAACTTAATGCTCTAGTTGTCGTAGCACACGCCCGAAGACGTTTGCCTGTAGAATCCACGTGAGGCGACACAGTGTTGCGTGTTTTACAATTCATTTTGCCATTTACTTTCCAATGCACTCACGTGCTTGAGGAAAAAAAAATAAGATAATGAAATACTTTGAAGCCCTAAAAAGACAGCGTGCTACTGCGTCACGATGGAAAGAAATCATTTGCAGTAACTCCGAGGGATGCCTTGTAAGCTTTGTAAACTACTCCAAGTAAAGCGCTTCGCTGCCTAGTTGCCGGTTCATTTCGGCGATATTTCGATCTTGATTTACTCTAAACAAAGAATGTTACCGAAGTCAAGGAACGTCTTGTGATGACATTGTTTACCTTGGATGTAGACCAGTCTGAATTTTGTTATTAGTTATCGATTCTCTAGTTAAACGAGGACCTCACCATTCTCCTTCTTCATGATTCGGCCTAATCGTGTACACTAAATAAGCCTTCAAGAAGGGTGCCATTTTATGACATTCACGGATATCGTGGCAATAATGCCAGCCATCTACCTATACACGAAGGCAGAGTAGGCCATCGGCGAGTGTACTTCATGGCCGATATACAGCTTTTATTGCCATACACGAAAGCGCAACATTTCTGCAGCGAATTGCCTCACTAAACCAGGTCACCGTTAAACCAGGTCACTCTAGTGATCTAGTGATACGGCACTTTGATTTCCGATACCATCTCCCGTCCGGTGAAACCGCACGATAACTATTTATTGAATGTCGTCGGCAGGGCGTGCAAGCTATTCCACTTGGTACTACATTAAGCTTATTGACCTCCCGGAGGCCCGGAAATGTGAGCAGTGATTGTGTCGCAGATGATGGATAATATGCTTGGATCTGTGTCCGTGTGGCCCACGTACTCGTCGGGCTGTGAAGGTCGTTGACAGAAGCGTGTACTTGAGCTATTGCGTAAATAATCTGCGTTTTGAAATCTAAAATTGCGCTGCCAAAGTACGTAATGCCAACTTCCGCGTCATTCATTTGTGTGTGTAGAGTGCACTGTACGAAAAACAAAAACAAAAACAACTGTAACCGTAAAATACCCGTGACGTAACGGTCGTCCCCGGCTTCCACATCTGGGGAGGGTTTGTATCGAAGGGTCGCATCTCGTGGCAGTCCTGGCGGCCGATGCTTATCTCTGACCGCGGCCTCTGTACAGTCGGTCGGCCTTGTTTCGCCTCAGTAACGGTCTACGCTTCTCGCCTTGAGCTTCATCCTTCGTAATTCATAATACGGTTGCAAATGTAACGCCTAGAGGCCTGCTGGCTGTCTAAGGGCTCCTTCGACTAGTCGCTTCCGAGCTGTTGAGAGGGCGCTCGTGGTGCGGCTTATGCATTCGGGTGGTCTAAAACGAGTGCGCGTGGAACGCGTGCGCATGGTTCGTTCATAGCACCACCTTCCAGCTATAGGAGTGCTCGGATGCGCTCTCATATACGGGCTGGGAGAATCCAGAATGAAATCCAGAATCTGGACCACGTAGCCTTTGATCCCATTGCTCTGAAACAAAAAATTCTGAACGTTCGGCTGGAGCAGGCTTTGCCGATCCGGCCGCAACAACATCGAGAGGTCCCGCACTCTTCCAACAGAATTGAAGCGCGCTATAAAAACGAGTTGGATGCACCATTATTATTCAGAAATTTTCTTTTTTATATGGTTTCCCAGGTAACGTTAGCCAAGATGTGTGTTTAAATTTCTTTTTTTTTTTTGCGTGGTTTTCCAAGTAATTCGTTCACAGAGATTGTGTTGCTGGCGCGATAGGACAGACGACCGCACACCGTGTATGTCTCACAACAACGTAACGTGCGCTGGCTGGACGCCGCGTGTGGTCCAACCAGACATCTCGATAGCCATTGCTTGTCGTCCAGCACGTGGTCTGGACACATGCGCGAAATGTGAGGGCCGTGTCGTGGCCCAGGGCCTTTAGAGGGCCCAAACTCACTCGTCCTATAAAGTTTTACAGTGAAAGCTGTTATGAGATCATTTCAACGGCCGTTTTTGGTGGCGTAGTTGTCCGCCGCCGCCGCCGCTGCCGCCGCCGCCGCCGCCGCCGCCGGTGTCCGTAACCACTATCGCTCGAAATAAGAAAAAAAAAACGAAATAAGAAAAATTTTCCAGGATGGAACGGGGTTCGAACCTGGGCCCTCTGCGTGGGATCCCAGTGTTGTACCTCAGAGCCATTCCGGTGCTTGGAACTGCCTTGCAAGAAGACGCTATACAGGCTCCATGTCCAGAAGGAACCACATTAACATCTGTAATTTAGTGTGGTAGAAGAGTGAAATAACAACCACGCACCACACAACGCGAATTCTGTAAGCAGGCGTTACACAATGCGAATTGCGCAACGAGTGGGCTGTTGGATGCGTCCAACCCACTACAAGGGGCTCTGCAATAATTCTTCATCGTCATCAGGCACAACACCAACAAAGTGCGCATAATGCCTTACATGTTTTTAGCGGGTACCACGGCTCTCCGTTGAATGAAGAAAAATGGCATGGTGGCTGCTTCCCTACTTCAGAGAAATTATTATTTCTAGCGTAGTGGGCTCCTCGCAAGTGCACTTGCATTGGTTGCCAAGGAAGCCCATGGGCCCATCATCAATTTCCTCAGGGTCTCAATAAAGTTCTTCCCCCCTCTCTCTGTCTCTCTTTCTCACGTCAATGTATGTTATATTGCATGCTGGGAGAGTTAAATAGCGACCGGGCGTCACACAATGCGAATTACGTAACTGGTGAGCCATTTAAAGCTTCCAGCCCATTACAAAGGGATGAGCCACAATTCTTCATCGTCATCAGTCGTCACGTAAACATTTCCATTTCACAGAAATTATGATGATTTATAGCGTAGTGGGCTCCTCGCAAGTGCACTTGTATTGGTTGCCAAGGAAGCCCATGGGCCCATCATCAATTTCCTCAGGGGCTCAATAAAGTTCTTCCCCCTTCTCTCTGTCTCTCTTTCTCACGTCAAAGTATGTTATATTGCATGGTGGGAGAGTTAAATAGCGACCGGGCGTCACACAATGCGAATTACGTAACTGGTGAGCCGTTTAAAGCTTCCAACCCATTACAAAGGGCTGAGCCACAATTCTTCATCGTTATCAGTCGTCACGTAAACAAAGTGCACATAATGTCTTACATATGTGTAGCTGGAACCTCGCTTCTGCGCACGATGACGAATAATGGCGTTGTAGGTGCTTCCCAATTTCACAAATATTGTGATTTATGGCGTAGTGGGTACCTTGCTAGTGTACTTGTATTAGTAGCCCCAAGAGAGTTTAGAACGGGCTCTAGAAATGCCGCTCTTCCAGCTTTCGCTGTGACTGTGCTGCGCTTTCCGCGCAGGCCTGGCATTTTTTCTTCCTTCCGCGTTCGCCACACACAGTGAACGGCGAAACCCATCTGCAAAGATTACCTTGTTGGCACTCGTCTCTGGAACGGGGCAGCCAGTCTGTCGACAGTTATAGCCACCTATAGCCTGTTTGTTATAATCACGTGTAACTACATCTTATGCACTTTAGCACATCATTCAGCACTGGGGAGCGCCAGCTGGACAAACGAATACGAGTCGTACAGGAGTCGTCATGTATCAATATGACGTTTTCATTCATTCCTTTTTTTCACGTTAGCAAATACCTGTTTTGGTGTTAACCCACCGTCGCGGCTAAAAGGCGGCTGCATTCGGATTCTGAGTACGATGCCGCGAGTTCGATTTCCTGCTGGGTGGCTGCATTTAGACCAGGACTACGCGGAAGAACGCTTGCGTACTCAGGTTTAAGTGTATACCTTAAAGAATCCCTGGTGTGCGAAAACTAACCGGTAACTGTTTACCATGGCATGTATTACAGCTACTGCTTCGCTTTGAAATGTTCAACCCCATCAATCGACCAATCTTTCGATGTCTGTTGAAGTTCACTAAAGTATAACTGATCGGTAACATGGCTAACCACCTTTGACATTCAGTCTGCTCATACAATCGTGCGCCGCCAGCTGCACAAAACAGCAAGATCTGGACACACTATCGCGATCTTCAAACGCGCGAAACAGATGGTACAGGTCACGTCTTTCGCCGTTCTGGTTCAGCCTACGTGCCGCCCGGTTTCCGGACACTTCAAAGGGACTCTAAAGAGCAAAACGATTTTTCTCATATTAGTAAAGTACTCTTTCACGATGCCAAAAACACGCCGCTGGCTGCGAGAAGACGCTTAGTAAGCGAGAAAACACGCAAGAACAAAATGTGGGTGGCGACGCCACCTTGATGTTTCCGCACCATTCGCCATGACGTCACATCTTTTGACGGCACCTACTAGGGACTGCGTAGTTCCTAATCGGTAAAAATGAAGTACGTTGTCCTCTGTGGGGGCCATAGACTTAACATACCAAGTTTGAGGTGATTTTGTTGAGCCAATGACGCCAAAATACGATAAATACACTTTGAAATCCTTGACGTCACGCCGGGAGATTTGGCGCGAAATTTAAGAATGAATCTTTGAATTTGATTTCCTCCTCTATTAATAAACATATGATGACAAAATTAATGACATTAGATTTGTCAGATCACAATTTATCGATCTACACCAATTCATTTTTTCTCTTTAGTGTCCCTTTAAAGCGGAATTTTCCCTGCAGCTATTTCTCTACAAGTCTTCACGCCGTAACCATCCTTCTCGAAGCACGTTCTACAAGACACCACGTCTGAAAGTCCAGCTCGAGGCACATCGCGAGCTACCGACCTGGGGTGCAGAAACTAATGTAAATTAGCTCCGACGGTACACGTAACCACAGCGTACGCGCTTGCGCAACAGGCAATAAAAAGTGCCCACAAACGCGCTTTTAATGTACGAGCGCGTATGGCAGTATAACTTCAGATGCTTCATTGCTGCTGTATAGTATACTAGTAAACGCGTCCTTAGTGCGAAGGGATATAGATGGACTTACGACGGCAAATATATATTGGTAATGAGCTTTACGTATAACTATATACAACCCGTACCGCGTTTTAAACTACTCGTTAAGAGCTCTGACGGCAATGCTGTCCTTGGGCGTACAAGTCGACGTCTTCAGAGCGGATACCTTCAATGCGGGTAGAGCGAAAAAAAAGCGACAAAGGGATACCATTGGATATCGTTCGAACTTTCAAGTGGACTATTTTTACATAATTAAAGACAAAGACCGGTTTCTCGCAGACGAGAGGACACATCACGCTCGGCAGACCGTTTTACGGATTTTATGATAAGTGTGCAGCGCACCTGAAACAGGACAATTTTTAATTGTTGGGGTTTAACGTCCCAAAACCACTATATGATTATGAGAGACGCCGTAGTGAAGGGCTCCGGAAATATCGACCACCTGGGGTTCTTTAACGTGCACCTAAATCTAAGCACGCGGGCCTCAAGCATTTTCGCCTCTACCGAAAATGCGGCCGCCGCTGCCGGGACCCGCCACAGGACACGACAGTACGTAAAGCGCTATGTGTGCGTCTGTTTTGTGTGCTCTCGTGTCCTTTTGTCAGGTGCGCTACACCACCGTCGTATGCAATATGCTACACCAACCAATACAACGAGGGCTGGTTCTCCCTCTGCAAAGCGCGCAATGAAGGAAGGCTGCGTGAATGCAGTTCATCGATCCTTGGTGACAGGAGACAAATAATGCTGGGAAAGTAAACAATGGCTATATGGGGAGGAAGTGTAGTGCGTTCGAGGTTAAGGAAACGCCTCCCGTTATAACTGAGAACGTGCACGCACGCACGCACACACGCACGCACGTACACACACACACACACACACACACACACACACACACACACACACACACACACACACACACACACACGCGCGCGCGCGCATGCACAAACAAACAAACAAACAAACAAGCACGCACAAGTTCTGTGCTTCAGATCATCTGCCTTGTTCTTATGACATCGGGTTTTCTTTCTTTGGCGAGTGTATATAATGCCTGTGACATCAGTTGTAGGATTCCTTCACTACAGCGTGCCTCGTAATCATATCGAGGTTTTGTCCCGTAAAACCCCAGATATTATTATCAATTCATAGCTGCAGTGTACGTGGAAAAAGCTTGTGAAACTGAAGCAATTGCGCGGGAATATTCCGAAAGAAACATGTTTGTGTTATCGCGTTCGGTTGATGACCGTATATATGTGTAGAGACGCGTACAAGCGCTTACGCTCGACGTATAATGCGTACGCGTGTGGCCTCACGAAATAGCGATTGTCTCCACGTATCGTGAACGCGGGGCATAACAGCGGAAATAATATTGTTGCGATCAGAGGAAGTGGGAAGAGGACCATTAAGAAGGGGCTCCGCAAACAGAATGACGAGTCCAGCTGAAAGGTCCCTGACGCGGCTCGCGACGTACTTCAATGACGTCGCACGTATAGGCATAAACAGAACCTTCTTTATAGGCGGAGCAATTTGTTTCCTAAGGCAATATATCGCATGGCGTTTACTCGGAACAATACAATTGCACGTGTTTACGGCACCGAGTGTGCGTTAAATGAGCGCGTCGCGGCACATTCGTATTTATGCAGGCTCATGATGAGAGTTCAGTACTGCATAGGGCCGAGTTAACGGTTTATACTGCGAAGAACGTGCGCGCGATAACACCCTCGCCACCCATTTCTATCAATTTTGCGTGCGTCATTTCTAGCAGCATCAATGCGTTCGGCGGTAAATGACGTACTCCCTGAGGTGTGCGCGTGATTCTCTCTTTTATTCTCTCTCTTTCTTCGCCACTTCACTTCTCCCCCCTGTGCAGGGTAGCAAACCGGACGTGCGTGTGGTTAACGTCCCTGCATTTTCATTTTCTTTCTCTCTCTCTCTCTCAGTGCATCCTTTCGCAAATGCAATTTATTGGATAGTTTTAGTTCCGGGGCGTTCCCACACTCTAAGAAAAAAAGTCACAGTTTCGCCGCAAGGGCGAAGCAATGAATGCGATAGCAAGAAACTAATGCTATACGAAGTGAGGCTCGCCAATGGATACTCTCAGTTTGAACAGCGCTCCTGTTGCAAAGGCGGCCGAAGCAGCGAAGGAAACTAGCGTGCTTCAGGTGTCGAGCTGTGACACTTGATAGTTCGCGCTCATCTTCTGTTTGTTCGTTTAGCGGCGTCCCTTGAGCTCGAGTGACTTTCATACGCTCCGTAACATGAGCGCGGACATCACGGTGAAAGCGTGAAACATCCATCCTCCCCCTCAGCACGAGAAAACCGCGCGAGCAGACAGCGGAAGGGCAAGGCTCTCCCTGCGCAAACATAAGAAGCGAGCGAGCTCGCCGACGCGTCCTCGCGCCATCTCGCTGGTAATGAAGAAACGCTTATAAGCGCCTGCCGTCTCCGAGTCCGTCCAGCGTTAAAGGGTGTGTATATAACGCTCGCAGTTAGCTACGCGGATGATCTGCGTTTCGTGGCGCAGTGGCTAGCGCCCCTCGCTGCGGAGCAAGATGTCCCTGGTTCGATTCCGCGCTTCGGAAGCATTTTTCTGAATAATTTTTCTTTGGGGCTTTTATATATATATACATACTTATACATATACGGTGCATGACGGCGGCGACGGCGACGGCAAAATGCAGCCGAGACTGTCCATATAATTGCTATCGCAATAAAAAAAAACAGAGTCATTTGACTCTCTTTTGTGAGTGACTTGCCAAGTATATGACTCTCTTTAAAAGGACACGTCAACTCTCTTAGGAGAGCATTATACTCTCTTCGGAGAGTCGTGGGACCCGAAAGAGAGTTAGCGTTCCTCTTTAAAGGGAGTCATATACGTGGCATTGTCAGGACTGCGCACGCCGACCCTTCATTCGAAGAGTGCAGAGTGATAGGGCGGTATGTGCGGATAGGCTGAGACGAGAACTTCGGGAAGCCTTCGAGATTCATTAAAGAAATCAAGAGTGTGTCAACTCTCCTTCCGTTGCCCTTTCACAAAAAAGAAATCTGTTTCCTCGATGATTGAGGGTTCCCCTTCAGGGGGGGGGGGCGAAGGTTCATCGTAGCCCCCCCTCCCAATTATTTCAATGTATGGCGCTGACATTGCGCCCCCCCCGCCCAGTCGCAGCGCCCCCCATCCCTATTATGTCAATGTGTGGGGCTGACATGGCGCCCCCCCTCTTAGGTGAATAGGGGGGGGGCGGCCGCCCCCCCTGCCCCCCCTGTGCGCACGCTTATGAGCGTACCGGTGAAAAACTTGAGAGTGGGGGCGTTTCGCTTTGCTGGTGCTGTGAAGTCGCGTATGTTTTCCTATTTATTGCTTGTCTAGCGATAATAAACTCAGTTGCTAGTCAGCGCTGTATATATGTGATATATGTGTGCTTCTTTTCGTTTTCTGTCCCGCCTCGACGCGGTGTTTCACGCTAAGTCAGGACTCGCCGAAAACAGTAACACATGCTTTTTTTTTTTTCTTAGAGAGCAAGCGGCTTGCGTACTGAAGCTCTCACGTTTTTGTGTACTCTCCTTGGCCGCTGCTGGCGAACGAAAGAAAGCGGGGAGAGTACAGTGTAACGCGAAAGCTTGGGTATCCAATGACTAGGGGTCCCCGGCACTAAAGCTCTCTATGAGAAAGTTTTAGCGCCGGGGCCCAAATAGGCTTGCGTATACGTATGCCCTTGCGTTCTTTTGTATTCGTCATGGGTGTGGCTGGGATTATAAGGGAACGCAATGATACATCATCATCACCATTATTATTATTATGCAAGGGACTTGGGGTCACCGGCACTAAAACTCTATACTGTCATTCTCAGACAGCGTGGTAAGGCCTGATCGGCCACACATCATGGGTGGTGCACGTGCCGATCCTTGTACATGTTCTACGCTATGGGGTCGCGATCAAAAGCGAGGTGAGAAAGGAAGCTTTAGAAGCAAGGAATCGCTGTAGCGCGAGCGAAAAGTGTTTCCTAGTCGCGAATACATTGCACGGCGCTCCAACGCTCGGTGCACTCAATTAACATAAACGTCTTGGAACGAGCCCAAGAGAGGCGTAGGGTACTTTCCAGTTGGAGTCTTTTGCCCGGAGGACTCTTTGCCCCCGGAAAAAAAGAAACGCACGAAGAGACACGATTAAAGAGACAGCTAAGGGCCTGAAAGCACTTTTTTTCTGCTTTGAGTGCCACTCAATGTACCGCGTTTACATAGCCAATAAGAGTTAGCCAATACTTCTCTGATCACTGCACTTCATCATGAGAAATTTTCGAACAGGAAATCTTGCTTGAGACAACGTTTCGGCAAGTGGACTTGTCGTCTCCAGGGCGGAAAGCAGGTTGCTTCCATGTCGAAGACAAGTTCACTTTTCCAACCGTTGGCTCGGGAGGCATTCCCTGTTCAACTATTCCTCATCGCTTCAGTCCTCCCTTTCTTACCCTGAAGTTCTGTTTGGACGGACATATAGAATCGTTGTGGCATAGTCGGCCGGGGAGTTAACTTCCCCAAGTTCTAACTTAGTTGAGGTGCCTTGTCTTCTTTGTAAAGAAAGTAAAATTCTTGTAGTCTCCACTGACAATGTCTGATAGCCGCGAAACGACAACGGCTACAACATGCAGTGCGATGTCTCGAGTGTGAGAGTACACGTGTAATAACACGTAGTGCATTGGTACTTCTATATACAGCATAAGATGAATGGTTGAAAACATCCCAGAGGGAGAGAGAGACAAAGAAAGAGAGAGAAAGAGAGAACGTGCTAATGGGGAATAACATACTATAGCAAAGTCACCACGCATAAGAAAATGTTGGAGGTCCTTTGGGAGCCGCGGCCTCTGTTTACTGCAGGACGTGGGTCCAGTGGCATTCCAATACATGCAATGCGCAGTCTCGTGCGCAACTTTAGTGCATCCTTCATACATCCTCGCGTCGGTTCACACAAGCAATGTGCTACGAAAACGCTGACAATCCGTTTCTGTACGGTTATCATTTCTTAGGATGCTGTTTTATAGGTGACTTGCTCGCGCTGTATTTTGTTAACACCACGTGATCCTTGTTCACTGTCGCATTTGCGGTGTATATAGGGTGGTCGAGTCTAGAAAACCAAACATTAATTAATAACTGGCTCATTTTAACGTATGAAGTTCGAGGTCTGATTCTAAGAGGTTGCTTTGCAAAGCATCGCATGTTTCATAGTTTCCCCTGTGCTTTTTCCTTGTGCTCAGATCTGCATGCGCTGTAATCGAGAATAAGAAAGGATCATCGACACTTACTAATGACGTAGGCTGGTTGTTCCATTCATTGCGAAATTTTGAGAGACGATGACTGAAAGGAAAGCACGGAATATTTCCTTGAAACCGCTTACGCATTCGCTATATATACTTCACTGCACAAGACATTACGCCCTTCGTTTATTTTTTTCGAGCTCTTAATTTCTTGTGCAATGAAGTTATTTGGCGACCTCGATATTAACGCTCCTGAATTTTGCCTCGCGAAGGCATCCTAAGCGCACTACTTTGTCTAACTTGGCGTCGCATAAGTGTAGCGTGTTTCGACACCTTCCTTGACAAAATAAGCTGCGAAAACCACGACTGTGACGTCGTGCAGGATGTCCTGGTTGAATGAAGGAAGGGAATTGTGAGGGCTCGTTTCTTAATTTGGCACAACGTACCTTAATGAAAACCAGCAGATAATGAAGCCAGGGATGGTATAGGGGACGTTAATTACACTGTTGTAAGTGTATTGTAGTAATTGCGATACAGATGCGATGTAAGACAGCACAATTAACATCTCCTACTTTCCTTGGCTTGATTATCTGCTGGTTTTCATTAAGGAGATTCCGGTTGGGATTCGAGCACTCAAGAAAAACATAGGAAAAAGAGCCAGAATCTCAGATGCTGGAGTCGTTGAGGCACGCGTATCTTTCCAAATGTAAAGAGGAATAGAAGGAAACAAGCAGTGAATACGATAATAATACATGCACGGCTTTGAGCGTACGGGAACACAGGGGCGGAAGAAAGCCCCTCGATGAGCAACAGTAAGTTCCAGCGACAGCGTAAACGAGACAACACTGCGGTGCGTTATGCCGCAACACTGTTTAATGGTAGTGTCGTTCTTCTCTCTGTGAGTCCGTCGAGAGACGTTCATTACTGTTGTCGCGGAGGACAGGCGATCAAAATGACATTACCGTGCTTAATATTGCCGCTTTACTGTTCCTGCTTTCCGCCATCGGCTCATGACAGGCACGTGGAGAAAGCATGCTCATTTGTAATTGCACATCGACTCACTTAGTCGGGGCTCGTTGCACTTCCTGCTGCATGAAAGGAAAATATGTTATGATGAAGATGACAATAGGGATGATAATGACTGATGAAGATGACGATAACGACGAAGACGGCATGGGGTTTCGAACGCAGCGAGTGTCTGTGAGTACGAGCGGGAGTGAGTGCCGATGAGGGCGAGTGCACGTGAATCAGTATGAGAACATAGAAAACGAAAATAAAAACAAACAGTTGAGTGAGTTTGGAAAAGAGAGAAGAAATGGTAGAGAAGGAAAGGCAGGGAGGTTAACCAGTTTGGGACAAACTGGTTTTCTACCCTACACATGGGAAACAGGGTGCGGTTGATTTAAAGATGGAGAGGAAATGGAGAGAGAGAAAGACAGCACATAACACAGTAACACACACACACACACAGTCAGTCACTCTTGCGTGGTACACGACATCACTGTCACAGCCGTTTGTTCAAATCCGTTTATTAAAAAAAAAAACCATCAGTAGTGCCTTCGTCGCCTCGAGTGAGTGAGTGAGTGAGTGAGTGAGTGAGTGAGTGAGTGAGTGAGTGAGTGAGTGAGTGAGTGAGTGAGTGAGTGAGTGAGTGAGTGAGTGAGTGAGTGAGTGAGTGAGTGAGTGAGTGAGTGAGTGAGTGAGTGAGCGACTGAACGAGCAAGCGATCGAGCGAGCTTAAGTGAGTTTGGAAAGTATCCACTTCAATATGCCAAGCTGCGCGACAACACATACTTGTATTGATAGCTAATTGAATTGTACAGCGCGAAATACGAGACGGAAGACCAACTAGCCCGGTTGTCCGTTCTGTTATACTTGTATTGAACTCGCACTGATGCTTATCTCGGCTTGCTTTCTTCTCTCATCTTTGTTCTGGCCCGAGTGCACTTGGCATGGAACGACGAGCCCGAAAGCCATTGCCCCCATTTCCCAGACGTTGGAAAGAACAACAGTTTTTTTCTCTATTTCCTCTCGTACGTTTGAAGTACGTACCACCATTAGAAGGCGCGAGCTTGCGGGGTCAATGTCGTCGGGATTAAAAGCCAACAAAATAAAAATAAGGGAAAAGAATTTGTTAGCCGGCTTTTCAGACAGGAAGCGGGAGGCGGCTATCCGTAAACAAGGGCTCACGAACAAGAAGGAAGTGAGCCCTTCTTCACGCAAGCTAGGAAAACGAGAATTTTCTTCAAAGGCCACGTGCTCAAAAGCGACCCCGGCGTTTACGTCTTTTTTCGCAGTAAAAAAAAAAAAGAAAGAAAGCACTACGGGCGATCGCGTTTGTTACTTCGAAGTCTCGCGCCTTGACGTAAAGAACACTTTTCCTCCGGCGACAGGGTTTTTTAGAAGCGAGACACATAAAGAAAAGAAAGGAAAATATTTTGCATACCTACTCAAGCGACACAGCCGGAAGCGAACACGTGAATCTGACTCGCGCGTCATTCTCTCGACGAGTGATTTGAAGCGTCTCCTTCCCGCTCTCTTACTGTTAGAGCATTAGGAATTAGGCGCACAGGCACGACACGTGTGTTCGGTGAGCCCGAGTGATCGATAATGGCCCCGCAGAGAGCCTCTGTGACGTAAGACGCGTTTTCGTGCTGGCACGCAAATTTATGTCCAGCGCGAAAGACGTACGGACGAACTGAACAGAGCTGGTGCTGAACATCATACGGGTGCCCCCTCGCTTGCGATGCGATGCCTGATACGACGCTGGAAGGTGGTTTATAATTCTGCCGCATAAATTTTAGCGTCGTCGCGCAATCGTGCCAGCGGTCATCTAGCTTACGCCTCCGACAGCGGTCGGGAAGCAATGATTGCGTCAAATGCCAGATTTCTTGGAATAACCAGTGTGCCTATTCTTATCTACTGTCACGTACGTCGTTGTGACGGTGGAGCACGCAAATCTCAAGCCGGTAAAGTTGTAACTCCTGATTGGGCGAACTTAAATGTACCCGGAAAAGGAAGTAACACTCGCAATGCAACGACAGCGGCGAGCACAGTCGTCAATAATATGATCGTTGGTGAAAGACGTCGTCCTTTTTACATGCGTGATCGAACGTTCCAGAGTCATCACCGGCCGCTCGCGTTACCTTCAATATAACGAGCGCATCTGCTCCTTGAGCGAACTGCTACTCCGTATTCCATGAAATCATTCCCGTGTCGTCTCATGGCTGATGATTATATGCAGGAAGCTCGTCGCCTCTGGAGCACCGCTATGGATGGATATCTCGGCACGGTCACACGGCGCATTTATACGGCACCGCTGTGTTTTTATTTACCGCTCTCTTTCTGTCTCATTCCTGTCTCTTTTACCTTTCCCTCTCTGCTTACCCTTTCTCAGGTGCAGGGTGGTGTTTATCATCCGGTTAACTTCCCACATCAGAGAGAGAGAGAGAGAAATGAAATGGCTTCCGCGTATCGTTTATTCTTGTCTATAGTTTATGCGCAAGCATAAACGGCCCATTTCTCAAATCGCTTTCGTCCCCACAACTAGTGCCACGTAGAGCCAAATCGGGAGAAGGAGAAAAACGCGAAAGAGGCGCTCGTGAGCCAAGAACGACAACGCGAGTGGGCGGAGAAAACATTCGCGCGCTAATTACATTTACTACCACGGCGTCTGGTTGCACAAGCAAATACAAACACATCACACTCGTCGGCCCCGAACATTTCATTTCCCAATGCTGGGGTCAAGGGGTATACCGGGTCAACACCTTTCATTGCACGCAAGCTGAAATTCCCAATTTGTCAAATTGCCATCGTGGAATGTGTAAAAGCCGTTAACGCAAAGAGACGTTCTACCGGCAATGCGCCAGTTTACTTTGACAGGCACCAATTCACTTTCGCGTCGCCCACGTTCGCGGAACGAAACGTCACTGTAATTTTTTCGCGCTACTGTTGGTTGGCAAATGACGCGCGATCCACCACGACTAGCCGCTAAGGAATGACGAAGCATTCGATGCTGATAACCCGTCGCGTTGGATCAGGGCCTATGGTACCGCGCTGCCATTACCGGCCACGGCGGTCTTATTCTGATGCAGAGAAATGCAAAAAAACGCTCGTGTGCTTAGATATATTGCACGTTAAAGAAATACAATTGGTCAAAATCAAGTTCCTCCGCTACGGCCTGCCTCATAATCACCACAGTTTTGACCGTCAAGCCCAATGACTTATTCTTCGAAAAACTGACGCTGATGTTCGGCAAGCGCGACTTGCCCGCCGCTACAACGAAAAGTCATTCGCGCTCGGTGCCGCGCTCACGTCTTCTCGCACCGTCAAATAAGCGTCTTCGCGTGTACCGACGTCCCGTTCCAGTGCCGTTGCATGATTCAGCAGATTCTGAGTTACGGCCCCAGTCGCGACGGGGTTGGAAAGATGGCCCATTTCATGAAATCCTTAGCAATCGACCACTCGCGACGTGGCGCCCCATGACCGCTGAACCTCCCCTTCCTGCCTATCTGGCGTGAGTGTCTCGCCTGAGGACGGACCATTCCATCGCTAGACGCCGATGCTGCGCCCGCATACCGCGAGGCATCATGCGGACCGTCCCTTCGCCCAGTCAGGTACGTAATAACTTTTCACGGCCAACGAAGTGACGATTGCTTCCGTTTACTGTTCCTGTGGGCATCTGCTCAATACTGCGTGGAGTTGCCTTAATGTAAATCAGTAGCATTTGCTGCCAGGTTAGTTGGTGATGCATAGTTAATAGGCATAACAGCAAAAACACGTAACAAGGAAACTGAGAAGACACAGGACATGTCTCAATGTAATGCTGCTGTTTCTTTTACGATGGCGCGGCGATGTAGAACTAAGCGTAATGGAAAACTCCTCTTCGTATACTTCGGCCTTACTTATCTTTTCCAAGACGTTAGCTTCAATAGGTGACATTTTTTTGCAAATACATAAATAAAACAAGTGTAGTACTTGTTGATTGTCACAAAGGCGTTTAAGGGACACTAAATAGCAAAACGATTTTTCTCATATTAGTAAACTACTCTTTCACGATACCAAAAACACCCCGCTTTCTGTGAGAAGGACGCTTAGTAAGCGAGAAAACGCGCAAAAACAAAATGTGGGTGGCACGCCACCTTGAAGTTTCCGCACCATTCGCCATGACGTCACATGTTTTGACGACGCCAACTAGGGCCTACGTAGTTCCTAATCGGTAAAAATAAAGTACATTATCCTTTGACGGGGCCATAGACTTAACATACCAAGTTTGGGGTAATTTTGTTGAGCCAATGGCGCCAAAATACGATAAATACACTTTGAAATCCGTGATGTCACGCGAAGAGATTTCGGCGCGAAATTTAAAAATGAGACTTTCAACTTGATTTTCTCATTTATTAATAAACTTATGGTGGTGAAATTAACGACATGAGAGTTCTCAGAGCACAATTTATCCATCTAAACCGATTCATTGTTTCTCTTTAGTGTCCCTTTAATATGGCGTGAAAGATAACGAAAAATGCCGTCGAATAGAAAATAAGAAATTTTTTCGCTGCCTCGAATCGCTTGAAATGGGAAACACTTGGTAATGTTTGAAGGAAAGGAATTTTCGACGTCTCGTTTCTTTGTTTGACGCAGCCTTAATGAAAACCAGCAGATAATGAAGCAAGGAAGTTATAGGGAACGTTAATTGTACTGTTAGAAGTGTATCGTAATAATTGTGATATAGATGTGAAGAAAGTAAAGTGGACGAAAAGAAAACTTGCCACTGGCAGGGACCGAACTGGTGACCTCCAGATCCCAAGGTCACAAGTTTTGCTAAAACTTACGCACACTCTCACATGCCTAATGAGAGGTTATTGACAATTAACCAATGACTCGCGTGTGAACCCACCTGTGGCAGCATTCAAGCACGCAGTTGTCGCTTAGCCGGATGACTGAACGAATATTTATTTATTTATTTATTTATTTATTTATTTATTTATTTATTTATTTATTTATTTATTTATTTATTTATTTCTACATACTCCAGCCCATCATGGGCGAAAGGAGTGGCGAAAACATCACATGTCAATTGCAGACAGAAAAGAATCTGTTATTGGTAAAGCGCGAACAATTCCAGGCAATTCATTCCAACGTTCAGTTGTTGAAGGGAAGCAGCTATATTTGTACAAGTCGACCCGCCACGGTGGTCTAGTGGTTATGGCGCTCGAGTGCTGACCCGCAGGTCGCGGGATCGAATCCCGGCCGCGGCGGCCGCATTTTCGATGGAAGCGAAAATGCTTGAGGCCCGTGTACTTGGATTTAGGTGCACGTTAAAGAACCCCAGGTGGTGCACGTTAAAGAACCCCAGGTGACCGAAATTTCCGGAGCCCTGCACTACGGCGTCTCTCATAAGCATATTGTGGTTTTGGGACGTTAAGCCCCAACAATTATTATTTTTATATTTGTACAGAGTCATAATGAAACAAAAATGTAAATATTAGAGGAAGCCGTCTGTGCCTGCCAGGGATCAAACCTTGGACTTTCCGCGTGTTAGGCGGAGGTGATGACCACTACACCACAAGAACAGCTGTGCGGCTCATTGTAATAATAATAATAATATCTGGGGTTTAAAGTCCCAAAACCACCATATGATTATGAGAGACGCCGTAGTGGAGGTCTCCGGAAATTTCGACCCCCTGGGGTTCTTTAACGTGCACCTAAATCTAAGTACACGGGCCTCAAACATTTTCGCCTCCATCGAAAATGCAGCCGCCGCGGCCGGGATTCGATGCCGCGACCTTCGGGTCAGCAGTCGAGCGCCATAACCACTAGACCACCGCGGCGGGGGCGGCTCATTGTAGAACAAGACTTGTGAAACAATGACGTAAATAAAACCGAAAAAATAGAAGTTGTATGCCTGCCAGGGATCGAACCTGGGACCTTTCGTGTGTTAGACGGATGTAATAACCATTACACCACAAGCACTTTTTTTGTTTATTGGTCAATGTACAATACAAATGTGGCACATAACACCTAGTACAAACAATTAGGGGGAAACCATTCCATCAGTCCTGTTTGGACTTGTCTTGTCAATATTGAAATTCTTTCAACGCTGCCAGAGGTTCAATCCTCGGCAGCCATTCTGGTACGCATTCCTGTGGTTTCTCATTTTCAATGCTTTGTCTGAAATATATTCGCGCTGAGTTAGCGTCTGGGTAGCAGTAATATCCTTCCATGCGTGCACGCCATGTAGAGTGGAGGGCCGTCAGCATTACTAGTTCAAACGGGACCTCATCGTCATTGTTTAAGGTCAGATACCTTATCCCTTGTGGATCTAATGAAAAGTCTTCCTTTATTGTCCGTTGCAGAATGTCCCAAAGGTATACCTCTGCCCAGCAGTGCAGAAAAACGTGGTCTATGGTTTCGGATTTCCTGCATATCAAAGAGAGTGATCACCTCGGTGAAAAACAGACCCGTTCTTCTGTGAAGGTCTTTACAGATAGCGTTCGGTGTGTAGTTTAAAGAACATTGTTTTAACCGCCTTAGTAACCTGCATGTTTTTCACCCTCTTCAGTACATTCTGTCGACGCCTTCCACTGTATATGGCTCTGTACAATGTCACTGGGAAAACAATATCACACACAGCTTTATACAGTTCTTTTCTTTTAACACGACGGAGATACTCGAAAGAAAAACGAAGCGATAGAAAACGCACACTATCTACAACTTCTTTCAGATAGCTATGCAATGCCCCGGCATGCTATTATCAGAAGTGACAACGAGTTCCGGTAGGGTGTTGCCTAATTTTAGCTGGCATACAGTGCGCAAAAATGGATCGCTAACATCGCGAAACAAAAAATCTGTTGACCAACTGTCGTGCAAAAAGATGCGCCAAGCCTAGTTAGTCCACCGTTCTTCACCCTCCGGAACAAATTGGTTCGGCTGCACCTCCTTTCCTAAGTAGAACTCCACATAAATACCGCGAACACCCTGTTCAGCTTTTGCACGTTTACACTGGAACAGTGTAACACCTGCATTACACACACCAACTTAGTGATGAAAAACACGTTACACACATTCGCCCTTCCAAAAATTGGTTCGTGCCTTGCCACTTGGCTTTTGTTTCTTTAAACTGGTTCATCCAATACTCTTCACTGTCCTTGTAACTATTCAAGGGTACACCGAGGTACCTAGACGGCGTGTTCTTCCAGCGCACGTTGGTAAAATACTCCGGTGTTGAAGGCCGGCTTCCGTGCCAGAGCCCGAGGTATTTTCCCTTAGTTTACTCTGCCACCCGTGACGTCACAGAAACGCTTCACTACGCTTATCGCTTCCTGTACACTTCCATTGTCTGTACAGCATACCGCAATATCATCTACGTATGCCAGCACCTTGACTTCCCGGTCGCCAAATTGAAATTCAAATTCTTTATTTTTTCCAAATACATTTGGAATGGGTTCCAGGGCTAAAAGCTGCGGTCTGCAGCTTGACAGAGGCCCGGAAACCAAAAACACAAGGCAGGGCTTGACATCGAGGCACGCGTGGCGCCCGTCCTTGGTGCACATACTAAATCATGAACAGAAACATGTCAGCAGCTAAGCATCGTTGAAGTAATATGTCATCAGGATAGTTAACAGCGAAATTTGTGAATAGCGAACAAAACGTTGAGCAGAATTGTTTTTACATAGAAAACAGCAACGTTACAGTAATAAATATAGGACTAAATGTGATACCGAAATGTAGCTTAATTATACAAAAGAAGAAAGAAAAAACATATTGAAAAAGGGAAAAATACCCAGCAGTTTACATCTATATAAACACATGCGCATGCATACATATGCACATATACGTATCTGTACAAATTTAGATACACATGTACAGTACATAGGGAAAAAAAATATTCACTGCATGGAACACGCATGCATGCACATATATGCACACATACACATCTGTACAAACATAGATGCACATGTGCAATATGTAGGAAAAAGTATTCACTGCCTGAAACACAACAACATGTAGCACAAATGAAGACTGAGCGGGTTATCTACTAAATTTATGCCGAACATAATGTATATATTTCATTAGGAATTGCTTTTGCTTGTTGCTTAATGATGAAGTACTCATATTGATGATTTTAAAATTATTTGACGTAGTGAAGTTAACGTGGGTTTCCCTATATCTTTGTATCGGTTAAGAATTGATGGCAGGTTGTGTTTCAAGGACTGCAGTTTATAAAAAGTACGGAAACCAACCTGAAACCGCGTATTTTGTGATTGTCAACAATGACCAAGCACATAACTTCAATATAAATAGCGAAAAAAGTGGATTGAGCGGCAGTCTTTGACGCACTGAACGCATCATGTGAATGAGGGCCCCCAACGTCTTATTAACAGTTAACCAGTGTTGTGCAGTTCTGGTACGCCAAGGCCACTCACTCTCTGATGATGGAACCAACATTAACATGATATCAAATGAGAAACCATATATCGTGCGAGACACAATCGAACGCCTTTTCCAGGTCGAGCTGGAGGACGGCTACATCAGCTAAAGCGGCCTCGCAACACTCGAGCACACACCCCATCTTATGAACATTAGAGCAAATAGTCCTGCCCTTGATCCCACACGTTTGGTGGTCTGCGACTATTTCTTGAATGACGCTTTTAAATTCTCGCTGCTAATACCTTCATAAATATCTTTACAACCAACATTTGTCAGGGATATTGACCTGTATGATGTCACCAGCCTGAGTTTTTCCACGTCCTCCGTCTTAGGGATCAGTATGGCGTGCGTTTTGCCAAAGAAAGGCGGCATAGTTTTTCGTTCATAGGCCTCATTGAGCAGTACTGTCAATAACACTACACCACAAGCACAGCTGTACTATTCAATGTAGAGTGTGGCTTTATGAAACAATGACGTAAATAACCGAAAAAAAATGAAATACTTGTGTGCCTGCCAGGGATCGAACCTGGGACCTTCCGCGTGTTAGGCTGATGTGATGACCACTACACCACAAGCACAGCTGTTCGGCTCATTGTAGAACGAGACTTTTGTGAAACAATGACGCAAATAACAAAAAAAATCACAGCATATCCACGGAGTGAATGATGATGAGTGGGCGAAGCTGCGGAGGTTCATCGGTAAACCGTGAATCTTCCGTGAATTCTGCCCAGTACATCATCACCGACGTGAGATCGGGCGCGTTTGTACTAAAGGTTCGATGAGTTATGACGACTTGCAGCTCACTTTAATTTTACATGTACGCTGTGAATTTTCATTGTTTAGAAAACCATTGCTTTAGAAAACACCTTGCGTCTTTCGTTAAGCAGCTGGCGTCTTTTTTCGTTTTGCTTTAGAAACATCTGGCGTTCTTTCGTTTTGTTTTTACAAACATCTGGCGTCTTTCGTTGGTTTATTTCATCAATCAACGGCGTTTTGAACAAAATTTTTATTGTTTAATCACGCACAGGAGAAATCTCACCAGGCACTACCTTGGAGGTAAACAATGGCTGCTAATGGGAATGAGAGACAGAAGAAGTCGGCTTTTAGCTAACACTTACACTTCTACAGAGACAGAAGAATTCGGCTTTTAGTTAACGCGCACGCTGCGAATTTTTTATTGTTCAACAACGCACAGGAGAAATCTCCCACCGGCACCACCTTGGAGGTCAAAGGGTAAGACTTGTTACTCACTACTACGAGCACGACGAGGGACGAACGGGTGCCGCCTTAAGGAGCTTCGCCCCTAAAAAGAAAGCTTGTGTGCCTGCCAGGGATCGAATTTGGGACCTTCCGCGTGTTAGACGGATGTGATGACCACTACACCACAAGCACAGCTGTTGGGCTCATTGTAGAACGAGACATTTGTGAAACAATGACGCAAATAACCGAAAAAAAAAAACAAACCTGTGTGCCTGCCAGGGATCGAACCTGGGACCTTCCGCGTGTTAGGCGGATGTGATGACCACTACACCACAAGCACAGCTGTTGGGCTCATTGTAGAACGAGACATTTGTGAAACAATGACGCAAATAACCGAAAAAAAAACCTGTGTGCCTGCCAGGGATCGAACCTGGGACCTTCCGCGTGTTAGGCGGATGTGATGACCACTACACCACAAGCACAGCTGTTCGGCCCATTGTAGAACGAGACTTTTGTGAAACAATGACGCAAATAACCGCAAAAAAAAAAAACCTGTGTGCCTGCCAGGGATCGAACCTGGGACCTTCCGCGTGTTAGGCGGATGTGATGACCACTACACCACAAGCACAGCTGTTCGGCCCATTGTAGAACGAGACTTTTGTGAAACAATGACGCAAATAACCGCAAAAAAAAAAAACCTGTGTGCCTGCCAGGGATCGAACCTGGGACCTTCCGCGTGTTAGGCGGATGTGATGACCACTACACCACAAGCACAGCTGTTGGGCTCATTGTAGAACGAGACATTTGTGAAACAATGACGCAAATAACCGAAAAAAAAAAAAACCTGTGTGCCTGCCAGGGATCGAACCTGGGACCTTCCGCGTGTTAGGCGGATGTGATGACCACTACACCACAAGCACAGCTGTTGGGCTCATTGTAGAACGAGACATTTGTGAAACAATCACGCAAATAACCGAAAAAAAAAACCTGTGTGCCTGCCAGGGATCGAACCTGGGACCTTCCGCGTGTTAGGCGGATGTGATGACCACTACATCACAAGCACAGCTGTTGGGCTCATTGTAGAAGGAGACGTTTGTGAAACAATGACGCAAATAACCGAAAAAAAAAGCTTGTGTGCCTGCCAGGGATCGAACCTGGGACCTTCCGCGTGTTAGGCGGATGTGATGACCACTACACCACAAGCACAGCTGTTCGGCCCATTGTAGAACGAGACATTTTGTGAAACAATGACGCAAATAACCGAAAAAAAAAAACCTGTGTGCCTGCCAGGGATCGAACCTGGGACCTTCCGCGTGTTAGGCGGATGTGATGACCACTACACCACAAGCACGGCTGCCTGCGGTAACCTTCTGTGGGACTGGCATGAAAGCTGCTCAACAGCAATGCCTTGCTTCGCGAGACCGGTTCTCCCGTTCTGAGCCGCGCGATAATTGCAGCACGCTCTGTTTTACAATTCGATTGGAGGCCCTGCGCCTTATGAAAATCGAAGGGCCCTCCCGGGAACGTCAGATATTCCCATAATTACTGGTTTTTTTTCGGTTAATAAATTTGTTCTGTCCCATGCCACTGATCCCTGTTGTGACCATGGGCAAATGGTCACGGGATCCGGATGGCCGAGTCTGTGTTCGCATGCGTACGGCTCTACTCGCAATAGTTGCTCTTTGTACTGCGCGTCGCCTCGACAATGTTGACTATAGCATCAGGTAAATATATTGAATTCGAGTGAACAGGTCAGTTAGGATTCTTGAATTTTATATTCGAATTTTTCGAGTGTCTATCTGGAAAGCGACTCGATATTTGAAAACATTTTTTAAGTGATGTTCATCATGATTGGATACGCGAATTTTCACAATCTGATTGCGGCTACCGGTGCTGATAGAAAACGCACGAGAAGGCTGAGACGGCAAAATTACTCCTAAATAGTTATTAAAGTGGATTAATAATTACGTTTATAAATTGTATATATGTAATGAAATTGCATAAAAATTGTTTGGGTTATGCGTCCCAAAACCACGATATGATTACGAGAGACTCCGTAGTGGAGGGCTCCGCAAATTTCGACCACTTGTTTTTTTTTTTTTTTTTTAACGTGCACCTACATCCATGTACATGGGCCTCTAACATTTTGCCTCCATTAAAATGCGGCCACCATGGCCGGGATTCGTTCCTGCGACCTTTGGGTCAACAGTCAAGCATCGTAACCACTAATACCACCGCGGTGGGTAATAAAATTAGATTACATTTTACAGCAGACCAAGAATAGTGACGCAGTGACGCTACATTACTATTGCTTTTGAAAAGTAAGGAAATTGCTTCGACATTGTTTTAAAAAACGTTCATCAGTCATGCACAACTATGCATCGGAATCTTAGAAATTTTTGTTCACCTCCCCATGTTTGAGGTTTGGCACTCAGGCTAACTCGTCCTTGCCATTTTATTTCCTTTTCTAGTCACTTTTTTTATGCCATAAGGGAAGAGGGCACGCTGCATTTCGGTCAAAAGTAACTGGGAAAGCAATGATAAATTTCTTGAAATTATTCGCTTGAAGTAATTCATCACATTAAATTACCAGCGCATAAAAGTGATTCATTACGCTACTCATTACAGCAAAAAATAATTTAATTACTGTAATCTCATTACTGCGAAGTCTGCGCGAAGGTAAAGAAAACCCCTGAAACGCGAGAAAGCGAGAAATACAAAAAAAAAAAAGAAAGACGCGTCGAAAAAGCGCGGTTATCGCCTGTAGCACACTTCAGCGCAGGCTGCGTCGATGAGTGCAGGAATCATTGCTGCTGGCGGCGGAGTGTTGAAACAGCGCCGCGGCATCTGAATGTTGTAGTGTCGCGAACACGTTGTGATGTATAAGACGCAGAAACAAATATTACACGAGGATTACACCTTGACAAGATGGCAATAAAAAATGTAGAAAAGTTGTACCCATCGCATTTGTAGTGTTCGTAACACTTATATTACCCCTTTACTACTGCCGCTATATGAAAGCTTTGCCTCACGTAGCCCTTTTAGTGAAGAATTAATAGTGGTGGCTCTTGGCGTCTCCAAATTTGTGTACCTTTCTGAAAATGCGGCGCGAACTGTCAAAGAAAATAAATAAATAAATAAATAAATAAATAAATAAATAAATAAATAAATAAATAAATAAATAAATAAATAAATAAATAAATAAATAATAAAGCAGCATTTTTCTGCGGTTAACGTAGCGCTATTGTAGGTCTTGGTGTGGTTCTAAATTCCGCGCCAAATCCTGCGCTAATGTCGTTCGTGTGTGGGTCTTTTTGTAGTTCTAAATCCCGCGCTTAATGCAGCTCCACTACCGTAAAACCTGAGGAAGTGCGTAGCACGGCCAATCCAGCGATTGCCTTGGCAATCGCGCGCTTTCCGAGGTGGTGGCGCCCTTTCTTGCGCGGCGCGAGCATCAACCGGATGTTGTTTCAGAAGCGTTCTTCGCGAATTGAGGTAAATAATTGCGATTTGATTCTTGATTATTTAGGTAGTTTATATCATTTTAGACCTTGCTAGTTCATCTTAATTGCACTGGGTTTGAGCATTGTTAGCCTTGTTTTAGGCCTGTATCGACCACTGCGCGACCATGCGACATGAGAGAGCGGATGGACAAAACGGGCCCCTAAAGTGACAAGCACTGAAGAAAAAAATCAGATTTGTAGCGGTAGTATTTGTCACTTCTATGTAGTCCTCGATATTACGATACGGATATACACCCCTTAGAGCTGATAACATGAACAAAAAAAAAAAACCTCAAATATTCGTTACAAGTAGATATGCCGGGTTTTATTGAGTTGAGGGCCTTCTGACACAAACGATTACCAGAACTTAACGGAAATTATACGGAGAAACTAGTAAACGTTCTTCCCTTTAATCTTAGGAAAGTACTGGTATTTACTAACATTGAGGTAGTAAATTATTGTCACAAAATTCACAACATGTGTAGTAACCGCAGGTAGTAACTGCCAAGTTAGTATCTTTACTACTGTGATACTTACTACTCACATTTACTACCTAAAGGGAAGTATTAATAGAAAGATAGTAACTTTACTTCTGTAACACTCACTGCTTACGTTTCTCACATACAGGGAAGTATTAATAGAACGTTTACTACCGTAACAATTACTACTTACGTTTACTACCTACAGGAAAGTAGTAATAGAAAGTTAGTAACTTTACTACTGGGACCGTCACTACCTCGTTAGTACGGTTACTAACAGTCGCGAACTACAATTACTCAACGGAAGGTTTACACCAACTTGGTTCATGATGCCTTTGGCGTTATCCTATCAAGTCCAATTTATTGCAAAACCATAAGCTCAAATGATAAACGTGAAATGGTAGGACATTGTTACACTATTTAATAATCATTTATTACTTCATGTGATTACTCTCGCAAGTAATAGGCACCACCATGACGTCATCAGATAACGATGCATACATACATAGAGGCACGAACGAACCCTAAGCTAGAACACGCGTACAGACACAGGATACCAAGCTTCTACGCGACACATACTCTAACAACTACTTTAATGCTATATATAGCTCTACTATGGGGTGTCACATGTTGTACCGGTGAGCAGCCACGCACTTGGATATATAAACGATGTTTCGGGCCCAGATGCTTATAACTTACTACTGGCATACACTTGTGCCATGACGTTGCGCAAAGCTGTTATTCCAACATAATGAATAAAACTATACTTTATGTAATTTTTGCATAAGACATTCACAATTACAGACTAACATGCTACGGCCAGTAGACGCAGTAACGTTGTCCTGACCCGTCACGTACGCAAGTAGTGACCGTTAATAGACAGATTTAGTTGGGCGTTCGCAACAACGTACGGACGCAGCCTGCCATCCATTTCCTATGGAAGGCTGCGTCAGTACGTTGTTGCGGACGCTCAACTAAATCTGTCCAATAACCCTGAAACGCTGAGTAGTAATCACAACGTTTACTACCTGTGAAGGAGCAGACTCCTCTCCGTCCAGTAGCATCGTCGACGCTCGACTCGACCTGCTCACGTTGCTGCTTCCTGTCGTCTTCCTGGACGTCGCCTCACGCTGACTCGCTGTTTTTACTCGCAGCTCCAACGATGAAAGGCGCCGCCAATAAACCTGTTCTCTTACCTCTCATATAATACTAGGTTGTGAACGCTTAGTGACACGTGGTCAAGTCGACGTGGTGGTATTAAACGTTGCAGTTACCAACTTTGTTCTGCCATTCTTTAGAGTCTGCTGGTGTGCCTATCATTTTGCATAAATGGCTGCTGTACAGCATCATGACTTTTTTCTTTTTTTGTTAGCTTAGGCGTACGTTTAGATTCAGCGCTGTTCTCTTAACGTCACCTGAGGGCACATTCGAAGGTATCCTGGTTCTCAAATACGAAGGAAGAAAGTAATTTTTATCATATTCGTGGTCGACCGAATCTAATTCGAACGCCTCATTCATTCAAACCGCTAAAAATAGAGCATTTATTGTACTTCGCGCGGGAAATGTACATTATATGACGTCAAATCACGGTTTTGATGATAAATAATAAATTTTCGAATGATGTTTTAAACATCAGCTTATATGAGGTCTTGAATACTATTGATGTTTCGACCTCAGATATAAATGACCCTGTACATCGGATGTGCACACTTTTCTCTTAATTACTTTCCTTCGTCCCCGACCACCTCATTTAAATAATCACGCCATCCCTGTCGTTATTGGCTAGCTTCTCCAGATCCTACCACTAATTTTCCATCTCCGTGGTTGTTCTCGGTTTCTTTATTGGTATTGAACAACTCATTTGCCTGCGTTGGTGCGCACGTATGCAGTCGACGTCGGCTTTTTACGACCAACGGTGCACTGCGCGTTAAGGCGTTCCCGTTTTCCGCGAAACGCGCGGCGAAACTTCCTGGACAATGAGAATCGCGGCAGTGACAGTTGGGCGTCGTTTGTCGTTGTGTATGCGGCAGTTAGAGCGTGAACAGCTCGTATACAGCGGAGGGATGGAGGGGGGGGGGGGGCTATGAAATAAGGAAATAGGCGGATCGATCCGAATGGTTATTATAGACGAGGCCACCAACGCACGGCCCACCTTTATATAAGCGAGCATTAGACGCACGTCGAAGCCAACCAAACTAAAGAAAAGAAAAGAAAAGAAGAAAAAAAGCATACATATCGCGACGTACGACTTCGCTACTTCGAAAAGTTATTTTTGTCATATATAAGCGAACCTTATAAAAGTGTAAATCACGGTTCAAAACAACTCTGTGTATCATGACAAACACTATTTTCGTAAACAAGCATACACCAGGTCCCTAAAACCCGTACAAACCCTGACAAAAAATTAAATATTCAAAGAATTACAGCTCTTAATAAGGTGTCAGGGAATGTTACTTTTGGTGTGCTTTCGAAGGTACTTAAAAATGAGAACAAATAATAATTAAATGCATTCTGACTCGTGTTTGGCATATTACCGTGCTCTTTTCTTTTATCCATTGTGTTGTCACCTGCTTGTTATTTGCTTCGAACACTTGCAAACGCAGCCGAGAGTTTCTGTTTGTCTTCCGTTACCTTTTATACGATGTCAAGGTGTGCAAGTGTGCAAACCTTTTAGTGTTCAAAGTTCGGCTTCTCCCTTTTGTAACAAAAAAACAAAAAAAAAAAAAACAAAACAACAACAACATTGCAGTGCCTTTAGGTAACGCCGAGGTGACCACAGGCGAAAGCCGCTGCAAGACATTAATAAAACTACTTTGATGTTCTCAGTCGACTGAATTGTTGCTTGATTATTATGTAGTTGTTCTCTTTAGGTCACCTTGGCATCACTACTGGTTCTGCATGCTGATTTGGTCGCCGAGGTTTCATTCACATGCGATTTGCCTTCAATTTCTGTTAATTGGCTTTAGCACTTCATTCACTGTTAATGCACGCTTGATAACTCTATTTCACTTTAACAATTGATTCACTCTTAATTCCCGTTTGCTTCACTTGCATACCCTACTACATTAATTCACTTTAAATTACATCTGATTACCCTCTGGTTAATTTTAACTCACATGTGATCATAGGCGTGCGCAGGGTTTCCCTTCAAGGAGGGGGGGGGGGCGAATGTTCATCGCAGCGCCCCCCCCCTCCATTTTATGTCAAAGTTGCGTTGCCCCCCCCCCCCCCCTCCTTGCGCACGCCTATGCATGTGGTGCACCCTTGATTAACCTAAATTCCAGATTCAAATGCACAGATGGTGACATGTCGAGGCGTAGGATTGGTAGCCTGCTGCGTACGTTTGTCAATGTGTAGCAGGGCTGGGCAAAGATACTTTGAAATAGTATCGCGATACGATACAAGATACTCAGGCAAAAAGTATTAGAGATACAGATACAAAATACTGCCGCAATAATTGTATCCGATACGATACTTGGCAATTGTATCTTAAGATACTTCGATACATTCTCAAATTTGTTATTATAGATCCATATAATGTAGCAGCAAACGCCTATGCACGAAAATGTCCTCTGGAAACTTTCTTAACTGTGACCTATTCTGTTTCACTTGAATGAAATGTATTATCTCAAAAGTTTTGCCCTTCTTGCTCAAAGTGAATTAGTTTCCTTCCAAAACAACTTATTCGGGCTTGTTTTAGCTTCTTCACAGGACAACTCTTTCCACACTTCGCTGACAGCGGTCCTTGCTTGTCATTTTTGCATTTGATGGGAGTCGCTGCTCAGCTTGCCGACCAGCTAGCGGGTTGCCATATAATCACATAACGTCAATAGGAAGCCTTCGCACGACGGCGCAAATACCGGTGTGGACTTTTACCTGGTCCGTAAAAGAAGGTTTGCACAATACCGTATATCCGAACAGGCGTACAGCAGCAACAACGCTGGTAACGGCTTTTTTTTTTTTTGAGGGGGGAGGAGGGGGAACGCATGGTGTATACGGGGTTTGAGACCGTTCGCTAGCGGCTCGGCCGGCACACATGACCGTCTCCGTCCCATTTGTTTTTATTTTCTAATTAAGTATGTTCGTGAGCTACACAGACATGACTGGTCTCAAGCATTTCTTTCGTGAGGAACGTGTGGTCACCATGTGCTGAAACATAACCGTGGAACAAAAAATCTACATTTCAATCCGCGTCCAGATTTCACTCGTTGTGTACATCGGTAACAATGTTTATCGAATCCTGACTCCAAATCCCTTTCAGAAATGACCTATATATGAGATATCGGATCTTTTCAAATGGCAACGTCCTTTTGTTCACACTCTCTCCGACCCCACCATCTTCACTGTCCCGGCCCTTGGAGCTAAATTTCGCGACTGCGGCTCGCGCCGGCTATAAGCTGTGTTTGAGATCCCTGGTGTATGCGTAGATGACGTAAAACTGCAATGAATTTCCATGATTCTACTTAGCTGCTGGCGTAAGGGATTCTTTGTTGATATGCTCACTAACCTGCAATCTTTCAGCAATATTTCTTCAACGAGAGAACATGTGCAACATAGAAATGTCTCAGACGTATTATATAGAATTGCACAAAGCGTCGCAGGACACTGCCGCTATTCGCACTATTGCCGCTTATAGCTCCCATTTCCTCCTCTCTAACTTTTCTTCCCCCTCCCCCCTTCCCCAGTGCAGGGTAGCCTACCGGGCTCAGCCCTGGTTAACCTGCCCGCCTTTCTTTTATTCGTATTCTCTCTTATTACGTGGCGATTAGTGATAGAAAAAATATTTAAGACTGCCTAAAACAGAAAAAACAAACATAAGTAAAAGAGAGAGGTGGTTGTGTATCAAACATTCACACTGAATGAGTACAGAAACACAATACAGACGACGCCCTTAATAGCTATGAGCATGAAGTATTGTGAACTTACCTGTTGAGAGAATAGAAAATTCAGTGCCCACGGAAAATTGCCTGAAATGGCTCGTTGGGACGCTCATGAATAAATCGGAGCATTCAGTAAAACAACGCTCCTAAATATTTCCATTATTATAATGCAAACTCAATTCCGCTATTTTCTTAAGCGGTAAGCAGAATGTTTTGTACTGTATACTCAAGGCACGCCCACATAATAATATATTTGTTTTCAAAATCGCCTTGGCAACGTCTAAATGTGTAAACAGTAGTAGAAATAAAGCAGACAGAAGAATAAAGCAGAAATCTTATTTTGTGAGCGGGACCAGACCGGAAAAGCAGTGCAGAGGCCTAGGTAGTGTATGTGATGCAAAATGACAGCTAAGAAAACACTTGTGCTAATAATCAAATTATGATTTCATAAATTATTTAAATAAATGTAGATCGAAGTGAAAATATGGTACGCCAAAATATTTTCTGTTAGGTAAACGCTTGCTCTGTTACATTTAGCATCAGTACCAGTGGTGCTAAAGTTGTTAGAATCTTATTTGCATATAAGTTAATTCATTGCACGCAAGTCAAACTTACATCCATGAGATCCTTCTTATCGCTGATATGTAAAATACACGCGACGCAACGCAACCACATTCTTGCACGAATCACATTTCGTTACGGAGCAAGACGCAAGAGAATCTTCAATAACGACACTGTAACAATATGAGAATTTGCGCGATAGACGCCGCAAGCAGTGGAGTACGCGGCGCATGTACAGTGGCTAAGAGCAAGTGTCACGGCATTGGCGCAACTGAAAAGAAAAGAAATCGAGAAAAACAAAACGTGCGTGGGCTGGGCGTAGACGTCCGCGTGTTTATCTTCCTGATCTTCTACCCTCACTGGATGACTCTGGCGTAAAAATTAAATAACGACACTGCCCTTAGACTTATTCAGATGGCTTAGTGGCACCAGTACCAGCTTGAGAAGCGAAGCTTGGCCAGCGATTATTGTTTCGCACGGTTGTGTTGCGATAGAAGTATCTTGTATCTTAAGATACACGATACATTATCGAATGTATCGGAAATACAGATACAGATACTCATCTTTCGAGACGTTTCGCGATACAGATACAAGATACCCATAGAGTATCTAAGATAGTATCTAAGATACATGTGTCTTCGATACTGCCCAGCACTGTCAGTAGCATGCTTTAATGCGAACCCCTCCTCGCCTGCACTGTGGGAGTGTGTGGCATTTGCTTTGACGTCGTGGGAATAAAGCGGATTCTCATGGCGAAGCACAAACGTCCTGCATGCCAAGCAGGCGTGTGTTCGATAGGCTCCAAAATGTGGTTGCCGAACATACAACACTTAGTTGCGCTTTCTTCGTCAAGACAAACTACAAAAAAAAAATTTCAAAGGGAGAGGCGCGTGTACATTTTTTTTTTTTTTGCTCGTGTGGTTGGAGATAATATAAGATTGCGCTCATCTTGTGTCTTTTTAAATGCGAAGCATTTCTTAGCGAACCTCTGGCACTTTGAGCGTTTCTATCTACGTATCTATCTATCTATCTATCTATCTAGCCGCCTACGTCTGGGTGCTCTCATGATCGCCTCCTTAACTTGGTGTAGACCAAAATTTGCTTGGGAGGGCAAGAGCATTTGACGAATATGACTGCCGGTTCAGGACATGAATAACATTAAAATCCTGTCGAGTACGTCGTCAAACCCTTTGCACTAGACACGTGTGGCACATACCCGTTTACCACGGGCCGCGGTGTACGGGTATGCGCCACAGGTGATTGACAGTTTATATCTACCCAGGAACAGCGACAACAGACATTGGTAACTTAAATGCTAGAGCGTTAAGGAAAATCAACATCGGCAGCGTTGACTCAACAAAGGGAAAGAATGAAAATTAGAGTACCAGCCGGAATCGAACCCAAGCATTCTGCGTGGCAATCAGATATTCTACCACTGAGCCACGCCAGGTCTATAAACTGGTTTGGAAAAACAGCATACGCAGGCGTAATACGGTGCAACGTCAATTCTGGTTGTGGTGCTGGCTATCTAATTTTACAGTAAAGTCATAAACACTACATGATACTCCTACGATGTCTACTCCTACAATACAGGCGTCATATCAGATGAACGTCTGTAGTTCCAGTGTTGGCTCCGCTTTTATAGCAGTCTAATTAACATTACGTTTGTATTCCTATGATTTAGCAAGCTATATTTAAGCATTGTTTGACCCCGGAGGAATACATTAACGAAAGTTACATATGGTATTCACATCACCGCGCCGTAAAGTGCACTTAGTCCGCGAGAACGACGCAGTGTCCTCTTCATTTCTTACGAGGCTGGGCGATGGCCTCATGCTGACTGAGGATGATGCCAGATTGATTGACAGCCGCTTTGTAGACTAGGCTACGTAGGCCACATACGCCCAGGTAGTCTACAAATACGACAAACACCATCCACCGATCTTGGTCTACGTAGCACTATCCAGGCCTACCAGCCTCGACAGCCTATACCTCACCAACGCGGAGGGTGGCTTCAGGTTCCGACATGTCGCCGGCTCTGTCGACAGACAATTTGTCGACGAAATGACCGAGGCATCCACGAATTCCAACAGCTCTACTATACCACATACTTCACTACACATGGACCCCTCGTCACCACGATCACGACCGGATCCTATAACAAGTCGTGACCAGCTGCTGGTGCTCACTGATCACGGTGATGCCGCCCTTGTTCAAGAACTGTCAAGAACTTCTTCCACACATGCACACGGGTTCGTGAAACGTGCGTGTGTTCTCGGGACACGTATAAGCACTACATATTACCTTACCGCTTCTGGTGTTGGTAATACTCCCGTTGCCATTGGCAGCATTACCCAACCGTAAACAACTGGTTATATAACACATATGCGGCGTTTCAGCATATATATGTGTGCGTGTAAAATTTATAGAAATCTTTAGCATCATTTTGTAACGTGTCGCTCACTAAAAAAAGTTACGCCAGTCACCTACCCGCTGCATACTTCGCATAAACATCGACTCCCACGGTACGTGGGATCTGCCGAATTTTTTTCTCCAAGGTTAAGTGTCGACATATCAGCGAACCTTCGCTTAACGTGCAACATCCCGACAAATGCATTGTTTCTTGCTGTATTTTTGTTGCTTTTCATTGCGCACGTGGATGAATTTGTCTTACGCGCCGCCGTAGCTTCGTTCATATAAAAAAGAACATACCTGGCGCTCGTTAGCTAGAACATATGCCGGTGCCAGCATTCGGCGCGTGGACAAAGGAAGCTTCGCGGAAAAGGAACAAAGAAATCCGCGTTAGCAGAGCTTACACGAAAAGGCGATGTGCAACCGGGGAGCAAATTCTAATCCCACACGTGGACTCGACACGGACGTGACATTTGCATGCGTCAAGCGAGCCCTACACGTCCAATGGAGAATGTTGCACGGTCTTCTCGAAGATGAAAGTCCACAGCTTCGCAGCGTCGCGACCGCCACTTAACAAGACTACGGTGACGAGGTGCGATGACGAGCAAGCGACTGGCGTCGTAAAGAAAGCAAGGCGGCGACCCACAACGTTTATTCTCTAACGGCCGCATGTGCTAATGCTTTCGCGATGACTCGCAAAGATACGCCTCGAAGTAGTTGTGTGCAGCATTCAGCGGCCTTACTCCTCCACGGTGCTCTAGTGGTTATAGTGCTCGACCCAAAGGTCGCGGGATCGAAACCTGGCCGCGGCGGCCGCATTTAGATGGAGGCGAAATGCTAGGTGCCCGTGTGCTTAGATTTAGGTGCACGTTAAAGAACTCGAGGCGGTCGAAATTTTCGGAGCCCTCCACTAAGGCGTCTCTCGTATCATATTTTGGTTTGGGACGTAATACCCCAACGCCTATTATCAGGGGCGTTACGGCTTCGGCTTGTCCGACAACCGCGCTCGTGAGGAATACACGTTAAGTCGTGGTGCCGTTGTCCGGCTAAAGGCATTCGTAGGTGGCTCTTAAACCATCACGTCGTGAGTCACTATAAGGAAAATTATAGTCGCATCGGTGCTGCATCATATGCCATATACACGGGTGGTGTTTCGTGTAGAGGGGTAATGCAGACGCAGCAGTTGCTGTATTGTCGTGTTACGACATGTCCGGTATGAAAAGGAGCTATTGTGTGAGCACGTTCCCAAAGAAAACATTTAACGTATAATGAAGAAAGGAGGACATTGATAACACGGGCTCAGCTATCATCATCGCTAGAGGAAGGCGTGAGATCGGCGTTGGAACACCACCATCTTGTTCTACCTGCGTACTTTTTCGCGCTACCACCCGTTTGTTCGGCTCGCCCAATAAGCCTCTTTACAAACGTATATATTTAATGACAGCATACGAACATTTTCCCACAATAAGCTTGCGGAATGTTAGACCTATGAGAAAAAAAGCATAGGACTTCACATAGTGTAGGATTGAGGCTGCAAGTCAAAGAGGCATTCTGGCCCGGTCCCCTGGACCCCTTCCCTCGTTATTTCATTGCGCATAAACAGCCATACTCTTGTGGCTTGTAACTGACCGATATTTTATGGCGGCGCATTTTTACTTGGCGCGTAGGGTGTCGCGATGCTAAGCTCGAAGGCGCGGTTTCGATTCCCGGTCACGGCGGCCGCATTTAGACGGGGGTGACTGCGCGAAGAACGCCCGTGTGCTTAGGTTTAGGTGCATGTTAAAGGCTTAGGTCATGCCCCGTCCGTAGTTAAAGTAGCGCAGACGGATGCCTTTAAGCACAACAAACAGAATTCATCAAAGAAAGACGAGCCAGGCACTCACGCCGAAGTGTCACAACAGCGACATCGATGGCCCGCAAGGAAGGTGGTAGCGAGCCGGCAGTGTCTTCGGCAAGGTGTGTGACCGGGCTAGTTGGAGGCGAGCAGCACGGCTGGGTAACAGGTGTGGTAACGACCATGCAGTTAGACCAGTCACAACCCAAGTCCCCCGTGCAGCGCGCAGGCTACCCCTCTTCCAGTGCACAAGTGGGCAACACGTGCCACCATTGCGCAGCGCGATACGCTATCTTGAGACAGCCGGGGGCACGTGACTCCTGCAAAATGAGGCGCAATACCCAGAAGCGAGCTGCAAGCTCTGCAAGCACGAACGCGCAGACATGGCACACGTCTTGTGAAAATGCACTGAGATCAGAGCAATACACCGAGAGGACAACATATAACCGAACCTTCTCGAGGAGCTTGGACCTGCACGACCAACTGGGGCAATCCAGCGGGCCCGGGCAGCGGTGGGAAGGCTATGCCTCACCGCACGTAATGACCGGGTGGCCTGAGCCCGGACCGACACCTCGTAGGTGATTTTCTCAATAAAGCTTTTTCTTTTTTTTTCGTCCGTCCGCACTGCCTGACAGTTCGCCGGTAGGAAGTTCCTGACTATATTTTCGGTAGGTCAGATCTCTGAGTACTTTAGTGGGGAAGTTTAGTGACGTTGAGACAGGTGTTACTGGATCGAACAAAGACGAAAACAGGGACGCGAAAGCGCTGCGTAGTTTCAGTTGGACCATATTTCCAGAGCCCCAGAAAGGTGACGGTATATCGCAGATATCAACACCTTCCTGGAGCCGTAAGGCAGCATCATAGGTGTAGTAATAAACGATGTTTATGTTGCCTCCCTTTCCCTAATGCGCTGTTTCAAGGACGTGAATTGCAAGAACAGGAATAAGAACACGGAAGATGCTAGACGTACGCCGAGAAGATAGGCTTCAGGTTTCAGCCATATGGGTATCTGCTGTATCATTTACGTTGTTTTCTGCGCCGTACGGGCGCGGTGGCGTCTGATATCGCTTCTGATTCTTATTTCAGCATTTCCTTAATAACTTCACGTTTCAATATCCTTTTTGTAGCATTAGCTACAGTGGCCGAGGCGGAGCAGTTTCGCGTGGCAGTTTGAGAGCCACGTTGCGCATGCGCGAGGAGCAGTGACGTCACACGGCGCACAGCTGGCGCACCGGAGCCAAGCCAGTGGCATGATGCTAGCTTCGCGTCCGGGCCTTCAGGTGTCGCCCCTATCGAAACGACGACAGCGCACCGCCGGCAGCGGTAATCGAAAGGCCATCTAAGCCTTTTTTGCGCCGATTTTATTTTTAAGACTTCAGATCAATATGCATAAAAAACCGTTTCTCGTTTAATTTTAGGCTGTAAGAAGCGTGTATAGCGCGAAGACTGAAAAGATTTGAAAGTGACGCACTTTTGGTGGCAGCGCAAACCAGAAAACAAACAGTCACGCCGCACTGGTGGCCGTGAAAGGGACGCGGATATGTTCATATCAGTTACAGACAGTTTGCTAAATACTGTGAACGAAGTGGTGCGACATCTTGAGCAGCAGAAGTGCAGGGACTTTAGCGGTATACCTTTCTTATACCAGCGAAGGCTTCGTGCAGTTCGATGCAATTATCATCCAACGCTGGACGGCTTCTGTGCTCCGGACATCTGTGGTGGGGCTATGCGTAGTACGTACCTTCTTTGTATATAAACGCTTATGCATGCATGTTATTCACTGGTATACATGCTAAAACGCTACTTAGGTGTCCTTTATTTTGTGTAAACATCGATGCAGTAGCAAGGAAATAATTTATTGCAGCAAGTTTGTGTGATCAGCGTTGTCATTTCGCTCGGCCTGTATGCTGCAGCACTACCCTACTAAAGTAAGTATGCAAGATACTTGTAAGTACCTAATGAGTAATTGACTACAGTGTACTTTATGGAAACGAGAGAAATTCAGGGAGGGTGGAGAGGGGGCTGCCGGACCGAGCGGGGAACAGCGGCGACGCAGAAGCAGACGACGACGGCATCGTCTGCTATGCGGAACGCCAGCCGCCATATCAAAGCGGCCTTGTGCGTTTGAAACATATTTTATTTTATACGCAGCTATAAAATCTACAAACAATATTCGTAGTTCTTAAAACTAAATTGCATGTGAAAGATGATAAAAGCTTTTTTCTGTTGAGAGCAAGATAACATTTTAATTGTTTTTGCAACTACCGTTAGAATCCAGACGGCGCTACCGTCGTGTCCGAATTTTCGTCCCCATTGGCTCTATGGACATGTCACTCCCTTGCCGGAGCTGCCGCGCTCGGCGGAGCAAAGCGTGGCGGCGTCTGACGCTGCGCCGGACCAGCTTGATAGCGCCTCTCATTTCGCGCATACGCAGATGTATCAGGGGGGGTATACATATAGCGGGGAGGTGGAGGAGGAAAAGAAAAACTGAATGACCGGGAGGTTAGCCATTTGCCAGACCTCCATGGCTATACCACACTGGCAAGCGCCAGACCTCTGGCGCTTGCCAGTGTGGTATAGCCATGGAGAAGGAGAGCGCAAATGCTGCTAAGCGGCGCAGAAAAGCGGAGAAGCTTGACAACCAGGAAAGCTAAGAATATTCAGCTGAACCTTAGCTAACGCTACGTATATCCTGGCATAGCCCAGCTAAGCCACTGCATTTTTTTTTAGTTTTCGATGCATACTTCTAATATACAATTGGAGAGAGAGAGAAATGCTTTAATGAAATGCTGGAGATGTTAGCCTGGCTATTCGCCTGACATGCTGCTCCAGGTTATGGGTGATGATTATGATATATACACTGATAAACACTTAACAGCACATACCGCCGCACTCACACACATATGTACGATTGGGATATTTGGATACACATGTACACAATTTTTTCATTGGCTCCGATTATGCTTTTCTTCTGAGAATATCCGCGAATAACATCTTTGAGCCTTTTTATATAGAAATAAGAACGCCAGCATAGGTGACTTGAACAAGCATCAGGAGACTGATAATAGGCAAGCGCATTGCACGTCTCTTCTATTTCGCCGACGGACGGGGGCGCCGATCGAACTTAACGAGAGGACGCTGCTTCAGAAATACGCGTCACAGTACTACCCGGCAGACGGTACCGATATAAACATTCGAACACGGTGAATTCTCCTCACAGAACTGGCACGAAGATCGAAGTCCCGTCTTTACACGTGCCACACGCGTGAACGCGATAGAAGCGGCATTCCAAGCCGATTGCGTTATTCGAGGTTAGAATTGTTCCCTTCGTGCGCGTGCCATCGCTGCCAGACGCTTCTTCATTTAAGGTGACGATCCGATGACAGCGCCATAACTCTTTTGGGTTGCTCGTCGTGAGAAGCCGATGACGGCGCCATGCGCCCAGTGAGGAAAGTATGTGCACTTCACACAACCAGCGAATATGTGTTGAGGCATGTAACTTACAAGTGGATAGAACAGCAGACATGACGCAAAGAAATGACAGGACACAAAGCAGCAGTGCGCTTACTGTTGCTGTGCGTGATAATGTAGGCACCTTGCCCTGAAGCTTTCGACAGTATAGGGAGCCTATATGTGCGCGCCTCATTGCCTCCCAAACGGACGCGCGGAGGCGCGCGCATGTAGGCTCCCTATTCGACAGTAGAGTCACTGGAATTCGACAGTTGACATCAGCGCCAGCTAGCAGACAGTGGGATGTAAAGGAGATGAGACGCGACGCACATTAATCGTGACATGTCGGATCGCTTAGCGCAAGGGAAGAGTTTGCGATGCCTGAATTTGTCCATATGCGCATGCTCCGCATGACTTGGACGCGTTTACGGTCTAAATAAGAAGTGTGAAAATAGCTAAACTGAGCTGGCCAAAGCTCGGTGTGTAGCGGTTAGGCGAATGATAAAGCGTGGCTCGTCTAATGAAAAGGAGCCCGCGCTGGTGTTTGGCATGCTGTCTCATTTTATTGCTTCCCTGTAGTGGCCGGAGTCGGCGACGGTGGCGTGTATATGAAAGCCTCGTAGCGGTATACCTTGCCGATGCAAGGTGTCTATAGTGCTCGGCAAGCTATCAACCAATGCGTACTTGTGGCCAATTGGTCCAGTTCGCTCGTTTGATGAAGGCTTCAGGTTATCACTCGTTTCATCGAAGCTCAAAAGATAATGAGGAAAAAAAAAGAACAACGCCCGTGTTCGTGCTACCCCTGGGTGATATAGGCGATGGGCGGCCGTGTAAACATGTGCGACGCTATTAAAATATGTGGTATATTTAGGAGCGCGTGTTATTTACTTTTGGTACCTCTCCCACGTCCTCTAGACGCGCAAAAATCAGAGCCCGGATCTGCCAAGGACGCAGCTTCAAGGTTTATGGGTCAATCACATTGCCAACAAGATGCCAGGCTGACCAGCGGCGATTTTTGTTGTTTTATTTTTCGATGTTTGGTTATGCTTGATGGTGCTGTTGATAAGCTTGAATTTTGTAAATTAGAACGCGTTTATTCACCGTTTACAGCTTCTGAGTACATTTTTGCATTGAAAAAAAAAATTACCTCGCTTCGGCGTTTGTAGTGGACAAATAACAATCATTTTTTCTCTGTCCCTCTTTTACGACATTGTCTTATGTTTCGCGATCTACCTAACGAAGTTAGCATATGCATAATATACCAATAAAAAATACTTAGTTACATTGAAGAAGCGACGCAAAGATATGATTTTCATCTGTAGCATATGTTCACGTTCAAGCGCAAAAATGTTGAGAGAAAGAGAGAGAGAGAGAGAACAACTTTATGAAATGCCTGCAGAGATGATGAGGCTCCCTCCACGGAGGGAGGACGAAAATCTTCACGAAATTAAATGCTCAGGCGGAAAGGTATCTCTTGCAGTCCAATACGTCACATTCTTATCGGTATATTACAAGTAATCGTTGATTAAACACAATTTCGCTGTTCCCTCTCATATTGTTCACGACTGTACATTACATCAATTTTCCCGTATCAGTTTTAAAATGGTCACTCGCAGAAGTCGCGCTAAAATAAGGTGGGGTGTTACTTTTCCCGATAACTTACGTATCATAACAGTATGTAACGCTGGGAACGCCGACGCTTATTTTTTTCCGTAGCTCGTATTGGAGTCGGACACTGCTCACGTACTTATCATTACCTGGCCGGTGATTCCCCCTGTATACCATATAGTCGAGATATGTATAGGACGTGTGAAGTGTTCGCGCGTTCAGTTCTCAGCCTCGGTGCGGCCGCATTGAGATGGACTCGAAAAGGCAGAAACGCCCGTGTACATAGATTTAATAGACGATAAAGAAGCTCTGGTAAACAAGATTAAACTAAAGTTCCCCTCTACCGTGTGATCATATTGTGGTTTCGACACGTAAGGACTCGGGAATGTATTTCAATTTTATGATGTGCAGAAACATAACGGCACGAAGCAGTTTTGATGAAGGTGAAGCCAAGTAAGAACAAAAATCGGTACATGATATACACGATTTCGTTCCGTATTAAATCGATATGTGTATATAATATAACGTGCTTATATACTTTACAGGAAGTCAAGTTATAGGTCTGTGTTAGGCGAAAACAACTGTTATTTGGAAATCTGCGGCTAATACGAACGGGGTCAACCGCGGTGAGTCCGTATTGCCCTTCCGAACGATGCGCGTGAAGTACGGTTAACTTCGAATTGATGAACTTGTTAGCAAGAAACCAATTACGAAAGCAATGCCGTTTTTGCTGGGGGTGCTCGCGCACGCAAACCAACGATATCTCACAGGGATCAGCTAAAGAGGAGCGAGAAATTCCTTAATGCTGCATAGACCAGCATACCCGTGTGACCGTCATCAGAGCACTCAACAATTTTATACAAATACAGTTCAGGCCAGCCTTGAACGTCGTTCATCTTTGTTTTTTTTTGACCTTGTAAGAGCCCGTGGCGATGTCGCGTTGTCTATTTCGGCTTTGAAAGTAGCAATCCCGCGCGCGTGCAGTGTGCACGCGTTGTTTTGCAGTTTCGCCGCACGCGTTAACCTTGCGTGATCGCTGCGCTGTTTCAACAGCGCAAAAGCAGACAAAAGACGGACAGAAATACGAAGACAAGCGCTGACTATCAGCTGAATTAATATTTCACTCGACATAGTCAGCGCTTGTCTCCGTCTTTGTTTGTCTTTTGCTTCTGCGCTGTCGAAAGAACATGCACGGGCCACAAACGAGCCCGTTCCCACAAAAGTTCGCAGACGTTTAACTCAATATCAGTGTGCACCAGAATAACCGCACGCCAGAAAGAGCTATTTGAACACCATAAATAGCTGTTTCCGTGAAACGCGCTACCTTGGCTTGGTTACGTTACGTTATCCGCGCGCAACCAGCTACAATAGCTTATGTCAGCCGTTTCGAAACCATCGTCGGCGTGCGTGCGCGGCACGAGAGTTTCTCGTCTACGTCACAATTTAGCAGTCAAGTCGCGCGCGCGGCGCGCCTTCTCGGGAGCCGTCTTGCCGAGAATGAACAAAGGTCACAGCTTCGGGAAGCAGGGCCGCCTTCAAACGTTCGCACGTGCGCGCATGGCGACGCTATACGTAGCAGACAAGGCGCTCCTGCCGAGACTCGGTCTTGAGTGCGCCCGCCGACGTCTTTGTAGTACCTCGTTAATCTCACGAGGACTTGTGCCGCAGGATTTGGGGTGAAGGTTGCCGCGCTTCGCGACGTTGTTTGCACCCCTCGAGCGACGAGCGACCACGCGTCTTTCGACGATTTCGCCATGCGTCTATCAGCGGAGGGGGGGGGGGGGGGTCGCGCATTGTCTTCGCTGTGTAGGTTGACGCGTCGTCCACTTACCTTTTGAATCAAAACACCACTCCCGCGAATAAACTCTTTTTCGACTGCATCTTTGCAACAGCGATAAGCAGCGACGTAAGTTTAACAAGTCGAGCTGCGTGGAGGGAAATTCCGAAGACACGGTAATTAGAATACATCTAGTTTAAGGGCTTCATTGTACTGTCACTATAGTTAACGAATGGGAGGATGTGCGAAATACGTTCACACGAACGCATGTTTTGTCGCTCTAAACGCACCTTCCTTGCAAATAGCGTGTAAGCAGTGGCACGCATACGAATTATCCTGAAACGGTCCCCGTTCATTTCCCGCAGTCAAGAAACGCTGAGCGAAACAGGAAGACAAGGACAAAGAATGTTTGCTCGAAGCTAAAGAGTTCGCGCGAAACGGTTTGTTGCCCTTTGTTTCAGTTCTCTGTATTACAGACGGGACGGTGGCACCGACGCAACGTCCACTCGAAAAAAAAAAAAAAAGAAAAGGGTCCTCTGACTCTTTTCTTTTCTTTTTTTTTTGGGTGAGTTCTGACTTCACTCTAAAAAAAAATAGAGTATTTGGAGAGTACTTCTGCCAAACAACTATAATCGGCACCTACCTCGCGTAGTTTCCTTGCGTTATCAGTGCGGTCCCGGCACTTCCCGGTCACAAACGGCGTGCGCGATATCAGAGTGACATAGCATTCTTGATAGGAAAGAGGCGAGAGGCGGGTTTTCAAGAAAGGAAACGCGAGCAAGCCAGATGACGATTATTGTTGTGTGGCAGAAATACTCCCCAATACTCTATTTTTGTTAGTGTGTTGCCACGTGTATGACTTTCTTTTAGAGAGACGTATCAACTCTCTTTAGAGAATATTATGCACTCTTCGGAGACTCGTGGCGCTCAAAATAGAGTTAACGTGTATCTTTTAAGAAAAAGTAATATACGTGGCAAGTCAGAACTCACCACACAAAAAAAGAGTCAAAGGACTTTCTTGTTTTCTTCGAGCGTCGTGTAACAACATGCCTGAAATTGCGTCCCGAGGCCACACTTTTCACATTAGGATACAGTAGTGAGGACTTCTTTTTTTCCTTTTAAAGGCGCGGCAGGTGACGTTGGCGCAATGAGTGATGCCGTCTCTTGGTTTTTGTCGGTGGCTTAACTGGTTGCTTGATTGACTGCTTGATTGACTGATTTGAAAGGATAGACAAGAAACTTGCTGAGTAACATGGTGGTTTCAAAAAAATGCTGCACTGGACAAGGAATAATTTTTTTACCATCTCGTTACGAGGCACGGACCAAATCAATCAGGACAAGTGGCCATCTGCTATCAAGAGCGCCGATGCCGGGTCTCAACTATGGGTTGCAAGAGGGCCCACGATGCTGCGGTTGGGAGCGGCCAACAGCGCGCTGAGTCGCACACCTCAGGACTTTCAATGAAGTTTTTCATCCATCCATCGATCCATCCATCCATCCATAGATGGATGGATGGATGGATGGATGACTAAGTTATAAGAGCTCCAGCATATTTGTGATTGCTGCATTTATTGAAGGTCTCTTCGTAATCCACGACGATGGTGAATGATGATTAACTGCAGGCTTTACTTCCTCGTGTAATTCATGATAAGGAAGTTTTCATACATAGGTGATTAATAATAATAATAATAATAATAATAATAATAATAATAATAATAATAATAATAATAATAATAATAATAATATAATAATAATAATTGTCGGGGTTTTACGTCCCCAAGCCATGATTTGATTATGAGAGACTCCGTAGTGGAGGGTTCCGGAAATTCTGACTACCTGGCGTTCATTAACGTGCACGTAAATCTAAGCGAACGGGCCTCTAGCATTTCGCCTCCATCGAAATGGATTCGAGCCCGCGACCTTCGGGTCAGCAGTCGAGCACCATAACCCCTAAGCAACGGCGGCGGGTCATAAATTGGTGAAGGCCGACTCATGTATAACTGAATAAGAAGGACTAATATAAAATGGAGACAGAGAGTTTTATGTAATCAAATCGTTGTAAAGGTGGATTTGGTTGGTGTACGGACTCGCTCATAACCGGCTTTGGTGAGTGTAACATCGCTGACTACTAACGAAGATGGTCGTACGAAAGGGAAGTCGTCTATGATGCGACACACGACGACCAGGTAACTATGCAAAAGTGTACGTTTTTAACACGAAAGTGTTATATGTCGGGGTCCCACCAAGACTTCAGTGACGTATTTCCGTCACGGAAATGACGTCGAAAAAAGGTACACAAATAGATGACAAAGAAAAGAAGGTTCCGTCACCGGGCATCGAACCCACGACCGCTCGATCCGCAACAACAGATGCCGGGCACGCTATCCACTGCTCCACAGTCACAGACACTAGAGGCTTTATAAACGCGCCTTTTATGTCTACCACCCTCCCGGTCGGCGAGGTGGTGCTGCCCTCTGGGAGTGGTAAGGTAAAGTAATTCGTCATTACTATGGCCTCCGCGATTTGCACCTGCAACGCGTTACACGTCCGTCCCATTCGGCGCGTTTTCATTAGAAGTTCAATTTTGTCAATGGCTTAACACACCGCGAGGTGGTGACATTGGCCCAAGCGTGGTAAAAGCGTCGGCCTCGCTCATAGCATCACGCTAATCCAAACCAAAAATAGATGTGCGAGGCGCGCCTGCCACACCTGGCTGTAACATCGCGTTCCCCGCTCACGCGCTCGCCCCGAGAAAAGTCGCGGCCGGGCTACCGGGGCGGCACGACGCGCTTTGCGTTTCCCTCTAGTTCGGCCGTGGTGTTCAATCACATTTTAACATGCCGCGGGGTGGCGACCAAGTTCTGCGTCCAATATGCGACGCTTTTCTGGCTATCACACTTCGTTCTCTGCTTACGCTTTCACCGTTGACTACTACAGCTACCACAAGGGTTTGTTTAATCATTGAACATGGACGTTAGCCGTCGGGATGGAGATGTACCACCAATCATCAAAGTGGGTGCATACACGTTAAACGGTGCCATTAGCTGCCAGACATCAATATACATTTTACAGGCTCCCCTTATATCAATGTACAGTAAACATTCAGTTACTTCTGTAAGGGCACGCTTTACTTTCGTGTTATTCCGATTCCTGTGACGGAGGGATCAACCATCTTTTTGTAAAGGCACTGTTTTCTTTTCAAAGTATAACTGGTCCTGCATCTAGATAACACACTGCGAACGCTTACTATATACCTACGGCTACTTGAAGTTGCGCACGAAATGACGGGTTTGATCCTTAGCATTCGATGAGGCGTTCGGATGCGCAGGGTATGTTAATACGCCTCCTTTCATACATTTTATGCGCGCGTTCGGGAAGCTGTACAGGTGAAAGCTAATTAATTCGTGCTTAACCAAACCGCTGAAGAATCTACGGCGTTGCGCGCTGGATAGCTCTAGGTAATGAGTTACACATACGCCGCTGCGACCCAATGTCAAATTGCTCGCGTTCTTTGAAATACGCATCTCTTTAAAGAAATCCGGCGAAATTAAAACTATTCCGGAGTCGCCCAATGCCACGTGCATCATACCCAGATGCTCGTTTCGGGCGTGCGAAACCTCTAGATATAATTTGATTTCTTTCTCCAGATTTAACTCGCATATTTCCCAGAGCCCGGAGGCAGGCTGAATTCTTCCGCACGTTAAAGGGGTACTGACACGAGAATTTTCAGTTGTCGTTTCTTTGCATCAAACGAAAAGCCAAGCCACCAAGAGCCTGAAAAATGTACTGGTAAGCATGAGTGAGCCCTAAAAAATTAATTGCAACATATTTTTTAGAGCTAGTTCGGGTCCTACTGCACCCTGACGACACGACGGTATGAGCTTCTCGTCACGTGCCCGCGCAAGATATCGTGACGTTTGCACAAACACTCCGCTCCGTCGCTCCGTTGTGGCGCGCAAGCAACCATTATGCATGTTTCGGTATCCGACGTCATCATAACTGGTGCGTGACGTCACCAGAATTGACATTGTAGCCTGATGTCATGCTAGTGTTCAGGTCGGTTGATGTCGCGCCAAGCGAGAATTGACTTTAATGTCGAAATACAATATGTTATCAGCATTTCCCGAGCTTCGCACTTGGTCGGAGACTTCTCTGTATACAGGAAATTTGCAATGCGGCGTAAAGTCAGCTGCGACAACTGGTGTCAGTAGGCGTTTAATAAAGCGCTGGCAAGGTGACAATGAGCCAATTGAATGAGTTTGGAGCCCGTGCGTCAGCCTGCGGATGTAAAGACGCACGCAACCGGTCGAATGCGAACTGCTCGCAGAAAATCAAGGCACCCCCTCCTCCCCGACCCTCCTCCTTACGCGAACGGAAAGCTCTTCACGATCGAGGAATCGCGAGCCCGCGTTCGGTGCGGAAAAAACTCGCGATAACGCTGTCCCGATAGAGTTTCGTATGAAGGAAGCGATTGGACCAGTATCACGAGATGTAGGATGAAAAAAAAAAACAAAAAAAAAACGATACAGAAAGGTACGCGCGAACACGGAAGAGAGAAACAAAACCAGGACAAGCGGTTGAAATCATCATGCAAAAGAGAGAAAGGTTGGGGGGGAGGGAACAGCTTCGCTTCAATGCCAGGGACAGGCGCCGCATACATGCGTCAGTGTTCTCACTGACTGATGCCGTGGGCGCGTGTGCGCACACTGAGTTGTTGCAGCAGGGTTTCCGTGCGATTGCCCCGCTCGTGTGCTCCATTCGCGTGCGAGACATTTTCTGCCTTTATAGACGGGTGGCCTTGGGCGTGGAGGGCCATTATATTTTCTGAGCATCAGACGTCCGTCGCTGGCTCGTGCTTCAGGCCTTCTCTCAGGTACTGGAGAGAGTGAGATAGAGGGGAAAGCATAATAAAGGGGGAGAGAGGAAAAGAAGACCAAATGTGTTGCTCGCGTGATCATTTCGGATGCTAGGCGAGGCGCACGAGAGGCGGGTCAGATTGCAAGAACGAATCGTGCATGCTGTAGAGTAGAATGCCGTATTTCTCAAAATTTAGCTCGCGAAATCATCACCGGCGGCAGAGGAAAAACAAAGTTAAATGTAATAAAAGAGTATAGATTGAGGAAAAGGCGTTTGTTTACGACAATGAGATGGAAAAACACTGATGATAGAGATATATCGAAAAAAAAAAGAACGGGTGATTTAGTGCGCGAGTGCGCACCATTTCTCTTGATTTATTTTTTCGTGAGTTTTCAAACCCAGTTTCTCATATGCTTATGTTATATTTTTGTGTGAGTGCTTCTGCGTGCGCGTTTATGTGGTCCTTTTTTTAGTGGTGCGTGCCTGTAATGCGTTGATTAAAGTAAGACCATTGAATTTATCCTAGGTATTGAAATATATGCTCTGCATTTATGGAATATGCAAGGGCGAAAATGCAGTGACGGCAGTGGGTGTGTCACAGGGTTACAATTGAGCACTGGGAATTAGGAACAGAGTGTATCAGTTGGGGTAAGAAGGAGTGTAGGAGTGCGAGGCGTCGATGGGGTCCACACAAATATTGTGAAGTTGAGTGAACGTGCGACATCACATGGTTTCATAGGCTGCACACCGCAATCAGAAAAAACGTAAGTGGTGATTCTAGCACCCGTGATTGCAGTGTTCATGCGAAGGCCCTCGTATTATAGGCACTAGCCAGGACTTTCTTATAACGATATTCCGCCAGCAAAAGAACAAAAAATCCGAGGAAAAATAGTCACATCAGCACCATTGACTAATGTTACGAAGTGTTGGCTAAATTATTTATTTATTTATTTATTTATTTATTTATTTATTTATTTATTTATTTATTTATTTATTTATTTATTTATTTATTTAAGACACTTGGAAGGCCTAACGGCGTTACAGAGAGAAGTGGTTAATACTTGCGCATTATACAATGTTATGCAAGGCAGCTTGAAAAGATGAATGGTCTGTGTTATTGGCGACGGAGGCGGGGAGGTGGCTAATGCTGACTTCTTTTGGTTAACTGTTCTTGCAACAGATTAATCTGAACTAATACTTGCGTGCTAATATGCCTCTTTCTCATTACATAATCCACTTCACATACTGCGCTTTTCTCCTTTGCTAATAACATAATGATTTATGTGGGTTTCACGTGCCAAAACCACGATGTGATTATGAGGCACGCTGTAGGGGAGGGCTACTTAAATTTCGACCACATGGGTGTTCTTTAACGTGCACCTAAATCTAAGCACACGAGCCTCTATCATTTCGCCTCCACCGAAATAGGATCGCCGGGGCAGGGATCGCACCCGCGACTTTTTGGTTCAGCAGCCCAGCACCGTAAGCACTGTGCCACCGCGACGGCTATTTCACTCCTTTCCCAAATTCGCCGCCAATATTTATAACAATATAGTCCTCTGAGAGGTAGGAATAAGCAGGATGGGTATGCATCAGGAACCCGATATCATCAGGGCCTCTAATATTATGGGGTATCGTTGGTTTACGCTAGCGTACGTTGCCCCGTCTCCGCCACCTCCTTCCCCCGCGGTCGAGAAGGAGGTTCTCTTTAGTTCTGTTCATGAGTCGCTGGGGGGAAATTCAGCCGAAGAATATTGTAAGTGGGTGTTAAAGAACTACAGTAGGCAAAAGCTCCTCCTAAGGTAGTGTACCCATATGTTTAGTTCCTTGTACAAATATTGCAGGATGTCGTATACTGAAACCGCTTGTAACAATTAGAGTATGACCCTCGTCAGGACAACAGTAAAATAAGTTGAGCAGATCCAATGCGCTGTGAATATCGACGTTATGTCAAGTAGTCTGCGGGGAGCTGGTTTTTCCGCATTGTTATTTTCTACATCGTAGCTTAAGGGGCCATGACACTGTCACCAAACAATTTTCATTTTTTAGCGAGAAAATGGAAGTAGAGGGTCTATTGTGCCTATACATATGTGAAAAATGGACTGTAAAAGAATATTTCAGTGGAAAATAAGCCTTAAAGGTCACCGGCTATAAACCCCGCCCAACGTCGCCGACCGCCATTTTGCCATGGCGTGTGTGACGTCATGTGCTGCATGGAGCGGAGCCGTCTTTTTCTACCAAAGATTCAGCCGCTGCAAAGCGTTTAATTTCGATTCCAAGCTCAAGAAAGCTTAAACAGCTCGATTGCACGCGCAGCTGAGCACGGAAGAAAATCGTTCGTCGGAATGCAGACGCCCGCACAGCAAGCAGCTTGTTACGTCACGGCTGGCAAGTGTGCCAGCGTTGCATGACTCTCAGGCCGCTCGCGTGTGTAGAACAAAATATTCAATTATAAAATAAGCGCTGGACCAAATGCGCTAAAATGTTGCCAGCTTGTTTTTGAGCGCACAAGTATTAACCCACATAACACATATTACGATCGAAAATTGGATATCATGGCCCCTTTAATTGACCGCGCTGCATAAATGTAACGCCATGCGATATCGTGCCATTCACGTCATCTGGTTCACGTCATGACGTTTAATGTTAGTTCTGCTATGTGACATACGTATAACACCACATGTCGTGATGTGACGACGTCGTTTGTGCTAAGCTATGCTTGGATGTCGGGATATGCACGTCACAACATGTTATGCATTTTGTGTCATTCATGTATATCCTTATGTCATTTGTCAATTTATGACTTTATATTCATGTTATGGGTTGCATGTATACCATTCTATGACAAGCCTGTCATGTCGTTCATTACATCACATGATATTCATGGTATGTCATGGATGCGTATTCTCAAAGCTTAATTAAAAGAACAACCGTGTCGGCATCACACGATTTACGTAATTCGTCTACTGACATGTTTGTCTTGTCAGTTATTTTACGTTATACGTGCATGCTCATTTAAAGAAACGACCGCTACGGCATCATGCATGCATAACATACACGACATGCATGTCATGTCATTCATGCTTGTCATACACGCAAACCCACTTCATGCCATGTACATTCTGGTATGCGCAGAGACCACGTACCATGGCATCGCGATGTCATTTTATCCGTTCTACCCTTTATGGTGTGACATACATGACATGCATGTCGTGGTATCCGTGTCATTCGTCTATATCATACACTCATGTCATACCCATGTACATTCTCACAATACCAAGTTAATGAAACGACCAGAGCTGCACCAATGCGTAGCAGGCTAGATAGATAGATATAGTCCAAATGCCTTTGATTTGCCAGTCATTAAAAAAAGAACACCCATAAAAAGCAACAAACAAGGAACTTGCGTGTAGCTCTGAAGGTCCTTAGAGCGGATGTTTGTGCTCGTCGTTCTATAACTAGAACGAAACCGCTGGAAATAATCAAGGAAAACTCATTCGGAAAACGCCACTTGCATTGAAGAATAAGGGAAAAAAATGCGGGTAACTTGGGACTTCGATGTCTGCGATAAAACCGTCGCTGTTCCCAGTGCTACGGAGGCTTGTTCAGCTTTGGATTTGTTCGAAGGTGTGTTCTCAATCTCCCAAATGATGAGGCCGCGGTGCAAAGCGACCGTTTTTCACTCCCGAAGAACGTGTGAGATAGGTAATGCGTTGTTGGCACGCAAAAAAGTGCCGAGGTAAAACGAAAAAGAAAAGAAGAAGGAAAGTGTACCGCCTTCTGCAGAAGAGGCGAGATGAAGCGCTTCGCTTGACATTTGGCGTGGTGCCCGTATTGCTGTATACATAGCCAAGGGTGAAACCTAATGCACCAAGCGAAAGACGAAAGCCCGTAAAACGTGTGACAATACTTTACTTGGCTAGGCTAAATGATACGGAAGTGAACCAACTCTTTAGGTTGTGCAAGCAATGCTTTTAAAAGCGAGCCGACATAGTGCTCGAGGCCAGGTGTTCTTTCAACAGGACGTGCGGAAGCCGTTCGCATTGAACTCTTGTGTGCTCTGGTGGATCGAAAACGAGAAGCGCGACGATAAAGTCACAACGCAGAAACAAAAAAGGTATTGACCGATTACTATTCTCTTCAAAGAATGGTGCTGTACATGGGTGATAGTAACAGTACAAAACGCATAATATCTCTTTAGTCTGTAGCCGCGGCTTTGGAATCAATATTGACTGCTCACTTGCCAAAACTTTCAGCCTGATAAAGTGCTTTACGCTTGAGGTAACATTTGACAGTCAAATATTCACCCGCCCTCTGAATAACTTGATTGATTGATTGATTGATTGATTGATTGATCGATCGATCGATCTTTTTGCTGAAATAAAAATAAATTGAGGAATAGTCACAATTTCTGGGCGACGGCTAGCCCTTCATTGATTGACTGATTTATTTATTGACTGACTGATTGGTTTATTGACTAAGTAACCAAATTTGACCAAGTGGCACTCAGGTGGAGCTGCTGGAGCACCGTCCCCATCGCTCGTCGGCCCACAAGGCAGTTAAAGCACTTTTATGCTTTTTAAGGACTGCGGGCCTTTGTGAACGCTTGTGACTATTGTACAGTACCACCGCCACATATATGTCAGCGCATTTATTGATCATTTCCTTTCTTTTTACAGCGAAAGCTGTTATGAGATCATTTCAACGGCCGTTTTTGGCGCCGTAGTCGTCCGCCGTCGCCGCTGCCGCCGCCGCCGGTGTCCGTAACCACTATCGCTCGAAAAAAAAAAAAATGAGATAAGAAAAAAATCCAGGATGGAACGAGGTTCGAACCTGGGCCCTCTGCGTGAGAGCCCAGTATTTAACCTCTGAGCCATGCCGGTGCTTTTTTTTTTCTTTAATTCATGGAAAGATGACCCGTTATAGCTGTGAACCACACACTACATACTTTGTCACATTAGAATTACCTTAAAATGCAGAACACCCACATTGTTGCCTACAGTAAGAGGTTGTTCAAAAGTCAGGCAAACACACACAAGCGTCCAGAAGTGCAAGCCACTCCGAAACGGGCTCAAAAGTTTCAACAACACTGCGCACTTGAGCAGCTTCTTCTCGGAAGACAGACCTCGTCGATCGTGGTGGCTCGGAGTGCCTGTCGATCATGTGACTTTTCCATAGCGAATAAAGTCCTAATAGCATAAATAAGTCATACGGTGTATTATTGGCGGGGCTCTTTTTGAAAGGGAGAAACCTAATACCGTGAGCTGTGATAGGAAGATGTTTTCTGATTGTTCTCTTTAGAATGTCCCAGAAATAAAATACGTCACGGCAATAAATAAAACAATGCTATATCGTCTCAGGTTGGTTACAGAGTCGACAATTTACAGTCCAGGGCACATATATTGCTTTTTCATTGAGCCATTTCTTCACTGGTAGAGTGGATGTGTGCAGTTTAAAGAAAAACGTTTTCGCTGCTGGCGATATGCACATTCTACGTACACGGAATAATACATCATGGCCAGGCAAAAGCAAATATGGCAGTCGGTATACAGGTTCTGGGAAAAGGTTATTCACAAGTGCAGCGGTTAGCGTTGTTCTGTCTATATTATATAAATACTCTAATATAAATCTGGTTTTCAAAAAGTTGACAGTATCAACAATTTCTTTTACGAATCCCGACAACTGCTATTCCTTGGCAACATTTGTCGGGACATAAAGAAAAGGAAAATGGTAACTCAGACGGTTTCGAAGAACTGCCAAAAGAAATGGGTGACAGACGTCTTTAAGATAAAAAAATCGCAATACCAACTGTCGCACAAACAAATGCACCAGACTGAGGCCGCCCTTCTCAAGTGGAAGAAAAAGGTTGTCTCTTCTCATGGGTTCCCATGAAGAGCCCCAAATAAAACAAGCAAATATCCTGTGAAATGCTTGTATGTGCACACGAGAGCAGTGCAATACCTGCAAAACATAGACAAGCTTTGATGCAAGAAATATATTGCACGCTTTAGCTCTTGAAAAAATGGAAAGGTCTCGTCCGTGCCATGCTGACACCTTTCGACGGATATTAGTTATCGCGGACGTCCAATGTGGGCCGCGGTTACGATAGTTATCAAGAGGCACACCAAGATACCGCATAGCAGTCGCATTCCAATGGATATTTGAGAACACTGAGGGAGTTTGAGCCACATTCCCAACCGGAATCGTCTGCTTTTATCAAAATTTATACTGGCTCCAGCGATTTCACAGAAGCGTAAAGTGTGTTTACTGCTTCTGAACACTAGTTTATCGATGCAAAAGAAGGCGATGTCGTCGGCATAAGCTAGAACTTAATTTCCTCAGCCTCATACCGGTATCCTCTAATGCTAGAATTTAGAAGCACACTTAAACATAGTGGTTCCAGGTATATTGCAAAGAGCAAAGGCGAGAACGGACACCCCTGACGTACGGATGAATTTAACTCTATTATGTCCGAAAGTGTTGTTCGGTTTACAATGAGCCTTGTAGTGCAATTTTTGTAACAGAGTGAAATGCCATTGTACAGTACGTCACCCAACTGCAGATGTCTTAGGAGTCTGAACAGAAAAGCATGCTGTACCATATCAAAGGCTTTAGCGAGGTCTATTTGAAGAAGGGCTACTTGGAGCTGCTTTGCAAAAAGGTCCTGCACAGGCTTCATGTCGGGAAGGAACCACATTAACATATGCAATATCGCGTGGTAGAAGAGTAAAATAAGCACCAAGCGTCGCAAAACGCGAATTCTGCAAACAGGCGCCACAAAATGAGAATTGCGCAACTAGTAGGTTGTTGAATGCTTCCAACCCATTACAAAGGGCTGCACCACAATTCTTCATCATCATCAGGCACAGCATCAACAAACTGCGCATAATGCCTTACATGCGTTTAGCAGGTACCACGGCTCTCCGTATAATGACGAAAAATGGCATAGTGCCTGCTTTCCTACTCCTAAAAAATTACAATGATTTATAGCCTAGTGGATTCCTCGCAAGTGCACTTGTATTGGTTGCCTAAGGAAGCCCATAAGCGCATGATCCATTTCCTCGGGGTCTCAGTAAAGTTCTTCGCCTCCCCCCTGCCTCTCTCTCCCACGTCAACGTATGTTATACAGCATGGCGGGAGAGGGAAATAGCAATGCAAATTACATAACTGGTGGGCCGTTGAAAGCTTCCAACCCATTACAAAGGGCTCAGCCATAATTCTTCATCGTCATCAGTCGTCGCGTCAACAAAGTGCACATAATGCCTTACAGACGTGAAGCCGGTGCCTCGCTTCCCCGCAGAATGACAAATAATGGCTTAGTAGGTGCTTCCCAACTTCACAAAAATGGTGATGTATGACGTAGTGGGTATCTTGCTAGTGTACTTGTATTAGTAGCCCCAAGCGAGCTTACAATGGGCTCTAGAAACACCGCTCTTCCAGCTTTCGCTGTGACTGTGCTGCAGTTTCAGCGCAGGCCTGGCGTTTTTTTTCTCGCTCCCCCCCCCCCCTCTCTCTGTCTCTCCCATCTTTCCACTCCCTTCCCTGTCCCCTGGCGTAGGGTAGCCAACCGGACTTGTCTGGTTAATCTCCCTGCCTTCTCCCTTTTGTATTCCTTCCTTCCACGTGGAGAGGCGCTTCAGTCAGTAAAGTCTTGCGGTTTGATATTTGACTACTTTGTGTGCTCCAGTCTACATTTAAATCTCGATAGCAACCTTTATTTTGAAATCATGCTTAAGCACGCGTCCTTTTTTTTTTGTCTTCCAACCCGTCGAGTTGCACCCATCACCTCTTGCCAAACAGAAGAACAGTCACCGTTGAAGTGGTACATAGAAGTACCCAAGAGCAACGCCCAAGTAACCTTCGGCGGCATGTCAGATGTCAAGCACAACAGATCGTCAGTTCAAAGCACCGCAATTCACCCAGCCCTCATATCGCACGTTTGTTTAAGTGTCGTTCGGACGTCACGTCGGCTTCTGACATGTTCATGGTCGTCCTTGACCCATACAAGAAACATCTGCGTTTGTTTCAGCGCTGGACTTATTCAAACACACCGTGCAGATGTTTCCTCCTTGTGCGCTCGCCGCATAAAGTTCAACGACACTACGCACATGATCGAGCCGTGCTCGGTGCAACAGCTCCAGGGGCCGTCTCTTTCGAAACGCAGCTTGAATGGTGTTTGCGAAACATTGTTAGCCTACTCGAAGCGCGAAGGACAATCAAGACGGCGGCCGTTGTGCAATGTTGCCAAATCATTTCAGCAGTGAAGGCGATTGAAAAATTCCTCCTGCAATGGCTGAATCAACGACCTTTGCATTGTACCAAGGTGTGGACTGACGGTGTGAACACAATTTGTTCCGCTATACTTGAACACTACGTAGACAAGTTGTGACATCAGCGCCAACGCAGCCATGTAGGTTCAAGTGTTTTCAAAACGGCGGGTCACATGGACTGCCTTCGAGTACCTTGCTAACGTACTGTAACGTGACTGCTCTGTCTCTCTCTTTCTACTGGAACGATGAATAGGAGGGGTTACCATATTTATGGAGGCACCGACTACACCTTCTCGCTTAGAAAACGAAAGATAATGTAACAGGAAGAATAAATAGATAAAAAGATGCCACAAAATATATCACCCAGTAGAACGTGGAAGCAACAAAATCTCTTCGTCTTGCGTCTGTCAAACGTCGCTGTTCTAAGGATGCGGCACCAGTAAGCATCGTAATTTCGTAATTGTCAGCGTTATTATTTAACAACACACACACACACACACACACACACACACACACACACACACACACACACACACACACACACACACACACACACACACACACACACACACACACACACACACACACACACACACACACACACACACACACACACACACACACACACACACACACACACACACACACACACACACACACACACACACACACACTCTCTCTCTCTCTCTCTCTCTCTCTGCCTCTCATACCTCTTGAACGCGCAGTTGCGGCAGCATCGGGAAAAAGTTTATTATCGAATCTGCCGTAGAAGATGATGTCCATGGCCGCAATAGTCGCGTCCGCGGCCTGCAGTATACGAAAGAGCATAACCATCGCAAGAGGAATCCGTCGCTCTGAGTGATGTGGAACAACCATTGCAAGATCAAGGCACAAATGAATTTATGTTGTACAGAGAAGAGAATGATAGTTGGAATGCACGTGTTAGCGTTACAGGTCGTTTCTGGCCGGAAAGTATAGCGAGTGCCGAGTGGTGAATGAAAGAAGCGCACTCAAAGTTGACAAGGATTATTGTCGGGAAAACAGCGTAGGCCCCGAAGCGCGCCAACGTTTCATTTCTTATAGTGCTTGTAGCCAGCACACTGTGCAACTTCGAGAGTTACAAGTTATATAACCCTATCAAGTCTCACTTAATATAATCTACACTCTAAGAAAAAACATGGCTGATCCCTCCGTCATAGGAATCGGTATAACACGAAAGTGAAACGTGTCTTCACAGAAGTAGTGCTTATTGTGTAGTGATATATGAGAGCTTGTACAATGTCTATTCGTGTTTGGCCGCTATAGCACCGTTTGACGTGGATGCACCCATGTTGACGGCATGTCTCTATCGCGACGACTAACGCCCATGATTATATCGTTGTGGCAGCTGACGTTGTGAACATATATTTGGACACAGCGAATCGTGAATCCCGCGTAAGGATGATATCAACAATCTCATAAACAACACTGGTACCCGGTACGCACTTCTTCAAAGAGTCGCCGATTAAGGAGAGAAACGGCACGGGGTGCGCTTTCTAGCAATGGGTGACTGACGCCTGGGTTCGTAGCCTGGGTTCGTAGACTGACGCCCAGGTTCGTAGCCTGAGCCGCAAACGCGTGCGTCCCGCTGGCCTCCGTCTCGCAAGCTCTGCTCTCGCTCCACCAAGACACGAGATTCGCCCGTCGAAATCGCGTCCTTCCTGCAACACGTATTACAGCAGTTTTGTTAGTCGGTGCTCTCGCAATCGAAGCAGTCGGCGGCGGAGAAATCCCGTTGGTGCATGTGGAAGCTGCACTACTCCGATGAGCCGACGCACGCTAAAACGAAGCGAAAGGCAAAGAACGAACTGCGTCAAGGTTGCCTCGGCGATGCCAGCGCGCCGACGCACACCGAGACGTTTTAACCATGACCTCTGATATCGCGCGCAATCTCGGAGTAAGCACTAGTAAATGTCGATCGTGAACCATTACTTCTTTTCACCTCTCACAGACGGCGGCACCGCCCCGCTCCGCCCCGCCTACCTACATCGCCAACAGAGAGCACCGTGCGAAAGAGAATGTGTGAAAGACATAAGGCGCGTTCGCACCGCGTCCTGCTACTGATGAGTTAGCTTAGTCGGTAGGGCGTCGGGCGCTTGCCGTCGCGGCCGCGAGTTCGTGAGTGCGATTCCCAGCGGGGGATCTTTTTCTTGGTTTTTCGATGCGTAGCAGCTCTTTGACTAGCCTGTGTAACGCTGTCCGTCCGCACAAACGCGAGGCAACGCGCTTCCCTCGGCGCAGGTGTTGGAGCGGTGCCAAGTAGGTCACGCCGCAGCTGGGCGTTGACGTCACGCACCCCTCGCACGCTTCCCTCGCAGGTGCGCGCGTACGTCACTCTCTCCCTCGCCCACCGGAGCGCCGCAGCTGCCGGCTGCCTCCCGTGTCTGCGTTTCAAGCCACGGCCGGTCTAGAGGCGCACGCCTCTAGACCGGCCGTGTTCAAGCAAACGTTTAAGGGCGAGATAGACGGTACGATTTTTCATGCGATTCGACGTCCGACACGGCGGAGGGGAAACCGGAATGGTGACCTTTCATAGCATCGTACAGCCACCATTCCCTCTCCCCCACCGCCGCGTCGGCTGTCGGATCGCATGGAAAATCGGACCGTCTGTCCCCCGCTTTACACCAGTAAACGCTATACCGAGTTTCGCTTCAAACGAATCTTCCAGCGCTCACCGCAGCACCCGCGTTAGCGCCGTTCAACCCGTGACGCTACCCGTGCGCAACGCTGCTGCTTCGCATACCATCAGCGTTCCCTTCGGGGAGATGGTCCAATTTTTTATTTTATTTCTCACCAGTTGGCGTCCATTTTATCAACGCCATATCCGTGACGGATGTACTTGGTGGACTCCGGCATAAGACACTTTCGTGTTAAAAAAAAAAGCCCGTTGGCCCTTTTTTGCGAGTTCTGACTCTCTGCGTATATGACTCTCTTTAAAGACACCCATGAACTCTCTTTGGTGATCATTATACTTTCTTCGGAGAGTCGCATGACCGAAAAGAGAGTTAACGTGTCTCTTTAAAGAGAGTCATATACGTGGCAAGTCAGGACGCACCGAAAAGTGTAACACATACTTTTGCTTCTCTTTTCTTAGAGTGTAACAACACTTTCATTCCTGTTAAAAAGGATAGGAGTTAGAACAACGCACGCTTGGAGCTTGGTAATCTTGCGGCTAGATGAAAACGGCACATTCTTCGACGTCTTCGCTTCCCGTTGAGGTTTGGCTCTCGCTCAACCGCGAGTTCGCTCTCGCATTCGATCGCGCGCATCGGATAGTGTATAAGACGATGTGTACGGGTTCAGCATCTCGAGGCCGTATACCGTACGCGCCAGGATGCGTCGCGTTACGACATGGGACTCGCCGCTGCGGCATACCTCACTTATCAAACATGCAGGAGAGTGGGTAGATGGGGGAGAGATCGTGGAGTACATTGCTGAGGCATGTATATTACCGAGCCCCTCCCGGGCGCGCGGACATATGCCACATGCTGCGAAGTTGACACGAGCGCCGTGTACGTGAAGAGATCGCTAGCCTAAGGGAGAGTCGCCGCCGCGAGCGTGGGTTCTTTTTTGTCACGGTATTATAAACCTGTGAAGGTCGCGGCTACGGGGCCAATGTCGCCCCCCGAATGTCGCAATGACCGTTCTTCACAGGCCGCAGTCTGGCTCTCTCGCAGGAAGGAGACGCTTAGACGCCATCTACCTAGACGCAGTTGCGCAAAGAACATTGCGAGGACAGTATAACGACGGAAAAGAAGAAGTAGAAAGAGAAGATGAGGACATAACTATAAAGTAATCGGTGTGGTAGTTACGTGGGTGCATTGCGGTATGAGGAAATGTGAGCGTCTGAGTAGCACTGCAGACGCACATACAAAGCACCCTCTGGGCAGCTGGTACACAACCGAGCCGAAGTGTCCGGCTCGCTCGTTGCTAATAGTCAATAGAAGTTAGTAACTGTCTCTCTGCGTGTAAAGGCGCGCTTGTATGCGTTTGTGTGCTAAGACGGTATGGTGCAAACGCAAATGGGTATATAATGGAGGCGTACTCGCCGAGCGGAAAATGTAATTGGTCTGGGCGCGGTACTCAGGCTTAACGTTCAATCCGCCAATTTACAAAATATTTTGATAGAAAAAAAGAGCCGCTGGTTTCTCATTCATAATGTCCTCTGTTCATGCACTAGAACGGCTCTACCGAAAGTAAGCGTTAATGAACGGTAACAGCGAACGTATCGTTACACGAATGACGAGGCATGTCCCAAGAGACTAGATACAATACGCGTTTAGCAATATCCTATGTTAGCTAAGGTCGCCGATAACAGCGAACATATGCTATATTAGCCAAGGTTGCCGACAACAGAAAGTTCTCGAGAACGAGAAAAAGTTTTGCTAGTTTGACACAAGGTTTGACACTTAATTCCTACGAAGCTGCGGGCTGCCGCAAAACGCTGCAGTCGTAAACAAGGCGCGAGACCATTAAGCGGTCAGCGTTCTGGTTCGCCGCAGGCGATCAATTCGCGATAAGGCACCAATGTCAGGCTTTCAAAAATATCCTTCCGCGTTTCCTTTAAATACGCTTCCACATTCAGCTGAGCTCCATATAGAAAACCGGATGCGAAAGTGTTACTTATGAAATACTCAGCTCGTCCTTGGCTTCCTTCAGAACTTTCTCACCTGAACAAGCTCTCAGTTCCTAGCTCTTCCTCCAGCACCTCCTCCGCGGGCTTTCTGTTGGGGTGTGTATTCAAAACAGGCGCACCGCGCTTAGGTGTCACTCTGTGTTTGTAGTAGCAGGGAAATTCCGCTGGGCGTGAAGAACTTCCGAGAAGGCGTTTGTTCGGCGGCGGCGGCGGCCAGCGCTTGCAGCTCGCAAAAAACGTCGTGAATCTCTCAAGGTCCTTCTACATGGGAGTGGCAAATGTGGAAAGCATAAGCGGGGCTCAATATATGCGGCGCGAGTTTCACCACTTCGTCAAAACCACACTGATATGTTGTTCCTCGTATTAATTCTCTGTATCTTCGATAACAGCCCTATCTCTCTAACTGCTTAACTTCTTGAAGACATCAGACTTGCACCGGCGGTTGTAGACTAACGGCGTTATCATGACTGTGAGATGTGTGTGACTTTGTGCGTGCGTGCTCTCTCTCTCTATCTTTATATCTCCCCCATCCCTTCCCCCAGTGTAGGATAGCATACCGGTCCTTCTAGACTGGTTAACATCCCTGCCTTTCCTTTCTCTCCTGTTCCTTGCTTCCCACAACACAAACAGCACTCTGCCCGGACAGATTTTCTATTGGTGTAGCATCGCCACGACAAAAACAAGCTCTACCCTGTGAATTTGCTTCTTTTTTTCTTCTGCGTGTTTATGAGCCGGGAACATAACAGCGGGAAAGATGCGGCTGGGGACTACATGGCGCGACGCAGTTTTTTGCGATGTAGGCACGCATGTGGTTAGATATCGAGGCAGTTATGTGTTTTCCACCGGATACTGGCGCGCCTCTACAATTTCACTTCTTGATCTTGGGGTATTTTTTGTTTATTTCTATTTGATGTTCGCCTGGAAATGAGAAATATAACTTTAGGCGTCGGTGTTATAATTCGTGGTCTGCTGAATCAGTGAGCTTACGTACTGTTATTTAAGAGAGGGAAGTGGCGAACTATATGGAAGAAAAGTCGAGGCAGGAGCACTAGTTGCATCATAGGAAACCTAGCGCATAGAAGCAAGTGTCACGATGCCTCTTATAAACACAAAAGTGGATATATATCTTTAGGTAAAACAAACAAGTTACATGGACTGAAGTTCATTCCGTTCTGTGCCGTTACAACAGCCGAATATCCGGCCCGTGAAAACAGCGGTTTGGTGCGGAACGTGTGCATGTAATTGGCATATGCGGAAAGTTATTGAACCATTGGGAGAACACCTATGAAATGCAGTTGTAATAAGCTACACTTTCAGACTGCCAATAGTCCATCTCTATATAATATGGCACGTTCCGCTACCTCCTATTACACTGTTATACCAAGGGCAAACACGTGTGGCCGTGAACAGAAGCTGGAAGACTTAGCAGCTTAATCGTTCAACTATCAGTGCCGTTTGTGGCCACAATGCCCGTGACGTCACTGTTCACTCCAAATCGTTACAGAACATAAGCAAGGGAAATTTTATTTCGTGAAAAGAGGTCCGTGTCCAAAAGAGTGCGATGGAATGCGCCGTTACAGGGTATTTATTCGACACTTAAGTGCCGATGTTACTCACCATAACTTCAAGCGAAATACTTTTGGACTTAAACTGGATTAATCAGATTATTCCAGGTGTCGAAACGTATTTTTTCAAGCACGAATATTCGTCTGAACATTTCAGAGAAAGCGAGCGATATTGAAGGAAGGCGAACTGCGATTGTATTAAATGGGCTGAAAAATGCCGCGATATATGCCGAGGCGGTGTCATCAGCGCTCGCATATCGTCTAATATTGTTGGTTGGGAGTACGAGCCTATTGGAGTTTATCGCATGCATTTTGTTTCATTGTTCGATGCATGGGAATACCAACATTTTACGCGACACAATCGAGTGTGTGCTTTCTTTTCGCATTGTTTGCTTGCACACCTGTCAGCGATCGGCTTGAGGCTATGTTGCTGCGAGGCTCAAATACAACTAGTTCTTCCGTCGATGCAGAAGGTTCAGTCATCGCTTACGAAGTCGTCGTTCGTCAAAGGGACTAGTGCGGCATGCGAAGCTTGTGAGGGGCATACCGTATACAATCAGGGCTGTATGACTACTGGAGGCCCGAATTTGAGCACTTGCGGTTGGCAGAACCATCCCTGCTATAGGTGCCGTACAAGGCGTCTCGCTCGACGTCACGTCCGACAGTCGCTTCGGCGTCCGCATTCCGCTGCAGGTCGTCCAGGAGCTCCACGCGAGCGGCGAGCTCTACGTCGCGCCGAATCCTCTCGTCTTCGAGCCGCTGGCTGAGCTGCCGGAGCTGCTCGTCTCGACATATGTCGTCTTCGTGGCGGAGAAGCTCTTCGAGCGTGACGCCGCCTCGGGCGGGAGTCGCTCGACCCTCGTGGCAGCGGCAGCCGCAGGGAGCTACTCTAGCGCAGCTCGGCCCTGCCGACTGGGCTCGTTGGATGCCGTGACGCGAAGACGGCACTGAAACCGGAGTACGGCGAACCGCCGAGGGCGTGGATCTGTTTGTCTGTCGGGCGTGAGGGTTGCCGACAGCCGCCGGTCGCGTTGTAGCTGTGGCGGCACAGTTCCTCTCGCGACACGTTGGCGTCCTCGGGACGCCCGACTTGCTCGTTACCGTCTCACTTTGCCAGCAGAAGCTCTCTTGAGGCCGAGGCGTGACTGCGGCGCGGAATTCGCTGCTCTTTGAGCAGCGGCGGGGACGGTTGGGCCTGGCTGTTTCAATGTTTCTTTGAGGCTGCGGTATAGCAGTACATTGAAAGCCAGGACCTCTGCTTGTCCTGGGCCTTACGGGTGCAGCTGCTTGTCGACACAGGCGACTGCTACCGACCTGCGCTTCTGGACCCGCCGTACCATCAGTGTAAGATTGGTAGGGTCGTCCGCACCTGGAATTTGCAAAATCTGCAAGGAGCGCACCACCAGGTCGGCCTCCGGTCATTTCTCGCTGCGAGCCTTGAAACCTCTGGCTTCTTCCACTGTACGCCTCATACGCAAAAGGCATATATCGTTGACTGAGGTGTTCTGCGTTGGATTGGTGTAGGGCTGGTATATCGTTGTCATGCACCATCTGTATAACATTCGGATCCATGTATGGCGCTGGCGCATCGTAGTACTGGTAATACTCGCAGCGATCTGGCCGGCATTGTAGCCAAGATGGCCCAGCGTAGTTCGGATGATGAGCTTGGGTAGCCGGCTGAAAGGGCTGCTGAGTTAAGCTAGGATAATACGGAAAAAGAGGCCCGGGTGAATGGTAAAAAGGTTGCGGAGGGTATCTGCGAGAAGGAAATCGCTTAGGAGGACGGCGTTCGTCCCTTCTAGCACGAGGAAGTTCCTTTGAGGTAGGCGCCGCTGTACGCTCTCGATAGTCGTTCGCGTGGCTTGGCCATCCGGACACTGATCGGACACGAGAAGCTTCGTTGAGCGGTACCGAACCTTCTTCCATATCGTCTCCGTCACGAGCACAAAGCGCCGATGGGCGACCTCTGCCGGCACCTCTTGAAGTAGACGGTTGTATATTTTCCCAGCGGGGAAGAGTCGGTATCGCCATGCTTTCAGTACTACCGTCATCCCAAGGCTCCTCGATAACGTCATGTTTTCGGGACCTGGTGGTCTTGCGAATGATGCGCTTGCGCTGGCCACCTTCCGTGTTCTTATCGGGCTCCACGACTTCTTCCGCTATCACTTCATAGAACTCTTCGGAGCCACCCAACTTATCTGCGTTGGTGGACTTGGGTTTCGGAGTTCTTGCGGGTACTTCGGCTGCTGATGTCGTGAGCTTCATGTCGTTTTCGATTTCTTCGAGGTTCGCTTGGGGCGCCTCGGAAACGCCGGAAGTTGCCTCTTTTGGTGGTTGACTTTCACATTTCTGTAGAGCAGCGATCAGCCTTTGCGCCATTTCTGCGTTTATAAGTACAGCCGTCGGTGGGACCGCCTCGCTGACCAACGGGATAGCGGAATCGAATGGTTGAGGTGAGCCGTCTGCCATTGGCGATGGTTTTCCCTTGTGGTACGACACACTGGATCTTTTTCGATGCTTCGCAGTACGGGGTTTGCGGATGTGCCGGGTGGCGGATCCGGCTCGTGCTTGCCTAAGGGTGCCGATATCTTCTACCGCGTCGTCTCGTTCGGAGTAATCTATGCTTTGATCACCCAGAACGTTCTTCCCCACCTCGCAGCTGAATGTGAGAAGGGTTTCTCTCTCCCCTTTTGTTGTGTCGGCAGCTCCAGTGGTAGCTTTGCGATCAATAGCACTCATTGGTGCGATAGTAGATCCTGCTAGGTTGCCATCAGCTGTCAACGTAGACGCGCGCTTTTGCACGTCGCTTTCTAGCAAAAGCGACTGTTCACCTGCAAGAACTGGCGGCATGGTAAACATCGGCATCTGTTGCAGGCTGCCCTGCAAGCCAGCCGCAGGCTGTTCTACGAACGAAGTACTAGACGTCGTGTCACTGGCGTAGGGGATGTTCGAAAGGGATCCCGTGGTTGATGCTCCTTCAACGTGAGGGGCTTCTGCCGCCGCATATGTAGTTGCTGCGCGGGGCAGAATTGTTGGTGCCGCTTGCAGAGGAGCTGGTTCCGGAAAACCAATTGGAGGAATCAGCGGAGGTTGTGGCGGTTGTTGCGGTAGTTGAAGTAGTTGCTGCTGCTGCTGCTGCTGCTGCTGCTGCTGCTGCTGCTGCTGCTGCTGCTGCTGCTGCTGCCAGTGTAAGTCTTGCGGTTGGTGCGCCATTTGGGGCTGCAACTCGATCGGCTGCTGCATTTGCGTCAACATTTGAGATTGTCCGTCGAACGCTCCTTGCTGCAGGCCTGCCGGACCCGTCAGGGGCAGGCCACGTTGTCGCCGATACAGGCAAAGCCTGCGGAGGTTGGATTACCGGGCCCGTTGCTGCATACGATGGTTGGGTGCTCGCCGCCTCGCCGCTTAGTTTTCGATTGGGATCTGCGGGTTTGTCCGCCGACTTTCTGTGCTTGTGGCGTCGTCGACGACGGTGCTTCTTTTTGGTCAAGATGCCCCCACTTGGCTTATCAGCATCGGCTTCGGGCGTAGGTGCAGTGGATGGCGTGGGCGGTCCGCTTGGCGTTACCGCATGGGTATTGCCCATCGTAGGTGTCGCTGCGCTCTGTACCTTCGGCGCCTCTTGTAGAGACGGGTCCTTCATATCTGCAGACGCTTCATCCATGCCATGGCCGTCGGTGCCCTCGCCTCCTTGCCGGCGTGCCTTGTTTCGGTGTTTCATCTTGCTTGTTTCTTGCTGGCACTGCTGCTATTGGTAGCACTGCTGGTGTTCGTCCAATTTACAAAAGGCTTTCGGAGAATTACCAATCGCTCGAGGCCCTGAATCTTCAACTCTTTCTTCTGCTTTGAAAGGGCACTCGTGCCTTAAACAGGAGAAACGGTTGAGACTGAAATGTTTAAATAAGTGACGCTTCAAGGATGATAAGCCATTGGGAGTGAAAAAAAATGTCTGAGTACAGAAATCTTGTTATTATAGACTAAGTACACTATACAGAGATATCACAACAGTGAGCCGACCAAAAAGAGGATATTAAAAAGAGAAGTACACGCCCGGTAACCATGTAGTGGGGATAGAACATAATTGGTTTTGCAGATAATAGGAAGAAATAACCAGCCAAATAAACATAAATCAAGCCCATACGCACTTAGAAGGACTAATTCTTGAGACCTGTCACCTGCCAATGTCCGAAGTCTGCATGTACAAAAAGCGCAACAGAATGTTTGAAGCATTAGTATATGGCCGACAAAAGTAAAACAGAAAAGAAATGAAATATATGATGTTGATGTTTTCTCCGCTCAATATAAACATAGCAATGGTGGCATTCAGCAGTTGCGTGCGTCTGCATAAGACTGTAAAGTGTGTGGACAACCGGTGAGAGCTGTAGAAAGCCGAGTAAGATCGAAACTAAGATTTGGCCTAAGTCCATTTCATTCTCTTTTCCCCCATACGAGCCCTTTTTGATATGTGTTTTCTCTTTATTTTATTAATAAGGGATAAATCGCGCCCACTGCGGGTGTGGCCAGGTGTGCGGTGAAGATAAAATGGGGTTGCCAGTGCGTCCCTATCCTGACAAAAAAGGAAACGTCGCGAAGGGCACCGAAGAAATCATCAGCTACGAAAAATGTGTGTAATTTTATACGTACCTCTAGTAGAAAAGACAATGGGCGTGCTGCATTCGGTGTAGTATGGTCAAACGGGTGGAATTTAAGTAGTCATGCCAATTTGTGCTAAATGTCAAGGTGAAGTAATCGACCGTTTACATCCGCTGTGTGTTTGACCGTTTGTTTCGCTTTGTGCTTCACCCATCTATAGGCCGGACAGTGTACTGTCGCTGCTTTGTTTACTGGGTTAGCAATAGGACCTTCAGCGAATATTAATACAAAAAAAAAGGCTCTGTTGAGTCGATCTGAAGCCGGAGGCATGCGCTGAGCTTGGGAAGGGGGCAAGGCGGACAACGTGGCGGGAGATTAAAGGGCAGCGGTGTTTGTAAGTACAGAATAAATAAAAATGTATAAGTAGGAACGTTACAACGGGTGATTGTATCATTACAATATACTGAAAAGGAAAAGAAAAAAAAAAGAAGATAGCTTTCGCCTTCGAGTCGTCTTAGGTGAATGCGCAAGGGACCGTGTTACTTTGTTCCCCACGAGATTCCGACACAGACATCGCTCTCGATCGCAAACAATTGGCGCAATACCCCGTCTTGCACGTAACAAGCAATACATTGTGCGACTGTTCCGCACAGCGGAACATCACAAACACCCGCCGAGCGCACATACAGTTAACAACCCCGATGCATAGTGTAGTAACAATGCGATCTGGTGTGTTCTGAACACAGCTGGTGGTAATTATTATCGCGAAACATGCGCGAACCGTTGGGGCTGAAAAGCCTGTGTGTGTTGATCTTCATTAGCGTGCACAAAGCGGCTTTGTTAGATACTGCAGTGGACGAAAGTGCTTAAAACCACCAGCTAAGTCTCACGTCACAGTTGGAAGGAGCAGGGACACTGTTTCAAAGTCAGCTTATTATTTTGTATTGACAACATTGAATAGTTGTGGAGTGAGCATTGTTACGTCCCCGAAGAGTCCAACACATGTCAACACGCCAGTGTCGTTTGTTGTTATTCGACAATGTCAATGTTTCAAGGCCTCTCCAGAATGCGTTTGTCGAGTCGTGTCGTGTACAAACTCGAAGTCACGGGTGCTCCTTTTGTTCTGGATGCTTTCAGTCTAAAAAGGTACTATCTTTGGCTGTGCGTTCACTGTTAATTGCTTGTCGTACACAATATTTACTAGCGTAAAGCGAATACCACGAAAACAACATTTTGTACGCTCCACTTGTCACAGTACGCCAATGAGGCCCCACTTCAATTTCCTGTTAATTGACCTTATAGGAGGGCATGCTGCAGTGTGGCAATTGAACTTGCGACATGAGCGCAATTATTAACAAAGCTTGGAATGCATGAACCGCGTACCGGGAAGAGAGAGCTCCTTTGTACGCACGTGATTAAAGTCTTGTAAACCCTGCGGATTGTTTTTAGTCTTGATTCAAGGTTGTTGTTGCTGACTCGGCAGTAATATACACTTTGTCACGATGCAACAGTGCGGGGCAACAACACCCGCGACAATAGCAGTGCTTTTTTTTTACATGTGCGGGTGTATATGGGTATGCAGAAGAAAGAGGCAAAATGAATACAGTTCGTAACAGTATTTTGTTAGTCGAAATAACTGGCCAGCCACCTTCTTCCCGCAATGCGGGGAAGAAAAACAACAAAAACAAATCGGTACACTTCAGCAATTTATCCATCTCGAAGCTCAATGACTACGACAGCGGTCACTGTGCCAGCACCGCAACCTTGCGCAGGACTTCCGCAATCCTGCTAATTAATTGAACGAACGTTAGAATTGGAGACATGCATAGGTGGGCAAACTCACTCATGAGTCGAGTTACTCAGCCTCAGTCTGACTCAGGTCGAGCCGTGAGTCTGAGTGAGTCCGGGTGAGTAATATTTTGGTGAGCTTGAGTCTGAGTGAGTCTGATTGAGAAACATTTTAGTGAGTCTGAGTTCGAGTGAGTCCGGTTGAGGAAAATTTTGGTGAGTCTGAGTTTTAGTGAGCCCTAAGTGAGCCCACCGGCGGCGCTAACTGACGCTCCCACCTTTAAATGCACATATATACCCCATAAAGTGGACGCGGGGATGGCCGCCGCGGTAGCTCAGTTGGTGGAGCATCGGACGCGTTACTCGAAGGTCGCAGGTTCGGTCCCTGCCCGCGGCAAGTTATCTTTTCGTCCATTTTCTTTCTTCACATTTACATTACGTTTACTACTAATAACATCCCGTATACTTTCCTCGGCATTATTGTCTGTTAGTGCTCATTAATACTAAGCGCAAAATATATTTCTTGAGTGAGTCTGAGTGAGCTGCACACTCTTTTGCCGACCTGTGGTTTTATCTACAGAACTTGAACATTACTGTCAGCCTTATGTCGGCTCACGTTTATACTCCCGTCGACTCGCACATACTTCAAAACACTAGCGTTCATACGCCAGCTCAATACTTATTATTAATAAGAGGTGTGAGTTACGGAGAAGGGGGAGGGGGAGGGAGCAGGTTGACCTCCCCCCTGTAAGCGCTTTCACAGCAAGTACTCGATAGAAATATCTCGTGTGAGTCACCTCTTCCAATAAAAATGTCCTTACTTGATTACTACCACTGATAACTCATATTTGGAGATACGAGATCAAAAGGCGCAAAGTACAGCCCGAATTATATGCGCAATATTGGTGTTAAAGAGCACTGACACCATGGTCGAAAAAGCCAATTATAATCTAACGGACTCATGAGTCGACTCACTCAAACTCGGATAGAGCCGTGAGTCTGAGTCTGAGTGAGTCCGAGTGAGTAATATTTTGGTGTGTTTGAGTCCGAGTGAGTCCGCTTAGAAAAATGTCACTGAGTCTGAGTTTGAGTGAGTCCGGTTGAGGAAAACTTTGGTCAGTCTGAGTTCGAGTGCACTCTAAGAGCAAAATATATTCCATGAGTGAGTTTGAGTGAGCTCCACATTTTTTGCCGACCTATGGAGACATGTCGTTAAATAATCGAATTCTATGTTTCATTTCGTGAATGTAATGCCCGCCTGATTACCGCTTAACGTCTGCTCAAGGAGGTGCTATCTGTCACTAGTGATTAAAAAAAAGGGGGAGGGGGGAAGAAAGCCCTTTTATAGAATAAAAGAATAAAGAACCGTATGCAGTGACCACCATAAACGACATAGCAACGAGATGAAGAACAAGATGACGCAGCCTACAGTTATCCATAACCGATCACCGTCAACAAGACCTTCGATCTCCTGTTTTATATCTCATCCCCCCTCTCTTGTGTTGCTTGTTACGTGACCACTGTGTCCGAAACGTCCTTCACCACTGAAGTCGCACCAATGCCACATTAAGGCAGCTAGCGAAACGCAAACACCTCAGCGCACACGAAGAAAAAGGGATATAACGCGTCTGTTCGATAGCTCGGATTAGAAGGTCGTATACATAGGCGAATTCAGGGGAACGCGAGCGGGTTTTTACTGCTATCTATCACAATGCGTACTGCACTATACATGACTGAACTGAAAGAAGGGAGCGAAAGACGTGGCCCGATACGGCCTGTATAATGTGCACGACTGTTTCGGAAATCCCGGAGGGAAATGTGGGGAGCAACTGAGCGCGCATTTTGCTAAGTCTTCAATGACGAGTTAAAGGTTGCGTCTGCTTTAATAAGGAGTAAAGATTGTTTCCCGGTAAAAGTGAGTGAGTGAGTGAGTGAGTGAGTGAGTGAGTGAGTGAGTGAGTGAGTGAGTGAGTGAGTGAGTGAGTGAGTGAGTGAGTGAGTGAGTGAGTGAGTGAGTGAGTGAGTGAGTGAGTGAGTGAGTGAGTGAGTGAGTGAGTGAGTGAGTGAGTGAGTGAGTGAGTGTGGAGGAGAGCAAGAAACGACTCGTCAGAATCATTGCTATCATACGACTGACAATGCGTCGAGATAAAAATGTAACCGTCAGATGCACCTCCTGTGCGTACGTGCCTGTCATTAAGCAAGATAGTGGTGAGAATCACTATTGACGCGCGCATGTCTTGTGCCATATCTTTCGTGAATGGCTGTCGAGAAAAGAATTAAAGAAAAAAAACAAAAAAAAAAACACGCAGACACACTCACAAACACACAGACAAAGTTCCGTGCTTCAGATCATTTGCCTTCGTCTTAGCTGACATCGGGTTTTCTTTGGCGAGTGAGTGACGCATGTGAGCTTAGTTGTGGTATGTGTTTAGTGTACATCGAAGCGAAGATACTTCACATTCACGTTTGTTTTATTTTAATCTCTTTTGTAAGTTGTTTTGGGAATTAATGAGAGCTAATTTGATGATAACGTGTGTGTTATGTAACCCCTCTGGGGAGCTCTTCTTAGGCGTGTACTTCACTGGACTTTTGAGTCTGAATTATTGTCTCGCCACTTCTGTGGATTCCCGGCTTCTTTCGTTGTCAGCGTGTATCTCTGTAAAAAATAAAAAAGAATGGCTTTATTATAAGGCGTCTACATTTCACGAATGTCATGCAATTAAAAAAAGAACTAACAAGAAAGAGAGGAGTACACAGAAAAATAGAATGACGCTGTCTCGCTGAGACAATGTAAACTACTTGATGACGATTAGGGATGAGCCACTAGTAATATTGTGGCATAATGGAATACGGATCAGATACTACAAGAAGCAAATCGATCGAAATCTATTATATTTCGAATAATTTCCAGTCGTTTATGCCATTGCTATAAAACGATCGCATCCTATACAGTATTCGCTGCCTAAGAAAATCGATTAAAATATATTTCACAGTATAAAGCGTTGCTGGTAAGAGCCTCAAACGGCGCACCATTGGAGGAAATACCTAAGCAGTTTATTCACATACACTGGCGAATGCGAATGTTATTGGCTTACTCGGGAAGGCCGGCTTGTTGAATGAAGCAGTGTGCTGCACTACAACGAGGCTGTTGCGTCCACTGAGGCCGCCAGAGCTACGACAGTTTTACACGACGGTGGTGCACGGTCGGGTATATGAAATCGAAAAAAAAAGATACATTCCTAATATTTGAAACATAGAGAAAAAAGATCAAACATCGCCTGTAGGCGCAGCAATCTTTGTTTTTTCTTTTTAAAGAATCTTCTAAATAAATTTTATTCCTCGAAATAACAGCGCGAAGCAAACAAGGCAAACAACGGACACGGATTTAGATGACACGTCCGTTGTTTGCTTCGCTCTGCTTAGCTCAGCCCCTGGACGAGCAGCTCTGGGCAATCTAGTGGTCCGAGCAAGCTGCCAGGAGGCAACGCCCCCTGGGCGACACCTAGGCGGAAGCGTAGTCCGCAAATACGCCAGGTATGAGTTTTTCTGTGTGTCTGTCAATGATCTCAGCCTACCAAGTCGCCCAGCTTGCTGTTCTTTTTTTTTAAATAAAACTAAGATAAATAAATAAAGAAAACCCCGAATGATATACGAAGTATTACAGAGACTCTAGCTACGGCGTATGTCAATCGACAGGTGATTTGACTACATTAAACTTCGGAATTATTTAAGCTTGAACTTTAAAATACTTGCACATACTTAATGGCTGTAAAACTACGTTCACTTCACGCGCATTGTTATATCCACACGAAATGGTAAGAAATCGGGTCTGAAGTATGCACACGAATTAAAAGTACAAAATCTGACAAAAGACACACGTTACGTGATCACGACTGTATGCTCGCATGTTCGCGATGACAAGCTGGAACGAGTGACCTCGGCCGAGGAAGGTCACTGTTACGTCACGTGCAGGAAATTCATCGAACTGACGTGGGCAGGGTGACGAAAGCGTGTCCAGCGGCGCAGAACGCACCCATTGCCCTTAGACAGGGATCCTAGTGGATCACGCACAAGCGTAAGGCACTCGCCCGAAGCTTCCACTGTGGCGGAAAATCTATTTGTGGCCAACATTGGTGGACCATAATTTCTTTTTCCTCTCTATATCGGAAAGTTCATTTGCCGCGGGTGACCTTGTGGGAAAGTAGCGCCTTAGGCGTAATAGGTGGATAGCAAAACGACGCGTCGTCTGCTACGGTATACTTCCGGTTAGAGGCCTATTTCTCCGCTGCTTCAAGGTGCCTGCTGTTCAGTGTTAATCGGAAAGGAAACACGTGCACTTCTGCGACTCGTTTGTTGCCGGTTGTCCAGTGATTGCATTTTGTTCTTGAATTATTCTGCGAATGATTAGAAGATATTTCGCAGTTTAGATAACGAGGCGAGTAGTATAAATGGGCAAACACGAGGGACGGTGAGAGGTGGGTCTCGAGCGCAGCATGCGAGTGTATGTACACGGTTATGCTTAAAGATACGCAGTGATAGTTTGAAGAATTAGCTTGATTTGGTAAATTCGAGCATGAACGATGGCTACCTCAGAGGCGCTCACACATATGAACACATGATGCCAAATGTGAACATACGCACGTTACTTAGACTTCCGACAAAAGTGCGCGTACTCTGCCCGATCGAGTAGGCCGATACAGTATACTTGCATTGCCTTCTTTCTGTCAAATTTATGAATACTTTTGAGCGCTTAAAAGGCCAACGGAACAAAACGGCCTCTCAGTTACTGGTATTGTTACGCCAGTTACACCATACCAAGCAACGAGTTGCATGGTATGGCGTCTCTAGAATTTCAGAGACTTGCAAGCGGGAAGTGTCAATACCTTTTAGTGGAACTTGAAAGACAAATGTATGTTGACATGACATGACAAGAACTTTATTGGAGTCCTGAGGAACTCGAATCTGAAGAGCCGGAGGCCCCCAGATCAAGTTGGTGGCTCCGCCCACAATGGGACTGGAAGTCGAAGTTTCGTCGCGATGTCCTGGGCCCTGTGAACGGCCTGGAGTTGGGTGTGAAGATCGCTGCTCTTCAGGGATTCCTCCCATTGCTCCTTCGTGAAGGGTGTTTAGTGCGCAGAATTTTGCATGCATTGAAACACAATGCCCGAGTGCGCGAGGGAATGACATCTCACGTATAGGAAGATTCAGCGGCCCAAAAGAAAAACCAGAAAACTGGGAGAGTTGATTGTTCACTTTTAGAGTAGGAAACATTTCACTATTGGCATTCACTATATCGAAACCGAGATGGTATCTTTGCCACAAAAAAGTAAGTGAATAATTTTACGAGTTCGCAACATGAAAACAGATTGGGCGGATTCAGGCAGGCCTCAGCCTCTTTCGCCGTCGCGCGCGCGAGCTTGTCGAACACTCCGCTTCAGCCGCCCTCGCAGTGACTACTACTACTACTACTACTACTACTACTACTACTACTACTACTACTACTACTACTACTACTACTACTACTACTACTACTACTACTACTACTACTACTACTACTACTACTACTACTACAAAAAGCGGAAAGTTGAGCTAATTGGATGGACCTTGAGAAAGACATGTTCCATTGCGTAAAGGAAGGCGCAAAGATAAAGAAAAGAAGAAATGACAGGACACTTTTCTCCCCGCCTGTGCTCTACACCTGTGCTGTCATTTATGCTCTGCTCATTCTCTACGGCTTTCTTCACTCACTGGGAAATGTCTTTTTCTTACATATACCACTACCTCAACTAGTATCATTACAAACACTACTACTACTAACACCACTAGTACTCTTGTACTGCCCCCACTGCTTCCTTTCAGGGGCTGAATTATATGTATGAATGTAGAAGTCAAGAGGAGGCGCACGACAATAGTTAAGACGTTATGTAATTCGGAAGGCGAGCCTGAGAACGCGAGAATACGCGGAACGGTCTGCGGAAACGACGTGAAACAAAGGTTTCAAGGCTGTAAAACTCGTTTTATAAGTATATGGGAGCGCACAGACTTGCGCGCTGGCATTGAATCTGTGCTCATTGCGGGCGATTAGCGATTCAAATAGGATGACTAACTTGCGCGCAACAATGGGTTAGGGAATTATAACCACCCATCTAGTATGCTGTGGGTCGGTCGGAAAGTTAGCCGGGTATGCGCGAAAACGGGGAACTACTACGTTCTGCTTCCGAACCGAGTCGCGCTGCGCGTGCTGCTCATTATGATGTGAAACGTGGAAATTCTTTCTGTAGTGAATAGCCACTTCGCAAACTGCAGTTATCACAAGTTGTTTTACAGCAGAACTGTTATGCTCGAGGTTTGCTGTGTGTCGTAGATAGAAAAATAATCATCGTCATGGACCGGCACGTGCTCTCTTCGTCCTCTTCTGCTTCGTTCCCAGAACACGTGCGCCGATTTGTGCGGCGTGGGATGCAATAACTCTGATGGGCCACATAATTAGTACAGAGAGAGAGAGAAATAAAGAGATAGGAAGAAAGAGAGAAATAGAGATAAAGAAAGGGAAGAAAGACAAAGAAATAGACACAGAGAGAAAGATATAGAAAGAAACAGACACAAAAAAGGGATAGAAAAGAGAGAGAGAGAGCGAGAGAGAAAGAGAGAGAGATAATCAAAGAATGAGATAGAGAAACAAATAGAGAGAGAGATATAGAAATAAAAGGAAGAAAGAGAAGGAAAGAAGAGCGAGAAAGAGAAAGAAATAGATAGAGATAGAAGGACAGAAGTAGAAGAAAACGGAGTTTAAAAAAAAACAGATAGTAAAAACAGAGAGAAAGAGAGAAATAGAAAGAAAGGGAAGAAGAAAGAAATACAAAGAGAGAGGAAGGCACGGAGGTCGGCTTGAGCGATAGTATGCTCTACGCTGCTATTCTACACCGGGAAAGGGGAGAGGGGAGGAAAAAGAGTGATGAATGACGATGGTAAGTTAGAGATGTGAGTAAAGAGAAATGTAAAGAGAAACAAGGCAGGCCGCCTAGCTCCGCGCTTCCTTCACGCTTGGCACCACTGGTGCGAAGCGGCCTTACTTTTGTTTGAAGTTCCAGGACAGACTCATCAATTGATTTGGACGGCACTGGCAATGATCTCAGCTTTATTAGAGAAAGAGAAATGGAGACATTCCGAAATTGAACTGGTGCGTTTTTCAGGTAGCTTAATGGGAATGGCGTGACAAAAAGAGAAACAAAAAGTGATAAGACAAGTGGAGTGACAGCAATATATTGAATCATCGATACACTTTTTACAATTACTACAAGCTTGGCGTTGTGCGCTCATCAAGTACGCAGGAACAGAAGCGGCATACAAATGAACGGAACAGCGCAACACTTTGCGTTTGACAAACTTGGTCCATCCATCGGTACCTATTTGTACTTTCGGGACAAAATAGGCTAGAAGAAGTCTCATCAACATCTTAGATACAAATAAAATGAGCAATGAAGCCCGTACCAGAACGCGCCCCATATTCACAAAGAAACTGCCCCGCCGCAAGAGAGATAGAATAAACTTTTCTTATTATTGAATTTAAAGAAAACCATCGTTGGGTGGGACCCTCAGTCCAGGGATCCATTGCCTTGCGCGACCCTGATAGGGTTGGATGAAAGAGATTTAGCATGTAGAGGCAAGGAAATGAGTTAGTCTGCAGTTGCCGCCAAGCGACAGCATCTGCTCTGTTAAGTGAGGGATGAGGAGGAGGAAAAAACAGGTGGAGTTGATGACGAGAGTTGAAGTAACATACTTCTAGCGTCTATATTCAAAGCCACAGAACTGCTGTCATGTATTAGGCTAAAAATTGTCAGGAATATGCGCTAAAGCTGTCGCAGTGTTTCTTTTTTCCTTTTTCTGTGCTCCCGGAACGTTGCACTCATAACATTTCCACGACTAAGTTTCAAATATATCTTACGTTAACATATAAAATTCGTTCGCGGGAACCGTGTGTTTTACGCAGAGGCTGTGCATTCGAATCCTCCCACCAGCAATACCGAGAAAAATTCAGTTCCAATTATCTTTTTTTAGCATTCAATTAGCAGCTCATCGCTTACGCTATCACCAACATCAGCTATTTGGAGGCGCGGAGGATAACAAATCAACAGAATATAGCAGAAGGAATCGTTTCTTCACACCGGCGGGCATTTTCATGCATAGGTGCTTCAATTTAGTTCTCTGTGTGCGCATATGATTGTGTCCTTTACCGACAGTTCTTCAGTTCGTACATTTATCAGTGACTACAGGAAAACTGCGCTAACCTTGAAGAGTGTCCCCGCTTTACAAATGCGTTTTACAAACCGCGCGGGTTTAACCCCGAAGTTACACGATCCTCTGCAACGCAACATCTTGATGACCGGGAAATAAAGGGCACGGTTGCTTGCATAAAAATATACGCGTCTCCATTGTGCCAGCGTCATAATGGCGCTAATCGCCGACCACGCGCCAAAGCGCAATAGCCAACTGGAAGGCAGGCAGGCCACCGTCCACTCCTGTATTTCCTCGTACCCAGTCACCATTCTAATTTGCCCTTTCGCTTTTTTTTGGCGTTTCCGTCAAATGAGACATTTCCTAATGAGCGCTGTTTGACTTTATTGGCGGTGAGCGTTCAAGGCAGCGTGCATGAACCCCGAAACGAGAAACGAAAAAAAAAAAAAAAAATGGCGTGACATCTACTTTAAAATGACAGTGTCGCACTGTAATGACGTCACGCGTCCGGTTCAGTCATCTGGTCGTTTGCCGGATAACGTCGAATGCTCATTGGTGAATGGACAAAAAAAAAAGCAAGGCTGAAAAAAAAAGGGGGGGGGGACGGGGCTTTAAAAGAAATTGCCTGGTTCTATTCAGAAGAACACTAACTGGCGCAATGCAGCGATGACTGAGGCGACGTGTGGAGGGTTTTCCCGAACCCGTGGGATGTTACTTTCTTCAGTACTTTACGTTTCCTTTATTTCGTAGTCGCCATGACGACATTATGATAATGGGCTTATGTAATGGACGCTGGAAGGCTTATTTCAACGGCAAAAGTTCTTAGCAAGTGCAGAATATCTACTGCCGTAAGTAATAAAAGTTTGGCGAAGCTTGCACTAAGCACTAAGCCGCGCAAGCCTTGAAACAGCGAAACTGGACGATTCTGAATACTAATCTGGTTGCTTCCAGGTTGCTTCTAGGTTGCTTCTAGGTTGCTTCTAGGCTTTAGCTAGGTGATGAGGATTATTTCTAGGTTGCTTCTAGGTCGTTGCTAGGCTTTAGCTAGGTGATGCTAGGTTGTTTCTACGTTGATTCTCAGCGCAGAGAGGTTCGAGCTAAACCACACACAGTCACAGTCACGATACGGATGTCCAAACTCCACAGACAGAAACTCGCGCTGAAACCAAGCGTTCACACCTCACATAGATCTACGGGCACGTCGTCGTTGGCGTAAGCCTTCCATCGCTTCGGGGCCCTCTCGCAGCCGCCGTTGGCTTTCCCGTTCCCTAGCGTTGGGCTAAATGTTGCCTTCATGTTCTTTAGTGGACCAGTGGTGAGTAGGTGAGAGAAACGGGTGTGTGCCACTTTCTGTGGCACACACCCGTTTATTTTTCAAGATAGGGTCGGACACATTACGGATAGCTAAAACAGCTTCGCCGTTAAAAACTAAGCGTGCTGCTTTAGAATTACATACGTTATGGACACCGAAGCGGTAACATACCCCGGTCAACATCCCGGTCTGAGTACGGTCGTGCATCAGTAAGTGAGTCCTGCGGTCTTTACCAATTCGTCAGGTTCGTCAGTGAGAAATGTGGCTGATATCGAGCGATCAGCAGAAAAACGGTTCTTCCTTCTTCTTTTGTATTTGTGTGCTTGCGCTGTTTCATGATGAAGTTCGACCAACTCGACCGAATCCTTGCTCAGCAGAAAAACAAGCGTACATAAAATTTGCAGGCTTTAATCGTGCCTTATCTCGGAAATACTAACCCATGGCTGAATATCAATTAAACACTTCTTTTAATAGTTTACAGAAATCAATATTCGCTTAAACAAGAAGTCAAAGCGAACCATAACGCGTGTTCAAAGTTGCCACATCTTCATCTGATTTGCCGCAAGATGCGGCGTTACGATGGTGCCGTACTCGCAATCAGCTACGATGTATGCAAGGTGTCGCATCGTATTTTGATGCAACAGGATCGAACAGGCATTCTTGCTCGCACTAGTTTTCTACGCGTCTCGCTTCAGACCACTGTGTTTGCGCCGCCGGGCCAGACCGCAAAAACGTGGTGAAATAGGAGAGCGTCCGCCGCCGATGCGGCAAGTACTGTGTGCGATTTCCAGTGCCGCCGGGAACTCACGGATTTTTTTCTAACGGGCGGAGAAATGTCTCGACATGATACTCGGTTATATGCATGGACACTCGTCCTGAGAGATGGGGCTCCACAAAGATCTGTAAAGGTCTCTGGGCTTGTCTTGTCTGACAACAGCCTCGATGAATTGGTCGGGCATCCGCCGCTACGTTGGGAGGTAGACAATCGCCTTCTTTTTTTTCCTCGATGCCACGGCGCATGCGCCCTTCTAGCGGAGAAGTCGCGAAATGCCTCTTCATCTGGGAGGCTTTTTTTTTTGGCGATACCAGTTGTCCCGGCCCATGCCAAAACCCCACCAAAACGGCACAGGAAAATGAAAAAGGCGGTTTGCTGCCGCCGGGTACCTACCCGTGAAGTAGGTTCACGAGCGCTTTACCGGCCGGATGCTCGAAAGAACGAAGCTTCGAGTCGTTCGGGAATTCAGTACAAACCACACGCACAAAACCGGTGTGAGCTTTCCCTTCACCTCTGAAAGTCTGCCGTGCCAGCTGGAGTCTATTTGAAGTTTAAGTGTTTCTTGCTCTGCTGATATAAAATCTAGGCTTATGTAGAAGTAGAAGGCTGTCATAGGTTGTCACTTGACAACCTATAATTGGTGAGTTTTGTAGATCAGTAAAGAAGCTCCTGTGTTTGCCAGTTACTATGTACTGCCAATTACGTCCAGTTCTTTTGAGCCCGCGACACAACCGATAACACGTGTCCGGTCGTTGAGCGCCTATCATCGCTGTAGTCTCAAGTCGTTCGAGTTTCAGCAGTGAACATCTTGAGGCGCCTGTAATACTGCAGCTATACCTCGTCACTCGACCGCCACCATGCTATCAACAGAAACGACTCCGTAGTCGCGTGTGGAATCTATACGCCGCCTTGTGCGTATATACGCGCGGCTATTCAACACCACGCTGACACGACTGAGCGGATGTTGTTCGCGTGTCCCGTGCCACGCTATACGATACAACGCGCGCTTGTTCCCGCGTTTTCTTTGTTTCGACGGGGAATCCCCTGCCGGCAGACGACTGACTGCTTCCTTTCCCCATCAGTGCGCGCGCGCCTCCCGACAGATAGAAACCATTGCTCTTATCCAAGCACGTAGACACAGTAACTAATAATTTCAAGCGAAGCTTTTATAACGCACACGTTTCGCTAATGGCGTCTACGCGAATAAAAAAAAAAAACGCGGCACTCGAACGTGCGCTTGCCCCAATTTTCCGGATAGGGTAAGGGCTCCTGACTTTTCTTTTTTATTACGCACTAATATTGCACTGCCATGGAGACAATGCAGTTCGCGTAACTCAATCAGGAATACTATATCAGGCGAATGCGTAAGCGCCGTGCGTGCATTCGAATCGGCGCTCATTGGATCAGAAAGCGGACGGCATATGTCCGTCATTCAAATAAGGCGTGGCGCAGGACGTTGTAAAAAAAATGCCTCCGTTGAAATTGATATAATCCGCCGAACTAATAGGCCAGAAATGTGCACCGCGGTGCGACAATAAAGCGCGCTGGTTGGCACATTACACAAAGGGCTGTTGAAGAGAACTACGAATTTTTACAGTAATGCTCATAAATGATTATTGTTACAGTCTTTTCACGAGTGTTTGCTTATTATTAGTTTTGTGTGTGAGGTAGTTACGCAGTCAGATGCGCCACTGTATACTGTTTCGTAGTGTGGTGGCATAGTTTGGGGCGCGCTGATACAGCTCGGTGTTTGTATTCAGCGGGTGCTACACAACTGGTGTTGCGGCCGCTGAAGTCAGTACTTTTATTCATTTCAGAAGCCATGAAGGCTGTCATACAACTGCAGAATTTCAAAGGCCTAGTTTATTAAAAACGACTCCCGCAAAACACATTCATTTTAATATGCGCAGCATTCATTTGGCTGGCGAACCAGAGTTTTCTTTTTTCTTTTTGTCACGGTAGCCCCACCCATGCACAATTTTGGTCTTTGCAAAATAAGTCATTTTGAAATTTTTACGTTAACATTCCTTCGGACGCAGAAATAAGCTCAATATAACGTTGTAGGTTTGAAACAAAAACAAGGTTGGTACGGGAATTTGAGGAGTGAGGTTTACATGTTAAACTTGTAGGAGACGTATCTACTCATATTTATGCCTTGTGGCGTATAATGGTAATGTAACCCTTTTTCATAACTTCGATTATTGGTAAGTAATGATCAACTCCCCTACAGTCTTGTAACCAGTTACGATTATATCACCGAGTCTATGAATCCGCCCCATAGTATATCGTATAGAGAAATACATGGTCGGCTGTATTTATCACAAAAATTCAGACATCAGAGCGCCGACCTTAATTATTTCTAATTATTTTAAACTTTACTTAGTAAGGTATGATCTCCTCTTGCATATATATATATATATATATATATATATATATATAGATATATATTATATATATATATAATATATATATATATATATATATATATATATATATATATATATAATGTGCTACTCACGTAGTTCTTTTTGTATATTACGGGCTTTCTTTGCAGCTTGGAAAAAATTGTATTCGTGAGACTATCGCAAATAATGCAGTTGAGCTTTCTGAAGACGCTGTCGAACTTTGCAAGCAGCATTTCTTGCCTAAAGTCAATATTTAGGAATTTAGTTAAATAATCCTAATTAACCAATTAGTCAATTACCAAACAAAAATTTGCCTGTACTGCGTAAGGTGACTGTCAGTAATTTGCCACTGATTTCACTGGCCTGCCTCTAATATTGTATTGTGTAACCCCTGGCTAATGATAGCTGGGACACCCGGTATATATATATATATATATATATATATATATATATATATATATATATATATATATATATATATATATATATATATATATATATATGAATTAAGACGACTTTTAAGAGCTCGTTTTTATTCGTTAGACACAATATTAATGAGGACTAACAGACAGCAATGCCACGGGAAGTATAGGGGATGCTATTTGTAGAAAGAGAAAGAAAGAAAGAAAAGACAGAGAAAGAAAGAACTTAAGGAAAATGCGCCTCGACTGTTTCTTTCTTTTTATCACAAGTAGCAGTACAATATGTGGGTGTGGCCGAAACTTATGAAGCGTCGCATCTGCATATATTCTGTCCTTGAGGCGCGTACGTCGCTATACCTTGGACAGTAATTTGAATGTCGTTTCACTAAGTACTTCAGGTACCGCGGACACGTGTGTATACGCGCTTGTGAAATACTAAACACGTCTTTGTGGCGTTCGCAAATTAGCCGTAGTGTGGCGCGTTCGTTGTAAGAGTTTCAAAATCCTCGCGCAAACACCGCACGCTGGCGTCGCTCCAAAGTATCTTGAAAATCGTCTATCAGGCAAGTAGCCACATTGCTATGCATGGTTGCGTAGCAAGTCTCGTAAAACGGTACAGTCGCAAACGAAAAGGCTTCACCTTGTTAAGGAAACATGTAACCAGTCCTCACAATAGATGGCTGGCACTGACGTCACTGAATGAGCCACGTTGGAGCACCAACATGGTGGGACGCGAACTTTGTGACGTCACGTTAGTGTTATCAGTACATCGCGTGCTGGTTTCCTTCGCTATTCATGTACAGAGGCCCAATAACGTCCCAGCGGCGTCGTTACCACACTGAAGCAGATTAATCGCTGCGTGATTATATTGTCTTGACGTCACCTAAGCCGCCATGTTGGAGCCATGTTGTGCGCCCATGACGTCACGTGGAAGCTATCAATAGAATTCCGATAAGGCGTCGAGGGCCCTCTACACATCCAGTAGTTGTGCGTTAATTTTTTTTTGTACGCGTAGCACAGACATCGCAACGCGCAAACGTAATATGCCACAAGGCCAGCCGTTATCGCGAAAAATAGCTCATTACTAAAGACCGGATTTTAGGCAAAGGCCTGTTTTGTTCCTTGCGTTCCTATCGCTCCACTTTGATACACGAGCATGAATTAGAGGTTAAGAAGGGCTTTTATAGTGTTTTTATAGTGCCTATATATACATGCATACATACAAAGAACTTTATTGAAGGATCAGAGGGACTGGTGTCTATAAATGCCTATTTTTGGCGTTCGTGCCTAAATTACTATAAGTGCCTATAAATGCCTATTTTCAATATCGGTGCCTATATGAACTCCATTTAACCTCAAATGTCCTTTTCGAGTGCTGTTTGAGACCGTTATTCGTGTTACCAGCCGACATTGACTGTTCGGAACTCTATGGGGTTCAACCTAGTATTCTAGTTCAACCAACTTCCAGTAAACAAACGCTAGTAGCGGTGAACTGGGACCAGGGGCGTAGCCAAGGGGGGGTTGGGGGGGTTCAAACCCCCCCCCCTTGAAATTTTTCAGTTTTGTTTGCGCATATATACACGCGCACATACAAACGCACGCACGAACATACATAAAGTATGGTTGAACCCCCGCCGAAAAAAATTTCTGGCTACGCCCCTGACTGGGACGCGCCGGCTACCATACCATATACGCCGCCGCGCTGACATGGCGCGCGCGGAATTGGCGAATGCGAAGCCGCGGAGAGCCGTCAGGAGAAAGTAGAGTGAAGAGCAAAGGAAAGGAAAATGTGATCTGCACGCGGCTTTTGTTTTGTTTGTAATTTACTTCTTAAGGTGTTCAACGACATGGGAGAAATTGACCCTACGCGATTATACCCGGCCAGTACGAGGCATCCCTCCCTTCTGGTCTTTTAGCGGTCTGGTTATCTTCTCCTTGGTTGCCCTTCTTAGCCATGCCGAAAAGAAAGAGACCGAGAAGTGTGTTGATTCGACAGCGGACGTTTGACTCACCATGCTACAGAATAAAAGGAGAGACCGTATCCTGCGAACCGTGCGGGCAACAGGAAATTTGCACGGCTATGCTCAACTGTTGGCGCCTTTGTGCCATCATAAACAATAACATGTTTTGCTTTCCTGTCGTAGATACAAGTCGCGCTCGTCCCTGTCTTGAAATGGTTTGCATTTAAGTAAGAATTTATTGTGCCTACATTTACGACGTTGGAGGCCTAAAGCATGTTTTGCCCGCCTATTTTGGGCGCCTAAAAGGCGTTTTTTAATGCCTAAAAGTCCGGTTTTATACTCATAACGATTTTTTCCCCTCTATCCATTACACTCCCCCCCTCCTTTTTTGTGTACGGTATTGGTTAAACAAACTCCCCAAATGTTTTTCCATTGTGGAAGTCATGGTGCCGCCGCGCTATAGCTGATAAGACCGTTGCTATTCGCTCTATGGCTAATAAAACCTGTCAGTTGTGAGTCAGCGCTTGTGTCGTCCATTCTCTGTCCCTCGTTTGTGCCGCGCTGAACATGTACCCAAGTATATATGTTGGCGTATACACTCGCCCAACTTGCCGTGTTAATCCACCATGGCTAGCCGTCGAGGGTCCAGCCGCTGCCCAGCGGTTGTCCAGTGGACGCCACTCTCCTAGTCCTGACGCCACTCTCCTAGTCCTCTTCTCCATTTACCGTCTTTTCTATTCCCTTACCCCTAAGGCCCTCATCCGTGCTCCTCAAAGTGTTGCAGTGCCTCTTCCTTTCTCAATAAACCGCCTCTCTCTCTCTCTCAGCGTGCAACACAGGCTTAAATAACCAGGGTGAGCTTAGAGCGTAATATTTTTCACCTGCGAGTCGAGTAGCTCTTGGAGTAAGTGAAAGGCTCGGTTAAAGTTAGGGTTTAAAGGGGTCATGAAGCACCCCCTGGGCTTGTTGAAAAAACACATCCTGCGGAAAGCTGACACGGCTATGAACTGCCCTGCAAAATATTACAGTTGTGCGCGCCGCGTAAAGGCCACAAGCGGAGCCCGAAGATGCCGTTTCCCCAGGCACCCTCTTTTCAAAAAGAGGCCGTTTCTCACTCTCGTCGGTGGGCGGGGCGTCTCATAGCACGCTTATTGGCCGATAGCCGACGTCGTTCGGATCAGATGCGCTTCTTGCCACGGGGTGCCGCCACTTGCCGGCGCCGCACTCCTCAGTACACGGTAGCCGCACTCGCGCACGCGAATCACAGCGGGAGAGCGATCGCGTTTCATGAAGCGCGCTGACGTAACTTCTTTCCCCCGTGCTACCCCCCCCCCCCCCCGTGTAGCTTCCAGTGCGCTCGTCGGCACGAGAAAAGAGAGAAAGCTCTGAGAGCGTGCGCCAAACCCCCGTAACTCCGCTCATTCTTGACGGATTCGAGAAATTTTTGCGGCAATCGATTCGGGAGGCAGTAAGCTCCGATACTGAGGCCATTAGATTGTAGCGAAGCGTTCGTAGTCGGTAATGGATCGTCCTCTCGAGCGCCTTCTAGTGGGTCGCCTTTTCTCTGAGAGCACGTTCCTCGTGCAGAGAGTCAGCCCCGCTTTTGACTGTCGCCGTCGCCGAGTGCCCGCTAATAAACGTCTTGACAAGATCATTACTTGGAAAAGTGGCTCATGACCCCTTTAAAATATTGCATGGGCATTCAGTAGGCATCACGGATCTTCTGACACTAAAATCGTTTGGGCATGTGCAGAAAGCGAGGAGCGCATTGCTTGTTAGCAGTGCCAATACAACGCGGATACCTAAACCAAATAGACAGGGCAAACGTTGATTACCAACCAGCCAAATCGGCCATCTTGACGGTATGGCACTAGTACCTGTAGTCGATAGTTCTCCGAGACCATTTACAAACTTGACACGCATTTGTAAGTGCGTGAGCAACCACGGTGTCCTTTGCCACATCTTAGGTTTTTCTATTTTCTTTCTCGTACCCTTTTACCCAATGCAGGGCAAATGCCCGGCCGTGCACATGGGTGTCACTATGCATTTCGTGACTTGCTTCTCCTTCACTTTGTACCCGCTGCGGTGGTCTATTAGTTATTGAGGTCGCGGGGTCGAACCCCCGCCGCAGGGGCCGCATTTCGTTGGAGACAAAATGTTAGAGGCCCACTGTGCTTAGATTTAGGTGCACGTTAAAGAACCCGAGGTGGTCGAAATTTTTAGAGCCCTCCACTATACGGCGTTTCTCATGCTCATATCGTAGTTTTGGGACGTAAAACTCAAACAATTAATAATAATAATAATAATAATAATAATAATAATAATAATAATAATAATAATAATAATAATAATAATAATAATAATAATAATAATAATAATAATAATTTCTTTAACGTGTCCAGGAATAACCGTAAGGTCCTTGTGCAGGCGCACGCAAAAAAACAATAAAAATAAACAATACAATACAGACAGTCTTCAGAAATAACAAGAGCAAAAACACGTACACAAAGAGAAATGAACACAAAAGGGGAGGAGTAAAATAAGACAACACGAGAAATATTGACGGGGCATAAAAAATTAGATTGCATATATACAACTATGCGGAAAGACTGACAAGGGAAGACTTTGTACATTGTGCCATACTATGTCAAAACAGTGCAAAGCTCGGATAAAAACAATGATTGTGGACTATGAAAAACGTCAAGATCAAGATAATTAACATTAAAGAGACTTTGCATTCTGTGAACGGTACAGTGTTGGAAGAAGCAGGCGGGTACATGAAACGGTCTGTTCTCTCTGGTTAACTTACGCGGAATTCGAAAATTAACACAATTGAGAAGTACGGGGCAGGATATGATACCGTGAGTTATGTTTTTCCTTTGTTCGTTTTCTCCTTGATGTAGATTAAAGTCCCGTCAAGGAGATGATCGACGTCGATGAAGCAGGAGGCAGGTTGGAGGTAATAAAAACTTGAAGGTATATTGCAGCGAAATATTTACAGTCATATGTACATTTTGCCGAAGCACACTGATGATAACATAGACATCAACAGCGTCTTACTCTTCTACTTAACTTTTCTTAAGTTAGAGCCTAGAACACTGTTACTACATACGAAGAACCGAGTCTCACTGTTCGACCACCAAGTGGTTACGGCCCAGACGAAAGTTGCATCGTACGGAGTCTTACTGATCGATCAGTTTAGTGATTACAGCCTAGACTGAAGGGAAACGAATTCCGTCCAGTCTTAAGTACCTTGCGGTAACAAAGAAAAAGGGGAGGTGGCCACTGGTGGTCCGCCTCGACATTCCCTTATCCAATCCGTTCATTCTCAGATTAAGCCACTCCCTACCGGGCTGTCCTTAATCTCGACAGCAGTGTCTTTACAGCGCAGACAGGCGTTTTGGCACTCTTTCCCATCATGGCTCTCCCTCTCCTTCCCACGCTCTCAGGGATTCTCACGGTCGAAATACATCTGTATTTTAGCCCTGGTGCATTCACGCCATTTTCCCATACACATCGAGTTGAACTCGCGGAGCCAGTCGTTAAACCGTTCCGGGAAAGAAAAGGCGTCTGCGTGACCCTGCCTCCCACGCATTCGACCTTGCATTGTTGCAAAAGCACATCTTGGTCCGTGTTGGGGTCACGCATACTGTCGCCTCGAGCGACTGCTTAGAGCGGGGGGATGTCCTCCTCATTTTCCCACACATTCAGGCCGCCGACCTCTGAGAACGGTCGCCTGACCGCAACCCATGCTGGCCGTCGGGGTAGACAAGCTTGCTCAAAGGAAGCCGTTTGCTTTCTCTTGATAATTGCCCAGCGAAAAGACCAGGCAGGGGGAGAGCCGAGAAAGAAGCTTTGTACGACGTACCGTGCCGCGCCGTCCTGTCTGCAGGATCGACTTATGAGCGGCAAACATAACACCGTGGACTAGCTTGTAAAGAAATAAGAGATCAGAACGATTTCGTCGGCAGTGAAGTGATGGCAGTGATAATAATTCAGCAGTATTTGAACGAGATCCAGAGTCATTCTTAGCAAAGCGATGGTTATATATGCTGAGGAATTTTTTCTGGACTCGTTCAATGGTGTTCCCGCTGGATTGAGCAATGCCATTCCATATCACGGACGCATACTCAAGTTGTGGAAGGCATATTGCCGTGTACAATTTTAACGGTCGTATACGTCTTCTCGAGGATGCCCGTGTCTCGGCACTGGACAGTGTCGCACTCGGCGTTGCTCTGCCAAGGTTGCCTACCTCGCAGATCGAGAGGTTGTATTGTGCCTCTGAATTCGTAAGCTTTTTTGATCGTAATATACGTCCGTTGTTGACGGCTGCGCCCTTTGCTAAAAATTTTACATTCGGCACGCACTCCAAGAAAAAAAAAAGCGATTACGTGTTACCCTTTTCGGTGAGTTCTGACTTGTCATGCATATGACTCTCTTTTTAAAGGGACAAGTGGACTCTCTTTTGGGTCCCGCGACTCTCCCACGAGAGAGTAATGATCTCCAAAGAGAGTTCACGTGCCTCTTTAAAGAGAGTCATATACGTGGCAAGTCAGGCCTCACAAAAAGGAGTCAAATGACTCTCTTTTTTTTTCGTAGAGTGCGTGGGCCACTGTTTCTGATGGACTTGGATCTTAATTGACAACGTTTTTGCATTACTATAAAATAAAATTTGTGTCACTGAGTGGCAACATTCTTTATTCGCCAGAATTTACCGGGAACATTCGCTGCAGGATTTCTACGGACACGACTGGCCTTTAGGCCCGTCACGCTTTGCAGCATCTTTCTACTCATCCGCGTCAGAGCTGGACGATTTGGCTACCCACTGATGTGGCGTCATAAACTGACTAGCGTTTCTCAAGCCAGAAACGCTGCTCATTTCATAGAACGTCCGTTTTTCTTTCATTATATGTTGTTTGGCAGATGTTGGCGCTTTTATGTAGCGCATGCTACTCCTTTTCACAAATAATAGAATTTGTGAAAATCACGGCCGTGATAAAAAAAAAAACCACATAAAATCGCACCTAAAGAGAGCTTATACATGCTAGTCGAGCCGTAGCAATTCAGATAGGCAGGAATCCCGTTCACAGAGTAACACTAGAGAAGACACAAAATACAGTCCAGGCAATAACGATATAGAGCTAACATAAAATGTTAAAATGCAGTCACAAGGACAGCAATACGTTAACTAATAACGCTGCTGATAGAACGGTCGCATGGCAACACCAAAAATTGATCCAGTTACAGGGACACGGACGAAGTTTAAACATAAAGCGACACATGCGACCTAGTCAGGTGAAAGTATATACACAAAATTAGCTTTCGTTACGTATGCTAAACGCTCATATCAATAATTTCTCATAATATTACTCGTTTTTAGAAATTGGTTTATTGCCAATAGTGCTCTCTTTTGCAAGGCATATGTTGGCCACGGTCAATGGAATTTTCTCAGACTGAAGGGCCTACGGTCCATTGCTATTAGATGGTGTAATAATTTCGTCGCACTGCTCGTCGTATTGATCGTCGTATTCCCTCGTTTGCTTGTTGTATGGTGAGAATTATAATAACAGATGTTGCATGTCCTCGTCCACGTGTCCACAAGTGCGTTCTCGACTTTCTTCTGATGAAGGTTTGGGCAAAAAATGACTTCTGTACGCGGTACCTAGTCCAAGGCGGTGAACCAGCTTTTCAAATGCTCTGCTTGTATTCAGTGTTAATGGGATTTAGAATTCTTGGGGCGGATCATTTGAAAATAAGTGTGAAGATCTTGAATTTACATCAGACCATGTCGCACTGCAACCACAGGGCTGACATCTGTCCGTATATGTTGCATCACCTTGTGTTGTAGGGAGTTCCGATATGACGTTTTTCCTATGTGCTTGTCTGGCTGCTTCATCCGCTGCAACATTGCCAGGGATAATGCGGTGGCCAGGTATTTACCAGAATAGTATTGTGCGGTTCCGTTCGCTTGCTTTTGTAAATTCCTTCGATGTTTTGTAAATTCAAGCCGGATTTTTCGAATCGTTGTCACTATGAAGTGAAGATAAAGGTACCCGTGAATAACACAAAATGACCCATTTTCTCAGTTTTTTTAAATGAATTTATCTATCGTAGCACTGACAATATTACCAACAGTTAGGCTTCATTTGACGATGTCGTGTGAGACAACCTCTATTCGGTGCCATTGTAGAATGACAAAGGCGGCTGTATATGAATTTGTTAAGACAAGAATCGCCTGTGTATGCTTGTCCGCTTTATGTACAAGTATTTTACGTCTGCTGCCGACGCACATCTGAAGTGCGAGCGTGTGTGCACGTTCGTACAAGCAAATGCACGCACGCCGGATGGGATGGAAAGTAGTGTTCCCGCAAATATTCTGCATCGAGAAGTCCGCCGCGGTGGAGCATCGGTTATGGTGCTCGGCTGCTGACCCGAAGTTCGCGGGTTCGATCCCGGCCGCGGCGGTCGCATTTTCGATGGAGGCGAAATGCTAGAGGCCCGTGTACTGCGCGTTGTCAGTGCACGTTGAAAGAACACCAGATGGTCAAAATTTCCGGAGCCCTCATCATATCATAATCATATCGTGGTTTTGAGACGTAAAACCCCAGATATTATTATTATCTGCACCGAGAACGAAAGCACTACTGGCAGCTCTACGGCAAATAATTACCCCCCCCCCCCCTCCCAAACAAAGCGCCTTTTGCAGGTCAAGGGATGAAAACGACCGATCGAGAGACAAAAAAAAAAAACTGATATGCCCATGCAAAAAAAGTAATAATACTAAAAATATTTGGAGCACGTTTATGCTTCGCGTTCAAGAGTGGAACGCGATAACGTAATCGGGAACTGTTCGCATTGCCTTCTCATTCATTTGCTATGCTATGCTTTTCGGCCGTCCCTCCTGCAAGTAAACTTGCGAAGTGCCCAACCACTGCGCCATAATTCATGGTTTTGCGAAACAGCGAAGCCCACTACGCGCCCGTAATGCAATACGCGTGTCAGCGCAGCGGCGAAACTACGCTTTTTTGATGCTGTGGCTGATGATGATGAATTATTGAATGAGCCCTTTGTAATGGGTCGGCAGCTTTAAACCACTCACTCGTTGCGCAATTCACACGGTGTGACGCCTGGCGGGAATCTAAGCTTCTGCCACGCAATATTACCTCTGTTAACGGGACGCCGCCGCCCTACACGACGCCTGTATATATATAGTTTTTTTCCCCCCGAAGCAGCTTCAAGCACTGACGTGGCTCTGTGGTAGAACACCTAATTACCACGCGGAATAGGCACGTTCGATTCCTGCTCGAACCCCTGATTTTAATAAGGCTGCAGTGGTGGCTAGTTGTTACGACTTCATCTCGTAACGCCATTCCAGGAATCGACAAAGACCAAGGAAACGAAAGAAACACGCAGGGTGGTGCGCGAATTCCTGGCAGCGCGTTATAAGAAGAACCCCCGATTTTTAATATTTTCATCCATCGTGATTTTTCGTTCGTGGACAACGCCGGCGATGCCGATACCGGAATTTCTAGCTGCGACACGGGCTCTTTAACGCTGTCGCGTTAATAAAGCGAAGTTCGCATGCATGTGTGACAATGTCAAACTTCTCAAGGCCAGTGGCTAGACAGTTCGTTGTCCTTTCCTGATTGTCTAACGAAACAATACGCATAGGTTGTGAAAGAGCGTCATTAAGCTGTTTACCACCACCGCAAGAGCCGAAGGAATGCACTGAGTGTTCCCCGCAATTGTGTGCGGAGCAGCCCGTAACAATGCCTGCACGAGAGCCATCGTATATACACCGGAAGCTAAATTGAGCGAGCACTCTAACGAGTGTGTGCTATTATTCTGAAATCTTCGGAACCTAAATTGCTGGTTCATAATAAATATTCCTCCTTCTCGAATACAGTTACGCCCACAGTGCGCCAGTTAGGCTCAAATTCAGATTTAAATATTCTGCGGTTTCACGTGCCATAACCGAGATATCATCGTGAGGCGCGCCGCAGAGGAGAACTCCGGCTTCTTTAAGGTGCACCTTAACTGAGATTCTTGTATTTCGAACCATCAAAATGCGGCCGTGGTGTCTGGGAATCGAACCCGCACCCTCGCCTTAAGCAGCTACGCAGAACCATGACGGGTAATCATCGTAATGGTACTCCATTTACACGGGTATAGAGTGCATGTATTCCTGCCCTTGGGGAATCTAGATGCGTTAAGGTGATTCGAATTTACCGAAACAACTTTGCTACACTGCAAAGGTAGGATAAACGCAGCTGCTACGGAGCTGGTTTCGCTTTGATGAAATGGTTCATGCGAAGCGGATCTGTGGGATAGGTGTTGACGTCGTAACGTAATAATTAAGGTTTTACGTCCCAAAAGGTATCGACTCCAGTTATATAACTTATACAACATTTTACAATGGGGGCATGACCGCCGTCGTAGCTCAGTGGTACAGCATCGTACGCGTTATTCGAAGGTCGCAGGTTCGGTCCCTGCCGGTGGCAAGTTATCTTTTCGTCCACTTTACTTTCTTCGCATTTATATACCATTTATTACAAATAACATCTCCTATCCTTTCCTTGGCATAATTGTCTGTTAGTTCTCATTAATATTGTGTCTAACAAAGAAAAACGAGCCCTTAAAAAGCCATCTTCTTTCCTTTATACAACATATGCAACTTATTATACGGCATAGTTGTATAACTTATACAGTAAAGGATGACCAGTTATCATTCACTTTAACGAGGTTCAAGCGGATCATTGTACTTTAGGATACCATTGTGTGAAAAAGGAGGCAGCATTGTGCAATGCGACAGAAAGAAAGAAAGAGATATAGTAAATCAGACACACACACAAGCTTCGTTGCCCCCCTTTCCCGCTATCGGCGAAGGGCTCCTAATTTTTAGAAATCATTGCCTCCCAATATTTCATGACGTAAAGAAAGATGCAATGCGTTCGTCTATCTGTTTTTATGCTTTTTTGTCTCTGCTATTGAAGGCTCCGTTGAAATAACCCTTAACTAGCATTTAGCAATATCAGTTAGACAAATGACTAACTCTTACGGCATCGACTTATAGCATGGTCGTTCGATAAGAAAGCAGCTGCGTGTGCTGCAGATTATTTTGTGCGTGTGTTGTGTCAGAACATCAGGCGATAACGCGCGGATTATAGAATTAGCGGTTCACGCTGACGGATAAATGGAGATATGGGTATCAAGGGTTCGAGGTCGAAGAAAAGCCGTGGTGCTGTATTCAGACTTTCTTCCGCATACGATATCTACCAAAAAAATGTATAAAAAGAAACAGAAAACGAGTTTAACAGTAGCCTTCGATAGTATCTCCGTCCTATATTTTTTTAAGCTTCTATAGATATCGGGAATACCTTTCCTACAGTTGTTTTTTTTTTTTTGTTCGGTGTTTGCAAAGCGAAGCCTGTAGGTCACAGTCTACGTCATTATAGTTTTCTTAGCACCACGTGCAGCAATGTGCAGAAGGCTAAAACTCCACTTTCGCTTGCATTGAGTGCATCTTACGCAACAACGATCGAAGGCCCGAAAAAGGAATACTGTGAAATTGAACGGAAACGCATATATTGAGTGCTGTTCACGCATAAGCGGATTGTGAAATATCTGATTCGCGTCAAAGCGACCCCCGCAGTGTCCACAGGCTTTCGAATGTTACACGCTCTCGCAGGGCCGTGCAGCGCGCCCGCAGACCTCGCGGTGTCGTCGCGATATACCGCTAATCAGATGAAGACGACAGTCGGTACCGGAAGATACAGCAACTGTGCAGCGCCCTAAGTGCCGCAGGCCGCGAAATTATTACGCCTCGCTTATCGATAACGCGAATGTTACGCCCAATATAAATACTTATCGTGTTATCGGCGCCGCTAAAGTCTTTATTTCGTCAATGACAACACGTGCCGCAATGCTCATGAATACCTGTCGTGGCTTTGCTTTTTTTTTTCCAGCGCGCCTTTCTGTACGGCGCAACATTCGCAAAGTGCCCGGCCGTCACAGCTTGCGGCTGCCATAAGATGAAATTCGGCTCTGCGAGATAAGGCACACAGAAACAGAGGAAACCGGGAAGGCGGTCGTTCATTGGGGCCAAGTGTAATAATCCCCGTGTATAGTTGGAATGCGAGGCGCTCTGGCCTTGCGTGAATACACGGCGAAGGAGCCTTGTCGAATTGATCACTTCGGCTCGCGGAATCGTAGTATAACTGCTTGAACAGCATTTCCACGACTGTGTTCATTTCGCACCTGTGCGGGCTCTGCGCGCGTCTGCTTCAGAGTTGCAAGTGCCTGCAAATGTTAGGAAACGCCGGTCTGAGTTGTGCAGAGCATAAACGCTCCGCTGAAAACGACTAGCACAGAATTCTAAGGATCAAGCCAGAGCCGTATATTCCTTATACGGCTCTGGATCTAGCAAGCCGTGGAAGAAAGCACTCGTCCATAAGTTTCACGCACCGACTAAGTTTCGTGTCCCCTTCGACTAATATATATGCACTAAAGTGAAACACTACATCAGTTCCGACATGATGATTATTCTTTGTGTACTCTCTCGTCATGTATATCGCAACCATAGGTTCAATATTAGAGGAGGAAATTGAAGTCGCAGTATCATCCTTAAATTGCGCCGAAACCGTAGTCTTTGAATGTCAGCGTTACGTGACGGATTTCGAAGTATATTTTCGCATTCTGGCCACATTGGCTGCAGAAAACCTCTTGAAACTTGCCATGTTACGTCTCCGGCTCTATTAGAGCCCAATGTAAGTAATTTTTACTGATAAAGAATGATGTAGACCTCAGCAGACGCTTATGACGTTACGGCGAGCTGGTGTGGGAACATCAAGGCAGCATCTCCACCGGCATCGTTTTATTGTGCGTTGTCTGGCTTACAAACAGTATTTTTGTCGAGCATATCGTATTGTCAAATAGACGAAAGAAACAGTCTTTTTTCTCTCTCTCTTTAGTGTCCCTTCAGTGACAACGTACAATGCCAGAACGGCATATATGTACCGCTCAGCTGAAACGAACGCCAGTGCGCGTGCGCACAATGCTCATTCGAGCAGCGAAGCGTAGATTGCTTAAAAAAGACAGGCAAAAACGGTATACTTAACAAGCATGCACAAGACAGCGCCCTTGCTTCGTTAAAAGCTCAGTCGATGCAATGTAACGACCGCATCAGCGTGGCAGCCTCTAGTGATGTAAACTGGCCGGGTAGCCATACGCGTCGCCACCGACGCAACAGCCATCGCGACATGCGTGTGCCCTCGAACAAACTGCCTGGAGCTACGGCGCGCGTCACTTCTTGCGACTGGGTCAATGGGCCTCGCGATGCATTGGTGCATAGACCGTTCGTATGCGGCAGTTCGCCAAAGATAAGCGGCGTCGCGTGCGGATATGGGTTGCCCAACGAACATTCGTTGGTATTCTTCGGCGAGCCCGTCCGCTCGCGTGTGAGCAAGCGCATGTATGTATATATAGTACAGCTGGTGTCACCCAGTGAGAGATACGTTCTTTTGCGTCAAAACGTGGATATACGCAAGGTCACTAAGGAATCAACATTATTTACGGAGACGACCATTGCTTCTGGGCACGTGGGCGGGTGCCCTTTCGGCCCAGACAGCAATGGTTAACTGTTTTTCCTTACTGGGCGTGTTAGTCAACTTCTCCCGCGCTGGCCGTGAGGGCGCTGGCAGGAATGTTTTGGGGAATGTTTTGAGGAATGTTTTGTCAGTCGAGATGATATACAGCGGCTGGCGGATATATGCGGAACGGAAGGTGAAGCTCTTGGAGTAGGGTTTAGTGTAACGAAGTGTGGATTGATGCCATTCAATGATCTCCGTGATCAGACGGTGTCAATACCAGGCCAAGAAATACCGAGGGTAAGCGAATACAAGTACCTTGGAGTATGGGTAAATGAGAGTGACAGATGCATGGACGTACAGGAAAAAGCCTCGGCAGCAAAAGAAAAGAGGAATGCTGCAATAATGAAGCACAGAGCGTTGTGGGGGTACAATAGGTACGAGGTGCTTCGAGGTCTGTGGAAAGGTGTAATGGTTCCGGGGCTTACACTTGGGAACTCAGTGGTGTGCATGAGGACAGAGGTACAATCGGGAATGGATGTAAATCAAAGGACTGTGGGACGCCTCGCATTGGGTGCTCATGGGGAGACGACAAATGAGGCTGTAAAGAACGATATGGGATGGGCAGACGTTGAAATATTGAAATAAGTAAGAGACGGTTAGAGTATTGGTGGCAAAAGATTAGAGAGAAAGGACAAAAATAAATATTGGGGAAAAAAATAACGACATTCTGACGTAAAGGGCAGATAAGTGGGCTGAGAATTTACGTTTTTCCCCCTGTAGTAACAGATTTAATTGAAGTAGAGACACTAGGCCAACACTAAGAAAAAGAAGAGTAAAGGAATTTTTTTTCTGTCTAGCCTGGTGGCACACTTTTCACCGCCCCGTTATAAAGGGGACGCTCATAGCATCTATCTATCCATGGGAGGAGAAAAGCCTTCACAGCCCCATAATATTTGATTTTGTGTGGCCAATTCTTGTGCGCTACAGTTTTTGCCAGATTAACTGGTCTGTATGTAGTAAGAGCCAGCCGGTGATGGCCTGAAAGACGTCTAGAAATGAGATCGAGACTGCAGCGGTGGTGAAGTGGTAGACAACAAGGGTGTCAATGCAGGCTATAGTTAGTACTTCACCGCAAGTTATACTCGGGGACAACTTTCTGTGGCAATGAAGGGAAAGCTACGGGGGCGGAGCGCCTGCACATGTACTGCTACGCGAAGTAGTCCGGTTTGGCGCGCTTCTCGTAACACCGTGGAAAGTGATGGCTAGCGTTGCATTTCGACGCAAATGCTGCTTAGCGTCTAAGGTGCGCGTAAAAGGCGCGACTTTTTCAAGCACGCAAAAACGTAAAGTGACAACGTATAAAGTGAAAGAAATACAAATATCTCGCTTGTGTGCGCTGCGTTCCGTCTCAAAAAAGCTACATGTAGAAAATGAAGCAGTATTTCATATATCTCAAGCAGAAAATACGGACGCAATTGTGGGACTACATTCATTAGCGGTAGGATACGTGCATTGTGGCTCTGTAGCTTTCCCTTCATTGCCACAGAAAGTTGTCCCGGGTATAGGAAGTTTAGACGACAGGAAAGAGGCGTATCTTTCCTGTTGTCTAAGTTTCCAAACTTTGTTACTTGGTGCTACAATCAGACCTTGCGATGAAGTTGCAGAGCTTCGGCCTCTATTACAGGAGGTACTGGGCGCGATTGCCAGTACCACCGGGCACCACCAGTTTTCCTCAAGGGAAAAGAGGTACCCCGACCTGGCGCTCGATGTGTATGGGTACTCGTCCCTAGAAGGTGGCCTCTCGCTTTCGCTTTGCACACGTCGATACGCCATACTCTCTTTCGGGTTGAGGAAATGAACGTATTCCGCAACCTCACGCCTCTATGAATGAGATGAAAAGAGGAAAGGAAAAAGACGATGCTCGCAGGAAGTGGAGGTCGAAAAAGAAACGCCGACGCCCTCATGCTGCTATCACCCATGCACCAACGAGCGTGAAGAGATACATCTCTGTACTTGGAGATGCTCGCAGGAAGTGGAGGTCGAAAAAGAAACGCCGACGCCCTCATGCTGCTATCACCCATGCACCAACGAGCGTGAAGAGATACATCTCTGTACTTGGAGATGCGAAGAAACTCGTTGGAGGCAGTATGCGATGCGTGCGCCTTCGCATGTCGACGTCCTCTCGACCGTATTTGGAAGGGCCGTCACGTTGCTCTATCATTTCCCATCGACAACTGTACACAAGCGAAATCACGAAAGTGTAACGACGTCGATAAAGCTGTTTCTTCGGTCCGCGTAATTTGGTGCGCATCTCGTGTTTGTGGAACGACGAGTTTGTGAGATAGCCGCGTCGAATAATTGTGATTCTGTAGCCGAGGATGCCAAGGTCGGGTCTAGAAGCCGGAAGGCAAGCATACGTATGCGTCCTGCCTATATGTACCATATCACACGCCACCGTAAAAGTTCGATGATCATCAGTGATTGCGATCGGTGTTAAGAAGCGAAAAAAAAACTTGTCACTTCCGAAATCTTAAGCCTTGGTGTTTATGGTAGTCGATGTAGTGTATATTCGAACGAGAACGACGATCAAATATTTGAAAGAAATTAGGGGCGCAGGCGATGCTTGACCTTTGTAGCTCTAACGGATCACCCTGAAACATAGAGATTGCGATGTACCTTGTCATTGGTATCTGATAATTGAACCCACAACCCCGTCTCCGTCGGCAGAGCGATGTGATCGCTGAATCACAGTACGGAGGAGTGAATATTTATTTATTTATATTTATTTATTTCGTAATACCCTCCGAGCCAACGGCATTAAGGAGGGGGTTCGAAACATGATTTTCATTAGTCATACAGCGTTAGCTAAAAGAAGATAGGTTATGTACAAAGAAAAAAAGTTGTTGGATTGCTAAGTTATATAACGAAGCGATCCAAAAATTTTTCTCTACAGCACTAGCTAACATTGTATACAACGTTAGCTAGTGCAAAGCGAAAACGACGATCGAAGATGGCGGCTACAAATCCGGAAAGGAGGTTCCAGTCAACAGATGTTCGGGAGATTGATGAATCGGGACATGTTTTGGTTAGACGTGACATAACACCAACTTTGTGAGAGACACGATACGGCTGCTCGTTGATAGGACGTGCGTCGTCGCAAGTGATTATTCGGTGTTCGAGAAAAGCACTCCCTGAATTCAAACAATAGTCCCCGCAATGCCTTCTCATTGTCCTCTTGACACCTCGTTAGTGATGCCAATATATGTGACGGATTCTCGATCGCTTTTTTTTTTAATTAAATGTGTTTAAGGAGAGGTTGGTGCCTATACATGGCTCCGGCTACTCTTCTTCCCTTACTTATTAATTAGCGTCACGAACTTATAAATAACAATAGAGTATTGTAAAACTCACTCACGGTAATGTCCTTTTAAAAGGAATGTTCTCACGTCATGCATAATGTCCACGTGTCGACAACAATGTTCACACACAAGACACACAAGAAACGTTCGCACTTTGCCGAAGAGTTCATCTCAGAGTCCTTTGTATAATGCGATCACATCACACAACAGCCACTGGGCATTACCCACACTTTAAACACAGCTGTCTCGAATCACAAGAGGCAACGCGACACATGTGACCAGAAGTATCTCAATGTGAAGAACAATTACCAATGTGAATCAGCATCTTTTTGATATTTCCGACTCTTCTCCATCGCTTCATCTTTTCTGCACGTACACGAAACGCAAGGTACATGGGTGTTTTTTCATAACACGTCCACCACAATGGTGTAGCCGGCGCAGCGATTCGATCCTGCGACCTTGTGCTTAATAGCGCGACGCCATGGCAACTAAGCGTTAAATAATTGTGGTGGGTCACCACACTTGTTTAACGAAAGAATAAGACGACGCAATAAATGTACTCTAACGTGTCTGCTTTCGGATGCATAGCGATGAATGTTTAATAAGCCTCGTGCCTTCGCAAACTGAGACCGCGACGAATATCTGTGGCGCTGTTCACGCAATTTAAGGAAATCGCCGTATAAGGCTGCATATCTTCACATAAGTTTTAAACCAACAGAGGGAGACGTCAACTCTGAAGACAAGATGGTGCAGGAGTAATATGTAAACAGTGGCGACATATAGTGGGAAGTGATGCGAAACTTAAGCGTGATAAATTGTCCTCGTTTCGCTACCACCAAGCAGCTTTGTTCGCAACTCGTCGACAGCCTCACGATTGAATCATCACTGAATCTGCTCTTCGTATCTGGTGTAGGCTGCGAGGGTCGCAAGCAGGCAAAGTGAGCGCTTTCTTTTATCACCCCGTTCCCCGATGAACGCCTGCGAGGAGAAAACAATTTCCCCGTAAGCCCGTCAAACGGCACGTGTTATACGGCGAGGTGATTGCGCGTGTTCGCCGTCGTTATTGCGTTGAACTTCACACAAACGTACGAAAGCGTACAAACGCGCACACGTCATGCGGTTCAGCACACGCGTACCCACAAGCACGCTGCATGAACCACGCCTGGATGCACCTACGAACTTGGCGCGGCGTGGCTCGCGTGTTTTACGTAATGCGTGACCATGAAACCGGAATCACCTGACACCGCACCCACCCTGCGAGATCTTCGGCGTGAAAAGAAAAGAAAAAGGAAAACTAAATAGTTGACAACGCGCAGCGGGGATATTACTGTCCTCACGTACGTCCATCAACAAGTGTCATGCATTGACGTGCGCGGGCAGCGTATTGTTCCCTGCATGTTTCGTTTTTAGTTTCTTCTTATTTTCGTTCTTATCGACAATGAATGATTATAGGTTCTAACGTCACTCTGGCTTGTTTGGTGTTATGGAGTTCTTGGTGTGGCCAACTCAGCGCTAGAACGAGCCCAGTGTTATACGTCAGGCTTTTACAGCGAAAGCTGTTATGATATCACTTCAGCGGCCGTTTTTGACGCCGTAGTTGTCCGCCGCCGCCGCCGGTGTCCGTAACCAGTATCGCTCGAAATAAGAAAAAAAAAAACGAAATAAGAAAAAAATTCCAGGATGGAACGAGGTTCAAACCTCGGCCCTCTGTGTGGGAGCCCTGTATTCAACCTCTGAGCCATGCCGGTGGTCCTATACAGGGTTCCTAAACAGGGTTCATGTCGGGAAGGAACCACATTAACATTTGCAATATAGCGTGGTAGAAGAGTAAAATAAGCACTAAGCGTCGCACAACGCGAATTCCGTAACCAGGCGTCACACAATGCGAATTGCGCAACGAGTAGGTTCTTGAATGCTTCCAACCCATTACAATGGGCTCCGCCATAATTCTTCACCGTCATCAGGCACAGCATCAACAAAGTGCGCATAATGCCTTACATGCGTTTAGCAGGTACCACGGCTCTCCGTAGAATGACGAAAAATGACGCAGTGCCTGCTTCCCAACTTCTCAAAAATTACAATGATTTATAGCGCAGTGGGTTCCTCGCAAGTGCACATGTATTGGTTGCCAAGGAAGCCCATAAGCGCATGATCCATTTCCTCGGGGTCTCAATTAAAATTCTTTGTCCCCCCCCCCCCTCTCTCTCCCACGTCAACGTATGTTATACAGCATGGCGGGAGAGGGAAGTCGTGACCGGGCGTCACCCAATGCAAATTACATAACTGGTGGCCCGTTTAAAGCTTCCAACCCATTACAAAGGGCTGAGCCATAATTCTTCATCGTCATCATTCGTAGTCTCAACAAAGTGCACAAATTGCCTTAAAGACGTGTCGCTGGTACCTCGCTTTTCCGCAGAATGACAAATAATGGCTTAGTAGGTGTTTTCCAACTTCACAAAAATTGTGATTTATGGCGTAGTGGGTACCTTGCTAGTGTACTTGTATTAGTAGCCCCAAGAGAGTTTAGAACGGGCTCTAGAACTGCCGCTCTTCCAGCTTTCGCTGTGACTGTGCTGCGCTTTCCGCGCAGGCCTGACGTTTTTTGTCTACGCTTAAAAATTTTAAATGTGCCTTCGTCGCATTCATTCTTGATGACTTTTCCGCGGGACAACGGACCTGCAGGAGCCATAGAGTTCCATGCTAGTACACTAGAGCAGAGGTTCTCAAACATTCTTTTAGGAAACCACGGCTTTTCCAGGGTGCCGAGGAACCCCTAACTTTTTCTTGAGCATGAAGACAACCAAAATGAGCGGTGGGGGAGGAGTTGATATCGCATCTCGACGCGCGCAACCACAGTATTGACACAGACCGCGTTGGCTTGTTCTCTTTTCTTCAATATCGAAGGCGACTTCCGTCGATGTAGAACTCCCGATAATTGCCCCCTGCGCACAGCTCTGCGAGTCGCGTAAAGCGCCCGCCGACCATATACTGCATGCTTCAGGCACCGCAGAGCGTAAGCAATGTGTTCGCGCACACGCAGCGCTGGACGAACAGTGGCCTGTTTTATTTTTTTGCAAAACAAAACAGGAGGCACGCCAGTCGCACAGCGAAGCGGCCATCGACCGATACACCGGCCACAAAGCTAAGCCTTAATGCTCATGTAGTCCACAGCCGGCACGAAGCGATGCCTCTTACGCGTATCAAAGCGTTCGTTGCGCGTTTTGATTACATACCGACATAGAGCAGTGGCAAATCACCGTGTATGAGAACTGTGCCACGTGATCGCCGACGCGCCATGAGCCACGAATAAAGTGCCGAGGTGCCCGTTAATGTCGTTTGATATGGTTTGAACGCTCACGAGCATGAATTACCAGAGTACCACGCATTCTGTCACCACGGGTCCGCAAATCGTGCAAGTTTCATGGCGCGCACTAGACGACGAGTCTCAAGTGCTGCTACCACGTGGGTCTCTGGCTACCCGCAGACACCCGATGTGCGGATGCGGCGTGCGATGGCTTCGGTAAATGCGAAATGCAATGCAAGTTTGGTTGTCTATATAAACAAAGTAGTTGCTAAAGAAGGTAAAAAGGGAGCTGGTTGCATTGGTTCTGGCACCTCGCGGAACCCTATGATGTCCTTCACGGGACGCCTGTGTTCCGCGGAACCCAATTTGAGAACCCTTGCGCTATAGGGATGTCCGGCGCTAGCGTGTATGGAAGCTGCAACGCATGGCGCTTCATCCAACATGGGAATGATGGGTAGTACATGGATTTGCCTAAGCTTGGTTCTTTCGGTTTGTAGCCCCGTGTGGCCTGCAGCCTGCACTGTGTGTGTGTTGTGAAATGTGTCTCTCTTTGTCTCGCTCTTTTACTTCCTTATTCTCTTCCCCATGTGTAGGGTAGCAAAGTGGACGTAGTATAGTTAACCTTCCTACCTTTCCTATATTATTTCTCTCTCTCTGCATCAGAAAAAGTTCAACAGTCCCACTTCACCACCTTGACCCTTTCAGGCTGACCAATTCAGATCAGCTCACGAGGTTCACAACGAGCCATTATTTTGTCCGAAACAAATGCCAGAACACAACAATAAACAAAGCCACAAGTGCGTTCAAAGCGGCAAGCACAAAGACTAGGCAAATCTATGTGCTACGGATAATTCCCATGGTGGATGAGCAATCGCCGCGCCATAGTCCCCTCTAGTAAATACTGTAGGAATCTCTATGCCACGCGCGGCTTTGGACTGATAACGAAGCCGTATACCGCACAAAAAAAAAAAAAGGCTGAGCGTCCGCTTCGAATGCCGAAGGTACCGGTTTCGATTCCCAGTGCCGACCGGGAAACCACCGGTTTTTCCAAAAGGGGTAGAGGAGTACACCTACCTGGCGCTCGGTTGTTAATGGGTACTCATCTCGAAAGGTGGCCCCGTAAGGTTCTGTAAAGGCCCCTGGGCGAACCTTAACCCACCACAGCCTTGGTGAAATAGTCGAGCATCTGCCTCTGCTGCGGAAGGCAGAGAATTGCTGCCGCCGGGTACCTACCGGTAAAATAGGTACAAGCGCACTTCCGGCCTGGTGCTCGGCAGAACGAAGTTCGTAGTCGCTTGGGGGGGCACTCACCCTGTGGGAAATTGGCGGCATGGGACCGCCAGACCTAAAAATAAGGTCGTCCTCTTTTTTTTTTTTGTGTGTGTGTGTGTGTGTGTGCTCTCATTTTATTCACTCTTCGAACTCTCAAACTCGGTGTAGGGTAGCATACCGGTCATTGTAAATTGTTTGACACCCCATTCTTTCCTCTCTCTTTTTTTCCTTCCTTTGTCTACGTTCAGCTTAACTCTTCTTGTCTCTCCAAGACATTCTGTTTCCTTTCTTCCATTCATAGCTGTTAGCGCGAAATGACGTGTGCGCCGCTTAGCGATCAAGTCGAGAAACGAGCTTGCTGAGAACATCCATTGAGCTATAGCGAAGTGTTGATTGCCCGTGGGACACGCTTTGTTTTACTGTTGTTGCTGCTTCAAACAGAACGTTGCGGTGCATTGTTCGATTGCAAATGCAACATAATATTGTGACGACCGAGAAGTACCATTTAGTGGCGTTCACTTACAAGCTGATGAAGTAGTACACTGCTTCAACTATACGCACGTTTCACACACGAAATCTGCAATTCCTGAGCATGCATATTAAGAGAGGCCTTTGGGGCAGCCCTCATCACCACCGCCACCGCCATAATATACTTGATCGCGAAATACTTGCAGCTGATCAACTCAGAAAGCCACGTGAGTTCTGCAGTACCCGAATGCGACAGACTTGAGTGTATGACTGTAAAAGCCCGGCTTACTTTGAACTAGCGCCTTAATTTGAACTCCCGCAACTCTGTGCCGTCCCCCACAGTGTGGGGCGCTGCGCACGCCTATGGTATTGATGAATTGGCAGGTAATGCGGCTATTTACGCTGCGAAGGTGCGTAAACAATTTTGGCCGCCGTATAATCGAGCCTCTAACCATCGTAGCAGATCCGCATCTCTGTTCGTGCGGTCTTGCGTTCAGAGCGTACGGTGAGGAAATAATAATAATAATAATAAAAAAAACGCTAGGCCTGCGCGGAAAGCGCAGCACAGTCACAGCGAAAGCTCGAAGAGTGCCATTTCTAGAGCCCCTTATAAACTCTCTTGTGGCTATTATTACAAGTACACTAGCAGCGTACCCACTACGCCACAAATCATACTTTTTGTGAAGTTGGGAAGCACCCACCACGACGTTACTCGTCATTCTGCGGAGAAGCGAGGTACCATCTGTAAGGCATTATGTGCACTTTCTTGATGCGTCGGCTGATGACGATGAAAATTATGACGGAGCATTTTGTAATGGGTTGGAAGCGTTAAAGGGCCCACTAGTTTCGTAATTCGCATTGTGTGACGCCCGGTCGTTATTTAACTCTTCCACCACGCCCTATAACATAGTTAACGTGAGAAAGACAGGGAGAGAGGGAATTAACTTTATTGAGACCCTGAGGAAATGGATCATGTGAGCCTTATTGGCTTCCTTGGCAACCAAGACAAGTGCGCTTGCGAGGAACCCACTATGCTATAAATCATCATAATTTTTGTGAAGTAGGGAAGCAGCTACTATGGAATTTTTCATCATTCTGCGGAGAACCGTGGTACCCGCTAAACACCTGTAAGGCATTATGTTCACTTTGTTGATGCTGTGGCTAATGACGATGAAGAATTAATGGCAGATCCCTTTGTAATGGGTTGGAAGCATTTAACAACCCACTCGTTGTGCAATTCGCCCTGTGTGACGCCTGATTACAGAATTCGCGTAGTGTGACGCTTGGTTGTTATTTTACTCTTCTACCACGCTACATTACATATGTTAATGCGGTTCCTTCCCGTCATGAAGCCTGTATAGGGTCTTTTTGCAAAGTAGTTTCAAGCGCCGGCATGGCTCTGAGGTAGAATACTGGGCTCCCACGCAGAGGCCCCAGGTTCGAACCTCGTTCTATCCTGGAAATTTTTCTTATTTCGTTTTTTTTTCTTATTTCGAGCGATAGTGGTTACGGACACCGGCGGCGGCGGCGGACAACTACGGCACTAAAAACGGCCCTTGTTGTGACCTCATAACAGCTTTCGCTGTAAAACAAAAATAACCGTGAAAGGCTTTCGTATTACGTCGCGCAGACTCCACTGCTGCAAAGAAGTATGAGATGCTACTTGGCACGCTGTCAAAGGAACCGTGGATTTCCAGCGTTGTTTCTAGGTGGAAGACTTCTGCGAGCAAGACCAGGAAAACGGAAACCTCGCGTTGACGTCATTCGTATCAATATTGTCCATTGCCGAGAGTACCCTTTTTTCTCAAACCAGGATACACTTAGGGGCCCATCGTCAAGCGGCAAGTGTCCCGCCTTGCATGTTGATTAGCGTCACAAGGGGACGGCACCGATTGCGAAACCACGAAGCGAAGCTCATTACTGCAGCTACGTGTCAGATATGCCTCGTCGCATTGCGTCGCAAATCATGTGCTCCATCAACTTGTTCGATTAATGGGGAGTTCTAAAACGTAGCTAATGCACTTTCACGCACGTTCAATGCTACCCGAGGTTTCATGCGAGCTGGAAATGGACTAATGAACAAAACAACAGTTTACAGTATGCGTCTATATCTCTCACGTAATGGTTTATGGTGTCTACTGGCTTAGGTCACAAGGATTTTGCTGGCTTCTGTCATGATGAGCAGGCAACGGGGATCGTCGGGCAGTGCCTGAGTAGTGTACAGTGCTTCTGTACACTGTACTTGATATTAAAATGTTTTGCCGATCATTGACCAATCCCGTAAAAGGGATGTACCAAGGAGAGAAAGATAGAGAGAAGGAGAGAAACATACAGACATTAAGAGGAAGACAGGGAGCTTAGCCAGACTGTATAGAACCCAATATGCTACCCTGTCTATGGGGCTCGCGTGTCACCTTGGTACATTCTGCATGCTCGCCAATGCACTACGTCACAAGAGATGTACCAATGCGACACAAGGAGCATGTATACCCTTCAAGAATGCGGCCGAAATTCGGGTGAATTATCGTGGTGCGAAGCACTGCGTCAGTCCTCCGGCGGATAGACGCAATGAAAGTTCGGCGTGTTACCTTCCCACCACCAAGCCATCTCTGATCACACACATGGACACAGCTTCAGCTTGTCGTGGAATGGTGACATTATATGACCGAGAGAGGGTTGCCAGTCCTGGAGATGGTGCAATGCTGAACTGGTGAGTGACCAAACAAGCAGATGCACGAAACCACAAACGCGAGGGTTAATGCGTGGGGAGGCTTGATTAATTTAAAAAAAAAATGTGCGCTTGCTGACGTGAATTATTCCCTCCACTGGGGTCATCCGATACGGTTTAACGATTTACGGCGTAATAATATTATCCGAGGTTTTACGTGCCAGAATCGCGGTATGATTATGAGACACGCCGTTGTGGAGAGCTCCGGAAATTTGGACCATGTGGTGTTTAAGGTGCAGTGACATCGCACAGTACACGGGGCCTCTAGCATTTTGCCTCCATCCAAATGCGATCGCCACGGTGGGGATCGAACCCGAAACCAGCTGCTGACCCGCAACTCGGTTCTGCAGCCGAGCCCTGTAACTTCTGTACTGTTGTGGCGGACCCCTTTTACAGGGTAGTTGTGCAGAAAGCAGGGTCAGTAACCAGTGCACCTGCGCGGGTAATTCACATACGAATATATATTAACGATTTCAGTTCTATTGTTATTATCATTAATTAACTCTGCACATATCATAATAATTTATGGACTGTAGTATACATTCCATGGTCTGTTTTGAGAGTGGGCAATTAGTTTTCGGAGCTATTAAGAAAATATGTTTTTAGAGGTAAACTGAAAAACTTGAGAGACTCGGCGGGGTCTTGCGTAATAGTCGCTTTAAATGCCTCGGAACAATATAATGAAGCGATTGCTGTTCGCTGGCCGCAAATACCCCTGCATCCAGAGCGACCGCTTGACGAATACTAGTCACAGCGACGAAGTTCCAGCCAGGATACTCGGTGAATAAGATGATTTGCAGCGCAAAACTCGAATAAGAAACGATAGGGGGCAAAGAGGAGTAGAAAGAAAGGCGGTGCTACTAGGAATAGCGTAGCTTGCCATCTTCTGCATCTCCTGCCTTCCTAAAGAGTATAGACCGAGGTACAGCGATAACAATATGTATACATACCGCGTGGTGGCTCTTCTTTTCTACGCTCTGTCGTGGACGTTCATAGTGGATGTATGCATAAACGTTGAAACTTTCGGACTCGTTATAATATGCGAATTGCGTTTGACGTCGGTTGTGACATACGCAATGCCTACACGTTAAAGGAAGCGCAGCCCGATGTTCTTACTTCATAACATGCATACACCATCGCGGAGTAGCATCAGTCACCGAGACCACGCTTGCGCAACTGGATTTTTCGACCCTCGTCTTGTTTGGAAAAGTGCCAGAGACGGCTGTTCTTACCGACACCAACACAAAAGAACAGAAAAAGAAATATCGATGCTGTGGTCATGGCTACCGGTGCAATTAATTAAGACTTTATGTCACGTTCTTACCTTTGCATCGCTATCTGCGTGTCTACTTTTTTTTTCCTTGCGCGCATCTGCATAAAAGTGATTTGCATGCTCTGCAAAATGTGTCATGATATGATAATGGACTATCATGTTGAGGCGATTCTTCGTATGCAACAAACGTCAAACTTAGTCGGGCCCCGCCAAGTTGGTCTAGTGGTTATGGCACTCGACTGCTGACCCGAAGGTTGCGGGATCGAATCCCGGCTACGACGGCTGCATTTTCGGTGGAGGCGAAAATGTTTGAGGCCCGTGTATTTAGATTTATGTGCACGTTAAAAAACCCCAGGTGGTCGAAATTTCCGGAACCATGATTACGGCGTCCCTCATAATCTTACCGTGGTTTTGGGACATTAAACTCCATATGGTATGAAGCTTAGTTCTTGCGAAGGACATGCAAACTCATAAAGCAAGCGAGCGTCATTCTTCGGTTATAGGCATACGACAAAAAGAAGGTCTTGCAGAACAAGATCTGCTTTTATGGCACGTTGAACGGGCTTTCACGGCTGCCTCAGCCTTTAAACATTGTTTTACGACATTTATTTATACATTTACATGTATGTCATCAAAATTCAAATCTACTTGTTCAAAGTTGCATTTATTATGCAATGGCAGAGGTCGTCGAAAAGGCTACGAAAGATTGCATGAACAGACGCTACCGGATGTACACCTTATATCCAGGGCGTCCCAACTATTACGCAGCGTGAATTAAAAAAAGAGGAACGGCGTTACGCGAAGCAAACCTAGTAAATATTGTTCCCAGTGGACTGCAGTAGCCACTACTATTCTTTGCGGTAATGAGGCTTAATCAATTAGTAATAATTTTTTTGATAACTCGACAAGTACTCACGTAATTATCAATATCTCAATGAGCTATATGTAGGCAAGTTCACAGTAAAGATTCGCAGCGTGCGCGTTAACTAAAAGCGGACTGCGGGTCTCTGTGTCTAATCTTTCTTCTGTCTCTCATTGCCCATTAGCAGTGATTTTGCTGTGGGAGACACCGGCGCACACTGCATGCTTCGCCCCTCCACAGGTTTCACGTTAGTGGAGCTGAAACACCCCTCCCTACATGCTTCGCCCCTCCCCAAATTTTTTTTAGAAAGTGCGGAGCACTTTAGGGGTCCGGGCTGTCGTATGCTTTCGTCGTTGCTTGGCGTAACGCAGGCATAACCACGTATAAGATAGCCATCTGTAGCGTAGCAATGTATAGCGATGGGGCGGGAAAGGGAAATGAGGCTGAGGAGAAGCGATGTGACGGTGAGGAGGAGGGAAAGAAGGAATGGAGGGGAAGGGGCAGGTAATATGCTGCCATCGTATGCTGTCAACTTATGTCGCCGCTTGGCGTCACGCACGCAAAACAATGTGTTGCATAGCCATGTATAGCGAGGGGGCAGGAAAGCGAAGTGAGCGTGGGGAGTGTTATAAGGGTGAGGGGGATGGAAAGGAGGATTTTTTCCCCTTTATACTGGCTACCTCACAGTGAGCCTGTTTGAGGGCGCAGCTTTCTGATGCGCGCAAGAAGTCACGTGTCACTTTTCAGATTTCGCGGGCTTTCTTTATCAACCGAAAAAAAAAAATTGAGCGCACAATTAGTACGTTGTTGAAAATAGCGCAGTTAGATGTCATTTCAACGTGCCTACATATGCCTGATTGACATTTTCATAATTAGGTGAGTACTTGTCGAGTTACAGGTATAATTATGACGAATTAATTAGGCTTTATTAACAAAAAAATAGTAGTGGCTGCTACAGTGTACTAGGAACGATATAAAATAGGTTGGCTTCGCGCAACGCCGTTCTTCTTTTTTTAAATCGTGCTGTGTGATAGTCGGGACGCTCTGTATAGGAGAAGCCTTAGTGAAGAGTTTACCCCAGTGTTATATGCTTTATGGCAACACTATCCAGTGTAGGGTAGCCAACCGGAAGTGTTTCTGGTTAACCTCCCTGCCTTCTCCTTTTTCTGTTTCCTTCCTTCCTATATATTTGTTTGAGCGCACTGCTATGCAGAACAACGAACGTATAAAGGCTGTAAATAATAATACGTTGCCATTTCATGGGAAATTTACGGTATTTGAAATTAGTGTGGTGTACGTGGTAAAAAAAGAGAAACTTTTCGGTAACGTAAAACATGGCAAAATTTCGATGATGTCAAGGAACGTTATCATTGTTTTGTCTGTGGGCGGGGGAGGGGGGTGGGTGCTCTTCGTGGCGCTGAGTTAGGCAATAATGATAATAATAACTGCTCTTGTGATTAACAAGTTGAGTCCAGTTCTCGATATGGCCTAAGTATTGATGCCGGAGCTGCTTTATTTAGGTTCAACATTCAGGACAGCTCACGTGTGTATGTCCAGCCTTGTTCACGCTTGTAGAAGCTCTGTCTTCAAGGACTTGAACATGTTTAACTTAGCGCAACGACGACGTGGACTCTTCTCACCAACTGGCCCAGCTGTCAGTTCTTCTACAGTATATATCTTCAAGGACCTCAGCATTCGTGGCCACTCCCTTGCACTTACGTAAACGAACTAACAGTGAGCTTTCTGGTGATTGTAGCGAGCACACTGTAGGAAATTTGGCTTCAGATTCCTTGCGACATCATCGTTACGCTTTTTCTTTCCAAAATTTCTAAGCAATCGTGTCATTGTAAATGCAGGAAGTCGTTAACTGTCTACTTATATGAACAATAACTGTAAACTGTGGCGCGTATATTGCATCCCGTTCTCGTAAGAGACCTTTCGAAAGCTAGCAGGGATGAAACATCACGTGGTATTCGAGTGGGTTTCCACTCACTCGGGAACCAAAGGAAATGAAATTGCGGATGTGTTAGCGAAAACTGCTTGTGATTATTCCGAAATTTGTATGCCTCGACACGTCATGCGCCGCAGCTTGCGAGGACAGAAACGAGAGCTGTGCTTATCAATATGGTTCACAGAGAGTTCGTAAGCATCAGTCTTATAGGCACTTGATCCCCCGCCTTGAGCACCAATTACAGACCTTCAGCTCCAACGACGCATCGAAACTATTATACATGGCCTCCGTTTTGGAACTACTTACACAAAGTACACTGTTATTCAGACTTAAGAGTTTATGATCTAGTCACGTCCATGCGGTCACGACGAAGAGGACTGCGTATCTCCTGTTGCTCGAACGATCCCAGGCATATCACACAGAGACAAGGACTCGAACAGGAGCTCCGTTTAGTGGTCGAACCTCCTTCGTTTAGGTCGCGCCGTTTGCATTGAACCGCATCACCTGCCAAAGTATTAGATCTATGGCCATCAGAAGTCCGTCGCAAAGCAACAGAAATCCATCAAAACTGTGAAGACACTGGCACTTGCGATGAGTATTAAGTGGGCTACCATGAGTGTGTACTGCACTTTCATGCGCCAGGCATTCGCGGGCTTCTGGTGGACAGTGTGCAGTAGTGTAAGTATTCACCACAGAGAGAGAGAAGAAATAATAGGGAAGAAAGGCAGGGAGGTTAACCAGTATAGGACAACCGGTTTGCTACCCTACACATGGAGACAGGGTGGGCGAGATTAAAGATGGAGAGGAAAGAGAGAGAGAAAGATAGAAAGATAGCGCATGACACTGCACACACAGAATCAGTCGGTCACTCTTACGTGGTACGCGACATTTCTGTCACAGCCGCTTGTCCAAGTTCGCCTCTCTTAAAAACCTCAGCAGTGCCTTCGTCGCCTTCAGCTGTGATGTCTTCTGTTGACGGCATGCAAGAACTGTTTCAACAGACATTTGTCTACTGTCAAGGCGCGCTAGAACGGACGCCAGTGACTGTCTCTGAACATTATATGCCGGACAATCGCACAGGACGTGGTATAGCGTCTCCTCGCAACGACAGGCATCGCAAAGAGCGTTGTCGGCTATTCCAATCCGAAAGGTATAGGACTTCGTAAATGCCACGCCTAGCCATAAGCGATAAAGCAGTGTGGCCTCTCTTCGGCGGAGTCCAGTTGGCATACAGAGATGCATCAAAGAGGACAGGTGGCGTTGACGATTGGTCCGGTTGGTTCGGCTGCTTGGTAGGCACCATAGAGCGAACGTTAGCTCATGTGCAAGTCCTCCAATGCAAACTCACATTACGGTGGAAGTCCTGAGAACGCACGTCAGACATTTTGCACGTGCTCCTTGTCATCACCTTGCAACACTGCCTTCAGAGAGGCGCCAAGCATCATTCTCTAAAACTATCGTCAAGTACAAGGACAAGCTTCCCTCAGGCTTCACGACTGCATCTAAACCACCGATGCCCCCTTGGTGTTTTATTCGACCCACAGTTCAACTCAGTGTACCAGGGATCTGGAAGAAATCTGAGCTGTCGTCACCTGTGCTGAAACAACTGTCTCTGCTTCTTTTGCACGAGAAGTATGCGGACAGTGTACATATACATACAGATGGTTCCACAAACATCAAGTGTTCGTCTGGTGCGGTGGTTGTCCCAGCAAGAGCTATTACCATCAGCTTTAGGACTGACCGCTCCACGACGTCGACAGCTGTGGAACTAGCTGCTCTGCGCGCTGCACTTTGTTTGGTCAATCGGGAACCACCTCAACATTGGTCTATCTTCAGCGACTCAAAGGCAGCCCTACAATCTGTGCTATCTGCTCTGCGTCGCGGGCCATACGAACAGCTCATATTTGAAATTCGATTCACCACAGTGGTTGCAAAGTGGTTGGGCGTCTGCTTCCAATGTGGGAGGTACCGGGTTCGATACTCAGTGCCGGTGGGAGTATCGAACCCGGCACCTCCCATCGGTTTCCCGAGAGGGTAGACGAGTACCCTGACCAGGGGCTCGGTTATTTCATAGTACACATCTCACCGGATGCCTAAACCAGTAAAATAGGTACAAGCTGGCTTCGGGGTGGTATACGGCAGTACGAAGCCTTAAGCGCTTGAGTGGGAGGGAGGGGGCGCCCCACTCTGTGGGAACTTGGCGGCATGGGACCAACGGAATAGTGCAAGAATTCCTTAAGCTGCCATAGAAGGCAAGCGGTACGTTTCATGTGCTATGAATTTAGTGCTGTATAGGTTGTTTCGCAGCTTAGATATCATGAGAGCTATGGGCACGGGCATCACTAGGTGTTTAGCTTAGTATATACACGCGGGAAGGTAGGACGTCTGTAACAGCACGGTCAATAACGATCAATAAGTGGTTTACGACATAGCGTAGTTGCAAAACATAACCATAATCATAGTTGATGTACTTGTTACGATGTACGATCATAGTACTAGATAAGTTGATATCGTCATGTCAAGAGAGAAGTGTGGCAGGAAGTCGTATATTAAGAAGACACGAGGAATCGTTCGCCGGGGACAGTGAAGTGACCAGTATTGCGGCGAAATTCTAGCTAGATAAAAAAAAAAATTATCGCGGAGGGTGGAGCCGCCGACTGGTTGAGGGGGCCTTACGACTTCCTTACACTAGCCCCTCTGGTCTTTTAATAAAGTTCTTTGTATGTATGTATGTATGTATGTATGTATGTATGTATGTATGTATGTATGTATGTATGTATGTATGTATCCAGTGCCTCAAGACCATCGTACCTTTTCAAGCAGAAATTTTCGTGCCGCCACCTCTGTGGAAAGAGACCATCCGTCACCCAGTGCACCAGTGAACTTGAACACCAGCCATTAATGGCCTAGGGAACAACAAATTAAGACATTGTTCTTGGTGGCCGAGAATTTTTGGCATTAATGGAGCAGTTGCCAGGGGTAGGAAATATCTCAGACAAGTACGATAATCAATACAGGCGTTTTCCTTCACAGCTAATGTCGCAAAGTTAATAGAGCATTCATATGTACTCACCTTACCGCCTTTCCTCACACGCTCGCAATTTTTTAACTCTACACCAGCTTCCTGAATGCAGGGTAGAGTACAGAAGCCTCAAGCTTTGCGGCTCACAAGAAAATCTTGCAGCGGGATTCTATATCATGCTATTTACTGTAATGGTTGCACCTGTGTTCACAAAACTTCCCTTAGATTAATGACCACGGCCACCACGGTCGTGTCCTTATCACGACGACCGTTTTCATGAGTGTATATAGTGGGCAGCCAAGCATCGACCGATCAGACAAAAAAGGGTGCTCTTGCGAACTAGCTTCCTTTTTTTTATTACGGAGCCAGTTTACGCAAACCTACGCTAACCTGACGAACCTCAGAGTTCTAAATGTAGAATGTATACGGCGCGCCACGCTGAACGGGATCTCCTGCTCATACCGTATGCGAGCACTTCTATTCGAGTGTATGCGATAAGCGCGGACTGGCACTAGTATCCTCAGAAGAGAAACATTTACATATCTGCTGCTGTTCGTATATCTGGCCGCGGCGTATTTCGCAACTGCTGCGTGATGCAGGGCCGCGTCTCACTGGCGGTGACGACAATATAGGCGGCATTGGAACGATATCGAAGGCGATGCTGGCTGGCTGCCGAAACCGCTCGTCCGTCGCCTGCAAATGATCTTCCCTCTCTTATTCAAGAGTATCTTCCAGTGATATGCTTGTTATTTGGTTTCGCTCAGTTCACGGGGGCGGCCGAGGCTTGAAAAAAGGGTATATGTTGCGCGTCACAGACGTTGCCCACTCCCGCAAGCATGGAGGGCTGTAAACCTAAATAGATAAGGAGGATGTATGAGACTGCGTAATTACTCACCACCTGCCGTTCCTTACTGTAGCCTGCGGCGACACCTGTTGTCATTGCTAATTCAGGTAGCATTATCATATATTAGGCCGGAATCGGAGTGCACTTTAGAACACGCTTGTGCGCATGCGTGCGATCATGATGAGAGAGAAAGAAGTGACGGAGGTGCAGTGTTATCGCGCCTTTTGCTTTATTTATTTGTTTTTTTTTCATATAGAGGCTTTCGCTCACGCCACACTTCTCCGATTGAAATTCGCGGCAGCAAATAGCACGTGTACGAATCATAGCACAATTTATTCCATTGACGTCAATTTGAGAGAACTCTTAGGCAAGACTTCTTCTTAACAGAGATTCACGTCGCTTTTTGCACGGCTCGATTGTGCAGAGTTGCTCAATACATGCGGATATGCGCTCACGATGTTGTATGCGTACAAGCTTTCATGCTAATGAACCGTGCATTATCGAAGTTACAAACAACCTTCGGAGTGGGCCTCAGGGCCTTGTAGCTTTCTAACGCCTAAGCGTGTAACAGACTTTCAACAGTGAAATGCCGGTTTGAAGTCTTATAATACACGCGATTGCCGCCTAAATGAATTATACAGCGATATTTTTGTTCTCCTCGGAGCGGCGCCATAGGTAATCGATCACAGTCACAGTTACTCTGGCATGCCTTTTCTCCCTATTTCACAGCGCTCGGGGCGCTATAGGATGTTATCGTACTTGGACCTTATTGGGACCACCACGGCGACGACGACGCCGACGACGTCCACAACATCTGTGTATATATATTTGGTATTGTTACAAAATGAGAAGTTATGTTTGTTGCAATCTAGGAAGAATGATATTGTTTGTCGGCCTACTCTTCTGTATAGTTATCAGCAAATAAAGGTATGCCGAACTATGTCATCTCCTCGAGGACCATCAATATGACCAAACATAAAGGGATTGACAGCCATTTTTATGGTACCGGTTTTCTTTAGTGCAACAGATATCTTACTTGTCAGAGCCCCGCCACGGTGGTCTAATGGTTATGGCGCTTGACTGCTGACCCGAAGGTCGCGGGATCGAATGCCGCCGCGGCGGCTGCATTTTCGATGGAGGCGAAAATGTTTGAGGCCCGTGTACTTAGATTTAGGTGCACGTTATAGAACCCCAGGTCGAAATTTCCGGAGGCCTCCACTACGGCGTCTCTCATAATCATATCGTGGTTTTGGGACGTTAAACCCCAGATGGTATTATTAGCTTACTTGTCAGAGTGTCTGATCGTGGAGTGGTAAAGAAGAAAACGCCATGACAATTATTTTGTCAGAATATTTCGATCTGCAGAGCCGACAGAGGCGTACGCGCAACACATGCTGAAAAAGAAAGGTAAGTGAGCGCGATAGGGAATTGAGGTCATGCGCTTCGTTTTGCTGCGCATGCGTGCACGCCGCATGCATGCGCCACGGCTCAACATTGTTCCACTAATTGCTGCGAAGACAGCGCCACTTCTCAGCGTCGACTCCTTTTACTTGGTAATAAGCCTACAGTAAAGGGGGAATACGTACTAATACACAGACTGTAATGCTAAGCACGAATTGTGGTTCACCTAAACAACAGCAGACTACGTATACAGCAATCCGAACGACTCATTCGCGCAGTACCAAGGCTTGTTCTCCAGGCGACGCGACGTGACTATTTTTGTGACTTTAAAAGCAATTTAATGATACAAATCCTACTCAAATCGCTAAAGAAGAAGAATGCTAGATTCTGTCACTACAATTCATTCATTCCATTTCCGCTAGTTTCTTGTGGCAAGTTCTGGCCGGTTGTCAGTCTCTTTAATAGGGTGAAACGGGAAAAAAATTCCCATTGTCACCATAGATGAAACACATTAATGGCAATTAGGAGAGCCATAGATGAAACACATTAATGGGAATTAGGAGAGGATACAATTAGTACATCGACTGTAAACTGTATTCGGATTCACGCTCGCGGGATGAAGCTTTCAGAAGCACCATTTGTTTGAATACCACACGACCTAAACACGCAGAGAAAAAAGTTTAATTTACTTCAAAAATTAAAAAAAAGAACTCTGGTTGAGAGGAGCGGAAAGGACAACGAATAGCTACGGCCTGCAACCTCTATATAATTAAATTCCGTCTCATGAGTAGACTAGCAGACTCTACAACCGAAGCGGCTGTCATTCATCGTCAGCAGACGCGAAGCCGGGTACTACGTTTTATGGGCAACAGCACAACAGCTTCCACTGCATCGACGCTGACGAGTTATATTTACGTCATTGGCAAGTAGCCTGTTTCGAAACATATCAACTGTCATCCCCGACGAGCGCGCCTGACTGATTTCGATAATTCGCCCCTTCACTCGTGGCATTATCCAGTCGCTCGGAATATCTCACGCAAGAACTCTGACGCGCACCGTGAAAGCCCCGAGACCGAAGGTGCATGATGGCTAGACCTGAAAGGAAACGACTCCCTTTGAACGCTTATGAAGCTTCTACCCTTCCAAAACTTTCAATTCTGAGGACCTCTAGCGAAGAAGAATGAGAAAGTTTATTTAGGTTATTTAGTTTATTATTTAGTGTATGAAGGTGAAAGGGGCTGTGGAACATTTTTTTTATTGACACTTACATAAAACAATTTACAAAAATACAATATTGAAAGAAACGCATCTGAATCCCTAGCCTAAGGCTAGTTGAGATTCATTGAGAAAGTAATTAGGAAAAAAGGCATGTCACTTATCAATAAAGAAGTATACAAGCACAAATATTACTACTAACATTATAACAATTGTAAAAGTAACTATAACATTATGCATTAACAGAGGTTAGCGACTGATCATTCGTATGGGCAGAAAAAGGAGAGGAAAAAAAAGAACAACAATATGTAAGATAGCGTATACGAAGAGCATATCAAACAGTAAAGCAATAAATGAACATGCTAAAATAATTTACTGACATTAGGACACTTTGAAAACTAGTTATGAGATATGTATCTGGAAAGCATAACAATAACACATAAGGACAAAAAGTGAAGAAAATATATTCATATGCATACATATATATATAATTGTAAGGGAGTGTATACATAAGTAAATGTAATAGCATGCAACATGATTATACATGGTAATGAATTCAAAATGGCTGTTTCTAGCATTGCTACGTTGGGTGTCTATATGTTACGTAAGAGATATTTTTTCAGTGCAAAAGAGAAATTTTTATGCTGTTTTAGTTCTTGTGGAAGCTTATTCCATACGGCGACTCCATTAGCTGTAAGTTTTCTATTACCGTATACGTTTTTTTTTTGCTGAGTGAGATAGTTTCCTTTTACTTTGTTGCGGCTATCGTAACTAGAACATACAAAATGTGGTGAGGAAACTGGATAGTTGGTGCTAATACTGGAATGTACCATAAGTGCTGTTTTATAATTAATTAGCATGCTGAACGGCATGATATTTAGGCTTCGGAAGAGTGGCAGCGTATGTGCCGTACACTGTAAAAAATATTTTGTGGAAAAAACAGAAATTGTCTGGCAGCTCTCTTGCCACAAAATTTCTGTAAAGCTATGTTTTCTATTTTGAAGTTTTCTGTGTTTTAACAGATTTTTTCCGTTTTACTTTACAGACTTTTTCTGCATAAACACAATGTTCAGTTTTGTGTTACCGAAAAAACTTGGTTTTCTGTTTGTCTTCTTTCTGTTATTTCACTGTTAGTTTCACTTTTACAGTACAGAAATTTTATGTTTAAAAACACGTTTCAGTTTTCAGCCACTGAAAAAAACTGTTTTCTGTTCTCATTTATCTGTTATTTCGCTAATAGTGTCTGTTATCGTTTACAGAAACGTTATCTATAGGTACAAGTTCGGGTATCGAGTCGCAAAGGTTGTGTTTTCTGTTACTGCCCTCCTGGTATTTCATTACTGCATTTTAATTCTGGAACATATTTTTTATGCATAAAGATGAACTTATATATATTTTCTTGGAAAAGCATTCCTCAGTACTAAAAAGTAGTTATGTCACTTGTACAAGCGATACGCAAAAATATTTTGTTTAGCCAAATGCAATGGCAAAAATAACAATATATTGCGTTTGCATAATCCAAATATATTCCAATTTTTTAAAATAATATTTGGGGTTTTACAAGCCAAAACCACGATATGATTATGAGGCGCATCGTAGTGGAGAGCTTCGGAAATTTCGACAATCTGGTGTTTCTAACGTGCGCTGACATCGCACAGTACATGGGCCTCTATACCATTTCGCCTCCGTCGAAATGCGACCGCCGCGGCTAGGGTCGCACTCGCGACTTTCGGGTAAGCAGCCGAGCACCGAGCGGACATTGTGAACTTCTTGGAGCTACACCCGCGAGGTGTTGCCTCCAGCACTCTAGTAAATAACGCAATAAAACAGGCACGTTTCAGTAGATTCTCCTTTCATGATAAAAGAAACGAATCTTTATTTAAGCACAAGAAATGCTGCATGTAAACAGCTTCAAAATAATGAAAACTGCGTACATGTTCTCACGGTAGATTCAAACTGGTTTGGAAATTGTGTAGATATACTGTATTTACTCGAATCTAGGCCGTACCTGATTATAAGCCGACCCGCGAAATTCGCAAGGCCAGAAAAAAAAACTTAATCATTGTACTCAAATCTAAGCCGACACCCCCCCCCCCCCCACACACACACACACTCTCGCACATCGTTTTTTCGAAAAAAAAACATCGGCTTAGATTCGAGTAAATACGGCATATTCATAATGACACTGCAAATTTTTCGTTGTAACACTTAGCATTCATAGTCTCGCAGAGCGTTGATTAAGATGGTCATTTGTGGTGTGAGGCGGCGCTGCTTCCTTGACTTCTCGACCTTGCTCCCTCTGTCAGGGTTGACTGCTGCGGCTACCCTAAAAACGAATAATGATATTTTTAGGCGCACCAGGCTGTTCCATGACTATGCTGAACATAATGGACCACACTGAGAACAACATTGATTATGTTGGTAGAGCGCTCAAGAAACCCTCGCATTGCCACTTTAGGTGTGCGTGGAATCAGTTAAAAAAACCTCATAATCCAGGTGGAGATTCATTTCTATAAAATTGCATTATGGCTCATACAATGTCATTTATTGCAGTGTAAGGACTTTAAAGGAAATAATGCTCCTCACAGAGCAAGGTTCACGTGCTTTTAAACACTTACCCAAATACAATAAAAGCTCATTAATTCGCATTTCACGGGTCCGGAAAAAACGTCTGAATTAACCGAATGCCCAATTATCGAGAGTATCAAGAAAAAAATAAACGAATGACTATTATATCAATGCATTTTCTTTTTCTTGATGAATGCGCAAATCCAGTACCTGTTTTGCACAAGAGTAAAAGCCACAATTTCTGTCATTAGGTTTATCGTTCACAATGAGACCGCGGCCCAAGAACCCGTGTATTAAGCCGAAACGTTTTCTCAACCCATCCCTTATTACGTACCTCCGTGAGCAACATCACCACGCCCACGTGATTATCATTTTCTCGCCAAGGAATTGGTCGTCAATTGATCGTTTGTCCGTCAGAATGTAACAAACAATTTTTTTGTGAACTTGCGGAGTGCCGCTGAAGGTCCTCACCTTCAAAAGCTTCCACCATGTATGATCTTTGTGACATTGTGCGCGCATAGCCCAAAGTCGAAACAAAGCTACCATGCTATTAAACAAAACAAAGGTGTTATTAAACAATGCATGTGCTTGCTGGGACCAGTGAACCCCGCCGAACTATCCGATTTTTTAAGTGCACACGCATGATTACATGATTGCATGATTGAGGCACTATGGGTTTCACAATTTAGATCTGCTAAAAATTGCACTGAAACCATTGTAGCGCGATAGACCCGGACAAAGTGGATGATGGGACACTACGGGCACAATTTTCACCACGGATTTTATGGCATTGCCCCAATCAGGAAAAGAACATACTCATCCTGAAGCGCATGCGTGCACATGTTCTCCATTGCAAACAATAAAAGATATGAAAAAGTCGTATGTAGCTATAGATGCCAAATAAACTTGTAGACGTGTTGCTGATGCAATCTGTGCCCATTTTGCTTACAGGAAATCCTCGCTTGATTGCACCAATCCTCGTCGGTCCTTTGTTTATTGTGTCTCGCTTTCTGCGTTGTGCTCACAATTATGGTATACCAACTAGCCCGGACACACACCTTGCTTCGGCAGCAGAACTGCATAAAAAAGTGCTAGCTCTTATTTATTATAACGAAACGAAAATTGTCGTGTTACTTGGTGCCCCTTCGAAATCCTCATTAAACAGTGTTTAAAAATATTTCACACGTCAACCGTTCCATATACTAACGTTATTACTTAAAATCTTTCATGACCGCTCAGGATTCCCGTAGACAGTTTTACACTTAAGCTGAACATTTCCATTTAGTCATACCCTCCATCAGAACCCTCATTGACTTAGCCAAATGGGAGTGTAGTATCAGATATTGGAAATTCCCCAGTACTTCTCTACTTTTGTACTATCTAATGTGGCTTTATCTAAGTTGCATGAATCTTCTTGAAAAAGTAAGAAAAATCATATTAAGTTTTACCTTTGTGTGAACACCAGGGTTAGGCTGACCTTCTTGCGGTATTCAATAGTAAAGGCGAAGTGTGTAAAGAGCATCAACTTGAATGGCTGGCACCGTGTGGTGGATTCGACCACAGCATGGGTATCAATACAGATGGTAAATACCCCGGCAGTCAGAAAGTTCTGTCCTGGAACAAAATATTTCCTGTTTAGAAATATTCAGCAATATATTGCAAATATCCATAACAATACCTTTGGCAATGATGAAAGGGAAGCACGGCACGTCTCCGACGTTATCTTCACTTGTACTTGCCTGCAATAATAAAAGTTATGAAGTTAATTATGCGATAAGTAGTCATTAAAACTCCTGTACCCTGGAGTTCAAACAAGCATACGAAGACAATTAAAAAGTTAGACAATATTTTTATTGAACTACAGACATTGTAGATGTGATATAAAGTAAAAATAAATAAATAAATTCTCTCAATAATAGAAGGTAAATTAAAGCACCGAGCAATTTGAGGAGCAGGCCACTGTCAAATTATTCTCTTACCTTCTGGTAGCTCGAGATGCAGTACCACCTTAGGGCACTATGACACCTTAGGGCTTCTATGACACAAAACCATATAAATCCTTTTGGACTCTTCGTTTTCTCTACAGTCCTATTTTCGTCCTTGGTATCTCGTAGCACTAGCTCAGAGAAGGAACTCTCGGAACACTTTTTTGTGCTGTTTCAATGGGCACTTCATGCAGAATAAATTCATGTTTTTGTGCAGTGCGGCGTACTTCATGAAACGTGGCACAGTCTTGGTGGTGCCGGAGAGACTGCAGACATACATCGCTGAAATAAATAAAAAACTGCAATTATCGAAAGAAATAGAAAAGTCTGTTATAACGGTAAGCACTTCTGTAAAGCTCTAAAGAGAAAGGAAAGGAGGCTAATGCCTGACTGTAACAGACATTTTTGCCAATTCAGAGAGAATGAATCTTTAACATTAAATGCTATACCTAATTGAAACATATTCCTAATGCTTTCAAAAAGCCTTTAAAGGCATGCGCATTTGCACGGACGTGAGGCTAAGCATGCAGACGAATAACATCAGAGCACGTGGGCGCGCTCAGTGAACCTCCATTGCAGAAAGTGTTTACGCAAGGAATTAACAATGCATGCGCAATGACGTTCGCAATGACGGTTGCTTCGCGTCGACTATTTCATTATTTGGGCTAGCGAGCCACCAAGTTGCGATTTCCGTCACACTTTTTCGTTACCAGGAATCCATTTATAAAGGGCACGTGGTGGGGAAATTTGTCCAATGATCTGTATCAATCTGGAAAAACTTGCCACCTGAGATGGAGCAAACTGTCCTTCGTTTTATGAAAAGCAGAGGGTCAATTGGTTTATATGTGAACTGAAAAAAATTACACCATCTCCCGCTAAAGGGGACCATGAGGCGATGCGAAGCCGGAGCACTTGCACGATCGCGTTCCGTTGGCGTTCGTTGTGCATGCTACCGACCTCGCGTCGTGGAACGCGAAGAGGTACGCTACGCGCGTCGTATCTATCTTCCATCTAGCCTGGCCGTTAATTCTCACAGGGCGAGCGGGGAACGCGGTCGACAGACGGGCGAGAGGGGGGCAGCGTAGAAGAGGAGAGAGAAGGGGAGGGGACGCGCATGCGCTCGAGCTCATCGCGGCGTTGCGCAGGAGAGAATTTCGGCATGTCTAGCCCGCGTTTCAGAGGAAGAGTGGAAAGGGGGAGGGGAGAAGGAAAGTGGAGAGGGGGAGTGGAGAGGAGGTGTGTGGAGAGGGTATGCGCATGCGCAGTAAGGGTGGTCACGCCGCACACCACCACCACCACCACCGGATTGAGCTCCGCCTTAAGATACGTCGCATCTAAAACTCCTTCGAGTTGGGCTAAGCCATTGGGCCAGAAGACGAGTTGCACTGCCTGCAGGGCCGTAGCCAGAAATTCTTTTCGGGGAGGGGTTCAACCGCTCTTTATGTAGTATGTTCGTGCGTGCATATTTACACATGTTAAATCTAACCATTAATTGGGGGGGGGGGGGTTGAACCCCCACCCTGGTACGCCAATTCCTGCCTATTACGTGCTGTAAACTATACATAGCATGAAATTTGCTTCTCCGCAAAAGAGCAACACAATATATATATTCAAAATCTATAGAATATTGTGAGTTTACAAATCGCAGAACATTTCTAATTAGCAATTCGCTTCATTCAAGGAGTGATGCGCTTAAAGAAGTAGATGTTATTTTTGCAGTGGTAATATTAGCGTAATTACAGTTAGTTTCGCATGGCGTCATTTGGCAGGAAACAACACCGTCAAATAAACAAAGCCCATCTGTCGCGGTAGCATGGCTCGCAAAACACACAGACCATTCCGTCATGTGCCAGTCGTCTGAGCAGTTCGGGAGCCGCTGTTATCTGCCAAGCTGCTCTTTTTGTGGCCTACATGTCGATAGGGCGGAGGTATAGAACGGATGTCCTTCTAAAGCTGTCGAACAAAACGTGCGCATGTATTTTTTTTTTCAAACGCCCTAAACCTCACGCGCGACAGAACGTGCGCCTCAAAGAGCAAAAAAATTATGCGTTCAGCGGCGAACACATCTCGTACACACATCTCGAACACACTTGGTTGCGTCATTCAAACTTTGTGTCCAGGGGCGTAGCCAAGGGGGGGGGGGGGGGGGGGGGTGGGGGGGGTTCAAACCCCCCCCCCTCGAAATTTTTCAGTTTTGCTTGCGTATATAGGCACGCACACATACAAACGCACGCACGAACATACATAAAGTATGGTTGAACCCCCCCCCCCCCCGAAAAAAATTTCTGGCTACGCCCCTGTTTGTGTCGGTACTTTTGTTCGACGATGGAAGTCTAATAACTACTGCCGCCAAGCACTGGTGAACAAAACGGGCGAGAGCCAACGAAAGATTCATTCACCCTTCAATACGCCACTAAAAACAAAGTTCGCCTCTCCGAAAACCGGGATTCTTTAAAGGTAGTCACGATCGATGTCCACAATAAGCCTTCACGCACGGCTAGAACAGCAGCGTCGGCGTTGGTGCTCACTGAGAGATCACATGTGACATGTGCCACGACTCACCGCCTGTACTACGAGCGCACTTGAGCCCACTTTACAGAGGTGTTCACGGCTTCACGCCGTTGTGCGTAAACCACGGATAACAAACGCGTATCTAACATGAGCTCCAGCAGGGATCACTCCAATCCGAAACGCGCCGAGTTTCTCCTACCGTGGAGAAGACGTGCTCCACCGCAACGTAGGCGGAATGCGATGACGCAAGGTAGCGCGTGTACACGTCCAGCCCGTGCCCCATTGGCTAGTCAATCGAGGTATCAGTTTACTGAGTGGATGTGCCCCACACGTCCATTTGGTAAACTAGGTTTACCTAGGTTCTCTATCTTCCACCAGGAACTTAAAGCTTCGTAAGGAAGGTCATCCAATGATACTACGCCAAGAAGCTATGCGTTCGCACATTCCCGCCAGCAATGTTCAAGATACACAGCATTATACAACCAAGCAGAACTTATCATGCAATGACCACTACAAAACACTAAACGCCGTACACCAAGCCACAACATCATTGCTCAGGGCCATGTTCACTATGCAGGAGAAAGCTACCTATTACACGTAGATAAACAAACAAAAAAAGGAAACGTTTGCACTTTCATAAAAAAAGAAAGTATTATATGCTCTGTAACGTCGCTCGGTTAGCTGAGTTGAGTTATACGCACTTCATTAGTTTTTAAAGGAAGTCGGTCCAAGCATCAAGAAAAAAAATAGGTGCAGAAACACAGAATACACAGGTTTGATGTAATAAATAAACAAAGCGGGTAAGGTGAACAAATACCTCTCATTATTCTGTACAGCGAAACCTCGTTAATAGCTGCCCGCAGAGAATGCACATGAAGTGCGCTGCGAACGCTGTAGTATGCGCTCTGCAACCGTCCAAGTACAAACTCGCATACCTTGACGTACGCTGCCGCTAACAGCAAAGAAATAAATGGGGTACAACAGCAGGCGCTCCCTCAAGCACCCACTTACAAGGCTTCTTCAGCATTTCTACCAAAGCATGGAAGGAATTCCGGCTCTCGCACAACGTTGTGGTCGCGCGCGCTGCCGACGCAAATCAGAATTAGAAACTACGCGAGAGCGAATTTCGAAAGCGGGCAGGCATATCAACGAGTTCTTGTTGTAAGGAACTCTAGTTAGAAGCAAACCACTCACCTTTCAATGACAGACGCACGAAAAGCAGGAGCAGGACGGTGCCGTAGCCGCGCTTTACACTGCAGCCGTGCATAGCCGCGCTTCGACGTGAGCGGTAGCCATCTTGTAAATGTGGGGGCCCGCGAGGCATGAACGCAGAACCGCAGAAAAGGCTCGCAATATTAATCAATCAAAATAGCATTGTGGGAATAACCAGAAAAACATGAAATGTTATTTCATGGACATTTGTAACCTTTGAAGTATTTATAACTGTGCAGTTTCAATTTTGAGTCGTTTGTTTTGCTGAAGGTCACGAATAACAGGAAATTTCAGTTTCTCTTTTTAACAGATTTCCTTCATGGCACATTCACAGAAAGTTTCTTTCGCGGTACAGAAATTTCATGTATTTTATCTGTAAATTTACAACTATTTTTTACAGTGTATAGTCTGAATTTGTTATAAAGCGGATCGCTCTTTTCTGAAGTTTTATTACTGTTTCTAGGTATGGGTGGGTATTATTGGTGGGTCCCCGAGTCCAGGGCCCCACCACTGACCCAATAGCGCCAATTGCACCCCCGGGTGTGAGCGCTGGCTAGATGTTCCTCCCACTGCTCCTTAATAACTTCGGCTTTCTTGCCTGGAAATATCTCTAGTTCCTTAGGCATTTTATTACCCCCTCCCTTACTAGGTATGATATAAACTAGTGGGTCTGTCGTCGCACCACGAACAGGAGTCCTCAAACAACGTCGGATGAATTTCGTTTAATTTATGAACGAAAGGAAGAATAGAGAAGCATTCTGAATTCTCAAATTTTGCGTGCAACTTTTTCAATTTCTAAAACGTGCGCGTGGCTTAAAACGGTGACGCCCCTACAACTTTCGCATATAAACAACCGCCCTCAAGTCGGTGAATAAGAAGTTAATTGAAGAGCTTTGCTTTTTTAGTCACTTCAACGTCACTTTCGCTGCGGCAAAGCCTTTTCCGCCTGGACGTAGAGTCGAGGCGCGAAGGCGACAGGACCCTGACTGTCAAAGCAGTTTTATATATATATATAAAAAAAAAACCTGTGGGCTCTTAAAAAACTACACCTTCTAAACGGACAAGTATATAGATCCCTGTAGCCACACCTCAGTATCTTGTCGGCTGATTCAACAGCGATAATATCGATATGACCCAGCATTCATTCAAATATAGCATTGCAGCCCCTGTCAACCGCACGACGGTAAGGTGTTCTCATTGGTAATTTGTCGAATACTAGAAACACATATTTTGAACGTGTCCAGCATACGCGCGAGAACGACAGAAGCCGATTGCCCATATTTATGAGAGATCATTATCAGATGAGCTCCTCTTAGGTTATTGGCCCGAGGCCAACAGTATAGGCTTGGTTGCGGAAGCGGCTATAGCCTTCTTTCAAGCCACTGCATTGGTGAAAGACCACAGTTGCCCAATGTTATGGACAAGAATGTGCGCGCTTCGTTATCTTATCAGCTCTCCTTTTCTTCTCCGCCCCCCTTCCCCATTGCAGAGTGGCAAGCAAGAGCGAACTCAAGGTTTGCTCATCTCGACCGGCTTGAGCCGACGGGAACAACTATTATAGCGGAGCCTGGTAATTGTCTTCTCCGTGTACGCAGCGTATCGAAGCTAGCATGTGCCAAGAAATCGGGCAGAAAATAGAAGCAGAGCGCAAAATAGGCGGGACACAAGAGAGAAGAAGACGGGACAGGCGCTCGTGTCCCGTCTATTTTGCGCTATGCTTGTATTTTCAGACAATGCACCAACTCGCCCAGCAACGCATTCTATTAAGAAATTGGGAAAGCGCCACTACTCACCTCCGGTCCACTAAAAGTGAAGAAGCTGTCTATAACTAGCCTAGCGGATACGTGCCAGGCAACTCATAGCATAGCATAGCTATGTATAATGTAGTACAGAAAGGGGGTGGGAAAGGGAAGCGAGGGAGAGGAGGACGGAAATGAGGAGGGTCGAGGATAAAGCATATCACAACCATGTACTACTGTATAGCAAGTAAAGCAAGTGGTTGGGACAGGGAAATGGGGGTGAGGAGGAATGAGGTAAGGGTGAGGAGGGAAAGGGGGTGGGAGGGTATAGCTGGGGTCAAGGGGAGCCGTGCGTACGCACAGACACGTTCGCCACGTGCTGCGTGGTACATGTTAGACAGTTTTAGGATAGGGTTCGTAACGTTAGCGCTGCTCGTGTGCGTATGCTATTTTCGAAATATAACGTGATTGCCGAAGGGGTTAGCGTATGACGCATGTGGAGTGGCGACAAACTCCGACGCAGAGCTTTCCGTAAGCTATTCTAAATCTTCGAGCCGCAATATCGCGCGGCTAGCAATAAAAATGAGCCAAGTACGCGAGCTTGTCTTTTCAACGACGGACGCGCTCGCGCGCAAGAAGGGCGCAAGTTAGAGTATTTCCGGCTGCAACGCCCGTGGTTGAATACGAAACGAACCTTGTGACGCACTCGGCGATACTACAGGAGAGGCGTCTTTGCGAAGCAAATTAAATCACTTTCTCAGAACTCGGTGCATCGTATGCTGCACGGGCGTGCTTTGTGCCTTCTGGGCCTTCTCGCAGAGACGCGTATGGTGATTCTTACGCAACCACTCGCATATTGCGTTACGTTATGATACTGCAGTAGTCAATAATCGGCTGGAACGGCGCGCGGACAGCGCCGCATATAAACGATGCACGCTTGCATGCCAGAACCGCGCTTACGCACGTGATGACGCATGGATTCGCGCATGCGTACATGTTTCGACAAGCAACAATTTACACGCTTCGCAAGCTGCCAAGTTTATGGCGCTACACCTCCGGTGGTGCCAGGGTGCACAGGTAGACACGTGATGTTTCGGGGGCGTCAACTATAGAGCGGCGAAAGTGATTAGTCAGTTGCGTACTGACAATCTTGTACCCCTCGAAAGTTATTCAGCATAAGAAATTAGTTGTTATTGATAGAAATGAAAATGTCCTTGAACAAGGGGTCTCGCTAGAGCCAACGTTCCGACAAGTGGTCTTAAGTGCATCCCTTAGCAGAGTGTGTGTGTACGCTTTGTCCCCTCTCCCCCACCCACAAAAATGGAAGAGCAGAAGAGAGCGAGTGCACTTGCCCTCTTCTTCTCCTCTGATCTCTTCAAGCCTCCATCTTCCCCTGAACTTCTGTCTTGTTTGTTTTAGATAGATAGCACGAAAACGAAACTATGGGCATGCGCTGCTTTGTATGGCGGCTTCCGTGTAGCAGTAGTACGCTAAACGGCGCTTCAGGTGCTTAAGATGCCAATATTTGCTGCCATAGGCGTACGCAGGGTTCCCCGAAGCGCTGCTTTGTATGGCCGCTTCCGTATAGCAGTAGTACGCTAAACGGCGCTTCAGGTGCTTAAGATGCCAATATTTGCTGCCTATGGCAGCAAATATTGCCCCCAAATATTGCGCGCCTATGGCAGCAAATGTTGCCCCCACCCCTATTAAGTCAATCTATGGGGCAGAGTCTGCGCCCCCCTCTTCTTAGGTGACTGGGGGGGGGGCGCCCTCTTGCCCCCCCCCCCCCCCTCTGCGCACGCCTATGTTTGCTGCTGTAATAATACGAAGCATTACTTGGGAACCTCTGCGCACAACCTCTCGCGCTATCGCTCCTGGTTTTGCCGGACATTCGGTTCATCTTAAAAAAAATACTAATAAATGCAACACTCAAATCGGTGTATATGTAACCTTGGTTAAGCCACCTCCATAGTTGTGCTAGTTGCCGACTCTGTTCCTTGCACGAATACTCAGTAAAATGACTTTAAAGAGTTCCAGGTGGTCAAAGTTATCCGGAGCCCCCAACTACGGTGTGCATCATAACCATATTCTGGTTTTGACAGGTAAAACCCGTGACTTAGTAAAACTCAGTATAATGGCGCACCATATCTATGCACGCGGACGAGTATTCTTGGCAATGAAGCGAAGTCTACAGAGCCTAATCACGCGCATCCTATCGCTCATGAATGTAGTCCCACAATTTTGTTTGTATTTTTTGCATGACATAAAAATACTCCTTTTAAATGCGAAACATTTCTTAGCGAACTTCTGCGACTTTGAACGTCTATCTATCTATCTATCTATCTATCTATCTATCTATCTATCTATCTATCTATCTATCTATCTATCTATCTATCTATCTATCTATCTATCTATCTATCTATCTATCTATCTATCTATCTATCTATCTATCTATCTATCTATCTATCTATCTATCTATCTATCTATCTATCTATCTATCTATCTATCTATCTATCTATCTATCTATCTATCTATCTATCTATCCGCCTGCGACTTTGCGCTCTACTGGCCGTTCGTTAATGGGATATAAACCAAAGTTGGCATGATTGGTCATAACATGAAAATCATGGCATGCATGTCATGACCTACATGATTTACATGCCACGGTCTTGATGCTCGTGCGGCCGTTTCGTTAACTTGAAATATACCAAAATTGGTGGGATAGGCGGCGAGACACTGGAAGTTGTAAAGGAGTACGTCTACTTAGGACAGGTAGTAACCGCGGAGCCGAACCATGAGAGTGAAATAACTAGAAGAATAAGGATGGGATGGGCCTCATTCGGCAAGCATTATCAAATCGTGAATGGTAGTCTACCACTATCCCTCAAGAGCAGTGGCGTAGCCAGGAATTTTGTTCGGGGGGGGCTCACGTTGCAGCGCGACCTCCTCATTGAATTTTTAGAACGACTAAGTATATGAATAACATTTATTTATTTATTTATTTATTTATTTATTTATTTATTTATTTATTTATTTATTTATTTATTTATTTATTTATTTATTTATTATATCCTCAAAGGTCCCATATGGGACTTTACATGAGGGGTGGGCGTCATAAAATGGCGGTATCGATGAAGGTGTATGTTAGGATGTGGTTGAGTCTGCTTCCTGGATGGCATTTTTGAAGCGCGCAAAATCGCGGATGACTGCTGCTTCGTTCGGAAGGTCATTCCAGTCTCGGGTGGTGCGCAAAAAGAAGGGCTGCTGAAATGAGATGGTGTGGGCACATGGCGGAATCACAGCATTTGGATGACTTGTGCGATGACCTCGATGGACCGGCTGGATGAGGTGGTTGTCACGCGGGGTTGAATAAAAGAATCTGTGAAAAAGGCAGAGACGTGCAATACGACGATGAAGAGCGAGGGTAGAAAGATTTAACTGGGATTTGAGGGCGGAGACGCTCGAGTAGCGGGAATAATCTGAAACAATGAATCTGGTTGCTCGGTTCTGTACTGACTCAAGTATTTCGATATGATTAGTTTGGTGGGGGTCAAAGACAGCAGCTGCATACTCAAGTTTTGGTCTGACAATGGTGTTATAAGCGAGTAGTTTAACGGAAGGTGGTGTCATGGAAATGTTACGGCGTGCGTACCCGAGAGCGCGGTTATCGGAGTGAATTATGTGATTTATATGGTCGCCCCAAGATAGGTTACTCGAAAGATGGACACGCAGGTATTTAATCGAGTCAGTAGCAGCTATATGACAGTTGTTGATTGTGTAAGTAGCCGGCGTGTGGTTTCGGCGACGATGGAAAGAAATTAGTGATGTTTTTTTCGCATTAAGGGACATCAACCAGGTGGTACACCACTGCTGAATGCGTGAGAGGTCATGCTGTAGAGAGGAGACATCGGTGGGGTTATTTATAGGGCGGTAGAGGACACAATCATCAGCAAAAAGACGGATGTTAGATTCAACGGAACGCGGAATATCGTTAATGTATATTAGGAATAAAAGAGGCCCTAGGACGATACCCTGGGGCACGCTGGACAAGACATGCGAGAGGTCGGAGGAGTGATCATTAACATGGACGAATTGTTTACGGTTTGTTAGGAATGCTTTAATCCAGTTAAAAACATGCCGATGAAAGTTTAGACGCGAGGTTTTTTTGAAGGAGACGGGAGTGGGGTACCTTATCGAAGGCTTTTTCAAAATCTAAGAACAGTGTGTCAATTGGGATGTTACGGTCCATATGAAGGTGAATGTCGTGCAGGAATAATGTTAGTTGGGTCTCGCATGAGTGATCTTTACGAAAGCCATGTTGGTTTGGGTGAAAGAAGTTTACGGATGATAAAAATGTAGCAACATGAGAAAAGATGACGTGTTCCATGATCTTTGAACAAACACTAGTGAGCGAGATTGGTCGGTAGTAACCTGCAAATGAGCGGTCACCTTTCTTGAAGAACGGAAAGACCTTCCCAACTCTCCAGTCTAATGGGACTTCACCTGTGTCGGGTGACTGCTGAAAAATGATTGACAATATGGAACTACATACATGTTTAGTATTTTTCAGAATTTTGGCGTTTATGCCATCTATACCGCATGACGAAGAGTTCTTTAATTGGTTAATAACTTTTACAATTCCCTCTGAATTGAATGTAATCTTTGGCATTAGCGGAAAAGCAAAATGCGGAAAATCAGGAAGTTCGTTGTTAGGTTCGTTAGTAAATACTGAACAAAATGCAGAGTTGACGGATGGAACGTCGCAGTCGGCAACGGGGGATCCAGAAGTGTCACAAAGAGAGACTGTGGTTTTGTCGTCCGGTTTCATAATTTTCCAAAAGCGGCGTGGGTATGTACATGTATTACCATGTACATACATTGTCACTGGTATTACCATTAATATGTATTACCAGTGACAATTTGTATTAGATGCTGCAAATCACTTCTTGAATGCTGCCCTCTGTTAAGAACGAGTAAGAAATGTGTTTTTTCGTAAAAATATTATGTTGGCATGCCCGCAAAATCTTTCCAGGAATAACTGTCTTCAATCTTTTCAATATTTGTGTTTGTGTGTGTGTGTAACAGGTACGGCAAATATCACGTAAACTTCGGAACTGCATCAGCTTTGAACTGAAGAGGTGCCTGATAACAAAAAAATGAAGTCCACGAAATAACCAGGATTTTAATGCAGATTGTTTACGCAAAATGTTAATCTTTTTGCACAAATGATGCGGCCAGGGAAAAGCAAGAATGGGAAAGTACACCTCGAATACGGGCAAAATATAAGTCACCGGAAACAGTGTGCAGTATGCTTACGCAAAACTTCACAAATGTACATTTAAATATGCAATCAATAAACGGAACTAAGCAATGATCACTATACATAATGGCCAACTGATATGTCCTTGGGCCAAGCTGCTGACTCGGACGCACTATGTAAACAGAACTATAAAGGAAGAGCGCAGAAATAACGAAAGAAACTACTTCAAAACTGTTTTAAAAGTGCGAACCACTATTGTGCACTCAATTTAAAGGAAGGTTGCCGCTTCTAGTTCAAAAAGCAATGAAGAACAAAAACGACAAATGAAAGTAACAAACAATGCTGTTAGTACGGCTTCCCAATAGTTGAATTTGTTTGGTAACGCCGCGTATGCCGACCTCTCAGTGAACAAGGTGAAGCTGTCGATTGGCTGGTAATGTCCACCTGATGCCCGTATTCTTATGTTTATATTAGGTCACAGTGTTAACTGCTAAAAGGTACAAAATCCTCACGGCTTTAAAAGGTGGTGAACAATAATATTGCGTCAGAATTACGGGCTCATTGACCTGAACTCTGGAACAGTAGTGTCTTTTCCTTTCGTTTGCGCTGATTTTTGTCCTGCTCGGTATCAAAGGACAACGTTCACCCGGCGAGGAAGCTTAGCGAAGCGGTCAATGAGTTCCGACACGCTGATGTCGACATTTCTGTGGGCGTACAGAAGTGCCTGGCCAACCATGCGTTCCTCAGACATCGTGGAGCGTAAGTAGTTCTTAAGTAACCTCATGCTTGAAAACGTACCCTCTGCGCTGGCAGTGGTCACTGGAAGGGTGACTAGAATCCGGAGTAGCTTGTACACATTCGCACAGAACCTGCTGTCGCAATGAGAGAGGGCATCGGTTCCTGTACCGGGGCTCTGGTTTGCTGCTTTGTTCGGCCACTTTGTCCACCATAGTCGCAGTTCTCCAAAACCAGCCCTCGTTTCGACGTCATGCGCAAAAACGGTCAGGAAATTTTCTGCTCCTTTCTCCCGATCATCTTGCATTGGTGGTATTGCGGATGATACAATTAATGAAAAGTCCTTTAGAAGTGTCCTGTGCTGTTCGAACCGTTGGTTTAACTGGGCTAGTACGTGGTTCATGAACGGAATGAACAGGGTTCTGCGAAAATATTCTTCCGCACTTTCGAATGCATTGCTCCCAAGGTTTTGCTTCCGGACACCGGCTCGACGGCTGGTGATCTCCACATTCAGTTTTTCTGCCAATGCCTGCATTTGTGCAAATATTTTTGAGAAAGAAACATTCGTGTTCTTGCGGTCACTTTCAATTGTCTGCTGTATCACTTCTATGTCGTCAATGGCAGCGCTCATGTCGATACTCCTCGTCTGCAGCTTCTTTGACAGTGGCAAAGTCAGTGCTAACACGTATTCCGTCACATGCAGGCTTACAAGGAACGCTGGTGAAAAGAGTGCCAACATTAGACTGTTTGCCTGCGCTGGACTTTCGCCATTTCCGTTAAACTTAGTCTCCTCTAGTGCTGCGATCAACGGCTGAAAGAGGCTCACAAATGAAAGCACTGCATCGTGCTTCTCGGCCCAGCGCGTTTCGCATAGTCCCAAAAGGCGCTGCCTTGTAGGCTCAGGACAGCTCAAACTTATCACTTTTCGCAAAACGTGTTTGAGGCTAGAAGATTTACGGAAAAAGGCTGACGTCGCCTTCAGAGTCCCAAAAGAGTTTCGAATGTCTGTGATGGAGCATGCTGCACACACAACTAGATAAAGGGAATGACACGCGCAGTGAATACATAGAGTGCGGCTGGATATTTCTCACGGACAGCAGCTTGAACACCATTCGTTTTGTCGGCCATCGAACTTGCACCACCGTAGCCTTGACCACGGAGATGCTGCATGTTAATTCCCATTTCTATAAGGAGCCTTATGATGGTGTCGGCCAGGGCCCGGCCATTTGGTTGTGAATTGGCATAAAGCCTAAGAACACTTCTTCGATTCCGTTCGCATCCTTATTAAGGTACCTTGCACAAACAGTAAGCTGCTCGATACCTGCAACATCCGTCGTTTCATCAGCAAGTACGGAGAAGCAGCCTGCAGCGTTTACTTTTGCGACTAGGCTTTCCTTGATGATTGCAGCAGAGATTTCTATAATGTGGTTTTGTACATATAAACTAAAATATGAGGCCTTATTTGGGCAACTTTCCAAATGCTTTTTTTTTACCTGTGTCGCCACAATCCGCGCGCATGCGAAGCAGCTCTTTGAAGTCGCCTGTATTTGTAGAGGAGGCTGTGCTTGAATCCATGGGACCACTGTCTCTATGTCCACGGAGAGCCACACCTTGCCACCCGCAAAAGAGAACTGTCTCAACAATAGGCTGTAACTTCCTTCGGATCTCTCTTATTTGAATTTGCCTGCCATGGTCCAGCTGATCAACAACACTGGGCACACATCCTGAGAAGGTTTGAAGAAAACTATCGGCTACCAGATGAGCGTCAGTGTGATATTTAGTGACTTCATGTGCACCGAAGACTTCGAGGGCGTGCTTCCACTTTTGAAATGGATTGGATACGAGGGCCTTAGTGCGCGCATGTTGGCCCTTGCCAATCTCACTTCTGCTAAAAAGGACACACACTCGGCAAAACGCACCCTCTTGAAGCGCTGAGAAGCTAAGCCATCGGTACCTGTCCAGCCAAGCCACGTAAACATTCGTTTCTGCTTAAAATCGTTCATAGACTTAAACATATAGCATGGCGGAGGAATCCAAGGAGAAGCTAGCAGTTGATGTTTTGTATCATCATCCACTTTTGAGCCATCTGTGTAGAGCCCGATATCAAACTTGCTTCTGCTAACATTTTGAGGGTCATAAAAAGGTAAATAATTAAATAAATGATAATCAGGCTGAAGCCCAATAAATCCCACCACCCGGGTGACGCCGCTGGTTGGTGGTGTATGAGAGCACGAAAAATTTCGGGGGGGGGCTGAAGCCCCATAAGCCCCCCCCCTGGCTACGCCCCTGCTCAAGAGGAAGGTATATAATAGCTGCATCTTACTGATACTTACCTACGGAGCAGAAACCTGGAGACTTACAAAGAGGGTTCAACTTAAATTGAGGACGACGCAGCGAGCGATGGAAAGGAAAATGATAGGTGTAACTTTAAGAGACAGGAAGAGAGCAGAGTGGGTCAGGGAACAAACGGGGGTTAAGGATATCATAGTTGAAATCAAGAAGAAGAAATGGATATGGGCCGGGCACGTAGCACGTCGGCAGGGTAACTGGTGGTCATTAAGGGTAACTGAGTGTATTCCAAGAGATGGCAAACGCGTGAGGGGGAGACAGAAAATTAGGTCGGTAGATGAGATTAAGAAGTTTCTAGGTATAACGTAGGAGCAGAAAGCACAGGACCGGGTTGATTGGCGGAACATGGGAGAGGCATTTGCCCTGCAGGGGGCGTTGACAGGCTGATGATGATGATGATGATACCAAAATCGGTATGGCGTGACAAGAGTGTATGACGAACATAAGTGACAGGTCCTAACTTGCAAATCATGGCACTTATGTCACGTACAACACAATTTACATGACAAGGTCTCGGGGCGCTCGCGGCTGTTTAATTACATAGATATATACCAAAATTGGCATGACAAAAGAATTATGTATGACAAACATAAAGATCAGGTGGTAACATAAAAATCGTAACATAAAATGGTAACATAAAAGCTTGACATGTACCAATTTGGATATTGCGTTACGTAACGGTATGACGAACATAAATGACAGGTTGTAACATGATATGCATGCCATGAGGGCATGATTTACATGGCACGCTCATGGTACGGTCGTAGCCGGTTCGCTAGCTTGATATACACCAAAACTGATATTGTGCGACGTGACTTGTAGGACGAACATAAATGGCGGGTGTTAACACGACATTCGTGATATGCATGTCATATAGGACATGATTTACATGCTGCGTTCATGGTGCTCTCGCGGCCGGTTCGCTAGCTTTATATACACCAAAACTGGTATTGCGCGAAATGACTGTAAAACGAACATGAATGACAGGTAGTAACGTGACAAGCATGACATGCATTTCATGTACAGCATGATTTACATGCCACACTCATGGTGTGCTCGCGACCGGTTTGCTTGCTTGATATACACCAAAATTGCTATTGAGCGACGTTACTGTATGACAAATATAAGTGACAGGCGGCAACATGAAAATCGGGACATGCATGTCATGTACGGCATGGTTTATATGACACTCTTTTGGTGCGCTTCGCAGGGTCGTAGCCAGAAATTTTTTTCAGGTGGGGGGGGGGGGGGGGGCGTTCAACCATACATTATGTATGTTTGTGCGTGCGTTTGTATGTAATTTTCTGGGGGGCGGTTCAGACCCCCCCCCCCTAGCTACGCGCCTTGCACTTCTGGCTGTTTTGTTGACTGGACACATACCAAAATTGGCATGACATGACACGAGAGCGTGACGAACATAAATGACTGGTCACGCATTGTATGTACCAGAATATACGTTTCATTAGCATAATATACTGCATACCATATTCGACATGCACGTATGCATGCATAGCAAACATGTAATATATAGTGGACTAGATTTCATGGCGTGAATGAGTTCATTTGCCTCAACGACAAACAAGACGATGTATGCAGCTCTTTGCTGGATGCTTCGCATTACATCGGTTCCCACAGTGTGTGAGACTTGCCGGATTTTATTTTCTACATGTAGCTCTTTGAGACAGGACGCAGTTCACGCCCGCGAGAGTGTATTTCTTTTACTTCACGTTTTCAGTTTGCGTTTTTGCACGCGTGAGAAAGTAGCGCCTCTTAGGTGTATCTCAAGCGCAAAGCGGCAGTCTGCGTCGATATGAAGCGTTGATTGCGCGCAGGCATCACTTTGCAGAGCGGTGCGGAACGCGCGCCAGACCGGACTACTCCGCATAGGAGTAGATGTGCAGAAGCTCCGTCCCCGTAGCTTGCCCTTCATTGCCGAGAAAAGTTGTCCGCGAATGTAGCTATCCTCATCACTACAAACATACGTGATAAAAGAGCAAAGCTCCTTTAATAAAGCAAGCCCTAGAGTGCCTGCTTTCTCTGGACTTGTTTATTGGTGCGTCTGCTTGGCTGGCTTCTCACCACTTCACACGGACACCAAGGACAAATAACAATCTATGTCGTAGATAAAGGTCAATGATTCAGCACGTTTAAAACGTCGATATTATGCACAGCAGCGCCTCACTAATCGATAAATTACACTCTAAAAAAAGAGTCCCTGGAGTCCTTTCTATATATCTATGGTAGGTCTCGCCAGGAGTCTCGAAGACATCGAAGGCATAGAATACATCATTTACACGGACGACGTCACGATATGGCGTACTGGAGGCAGCGACAGAGAAATAGAAGAACGATTACAAGAAGCCGTAGACGTCACTGAAGCGTAAACCTCATTCCAACGGGACTCCGATGCTCACCCAAGAAATCGGACCTCCTGCTATACAGACCTAAGAGAAGAGGCCGCAAACCCAGGGATGGATTCCTCCAGGGGAGAACGACATAACGCTCTGTGCCATGAGCGGAAGCGTCATCCCAAGGGTGGATTCTATCCGGGTTCTGGGCTTCGTGACAGAATCCAACGGCTCCAATAAGCAAACAATATAACGTATCGCTAAGAAAGTGGACAACGCAATCAGGCTCATCAACAGAGTGACTAACCGCCGACAAGAGCTTGGAGAAGACAACGTCGTAAGACTAGTTCACGCCTTTGTGCTATGTCACTTCGCCTACGTAGCAGCCATGCACAAGTGGCAGAGATCCGAGAGAGGCAAACTGAATGCATTGTTAAAGGGACACTAAAGAGAAACAATGAATCGGTTTAGATTGATAAATTGTACCTTGAGAACTATATTGTCGATAATTTCACCATCATAGGTGTATTAATAAAGGAGAAAATGAAGTTCAAAGTTTCATTTTTAAATTTCGCGCCAAAATCTCCACGCGTGACGTCGCGGATTTCAGAGTCTACTTATCGTATTTTGGCGCCATTGGCTCAACAAAATTTTTTCAAACTTCGTATGTTAACTCTATGGCCCTCTCAGAGTACAGTGTACTTCATTTTTACCGTTAAGAAACTACGTAGCGCTAGTAGGCGCCGTCAAAATATGTGACGTCACGGCGAATGGTGCGGAAACTACAAGGTGGCGTCGCCACCCACATTTTCTTTTTGCGCGATTTCTCGCTTACTAAGCGTCTTCTCGCCGCAAGCATGATGTTTTTGGTATCGTGAAAGAGTAGTTTACTAATACGAGAAAAATCGTTTTGCTCTTTAGTGTCCCTCTAAGGAAGGTAATCAAGGTAGCTCTTGGGCTACCTATGTACACCGAAACTGAAAGACTAATGCAGCTAGGAATGCTCAATGCAGTGGAAGAAATAGCCGAGACACAAAAAATAGTCCAGTTCATTAGACTCTCCACTACGCGATCAGGAAGGCACATCCTCAAACAGACTGGTATCCCAATTACAACAATAGATAACAATCATAAAGAAATTCCCAACTATATGCAGGAGAATATCACTGTCATGCCTGTTCCAAGGAATGCTCACCCCATTCATAATGTGAGCAGGGGCAAGCCACAGCGAAAGCCCTGCTAGAAAATAATAATAATAATATCTGGGGTTTAACGTCCCAAAACCACAGTATGATTATGAGAGACGCCGTAGTGGAGGGCTCCGGAAATTTCGACCACCTGCGGTTCTTTAACGTGCACCTAAATCTAAGTAGACGGGCCTCAAACATATTCGCCTCCATCGAAAATGCAGCCGCCGCGGCCGGGATTCGATCCCGCGACCTGCGGGTCAGCAGTCGAGCGCCATAACCACTAGACCACCGTGGCGGGGCACCCTGCTACAAAAAAAAAAAAAAAAAAAAAAACGACGAACGAGCATTCTCCAGCCTGGTTTTCAGCTTTTTCTGCCCTGCTAGAAAAAGCTGAAAACCAGGCTGAAGAATGCTCGTTCGTCGACGTGGCTTTCATGTCCAAAAAACGAGCCTTCACAGCGGTACTTGTGAACAGCAAAGGTGAAGACGTCAACTCGGCTTCAACCTACACTACAGAATCAGAAATTGCTGAGCAAGTGGCCATCGCCTTGACATCTTTAGACCCAAAAATTCCAGGATCCCTAGCGATTCTAGGGCAGCTGTCTGAGCATTTGCCAGAGGAGTCATCTCTAGACAGGCCCTGACAGTTGTCGAGGGAAAGGTTGTCAAACCGCACTTGATCATCTGGTTTCCTGCTCATATGGGAGAAATCGAAATCAACGGTGCTCCCGCGGAGGTCAGCAAATCTGCCCACAATGCTGCACGAGGACTTGCGAACCGTGCAGTAACAAGACAAGAAGATGTTGGGGTTCCGGACTGCCGGGACCACCTCCTCTCTTACAACAAGCTAGCCAAGCACTTCTACCTAGGACGCAGCAGAGGCGTAGGCAGAAAATTTTTTTCGGGAGGGGAGGGGTGCACCTCCTTGATCTGAAATAGGGGACGGGCAAGTAGATGTGGTCGATTGTCGTTTCGTGCGCTGCATGCCATGGCAAAAAATATATAAAAACCGGGGGTTGGGGGGGGGGGGGTGACAAGGGCCCTGTGTGCCATCCTCTGGCTATGCCTCCGGAACGCAGGCTCTTCTCTCCTTCGCAGAGTAAACTTAATAGAGCTCAGGCCATTACGCTAAGGCTCTTGCAAACAAGGTCCTATCCAAACCCGCTGTTAATTAACAAGATTTATCCGGAGTTCTCTACTCCTACAATACGCGATAAATGCCACGACACCATAGACATCAGTCATGTGCTCTGGCGTTGCTCCACGTTAGGTAGCGACAGGGACAACACAGAAGAGCGGTGGGACGCAGCTCTACGCAGCCTCACATTTGAGGGACAGTTATGGGCAGGCCAACGGGCCTGCGAAGCGACCGGAAGGCTAAACCTTTCGGTCTCAACGTGGGAGCGTCGGGATCCTTGGCATTTTGGATTATCCTGTTCAACACTGCCGACTCTTAATGTCGATGTTCCTTTGGCAAAGTTAGCGGCATACCTGTTTTCTTATGTATTTTGGTCACGTCCCCCTTGAATCACTACAACAACAACAACAATAATAATAATAATAATAATAATAATAATAATAATAATAATAATAATAATAATAATAATAATAATAATAATAATAATAATAATAATAATAATAATAATAATAATGCCACGTGGTCGTGACGTTGACGAAGGCAGCAGTCGGTGTGTTCAAGACGAAAACTCCTTATTTGAGCGAACTTGTTCTCGGAGAATGAAAGGGAGAAAGTACATTACACTGATAGCGGCGAACAGAGCGTCGGCCGTCGGTAATCTGATCATCGGCGGAACGCGTCGTCTTTTATACAGTAACGATCGAACCTTCCAGCGTTATCGCTGGTGCTCGCGTAAGCTCTCGAATAAACTTGACTAATCGCATACTGCGCGTTATCTTAACAGAATGGTCTCAAATAATCGCGAAGCTTCCCGAACATTGCGGCGCGGTGTGCGCCGAGCGCTGCTAACAGGCTTTGTGGGTGAAACCCGAATACGTCAAAATAAAGGAAGAAACACGCGGGGCAGTAATAATAATGCTTATTTTTCTTCTCTTTTACGACAGATGTGGCGTTTTTTTTTTTCGAAATGGGCTAAATCCAGAAACCGAAACTAGCTCAAATATTGCTCCATTGGCAAGTACATTTCTCAACTTTCCTCTAAAAGAGAGATCGGAACGAAATGAGTCAAATACCAACAGCTACGTGTGCTCACAGATCCCGTTTCAAAACGAAATTGAGCCAGATCCATGCGCTGTATGGATCGAAATGAGCCAAATCCAGTATGCCGATAGTAGAGCGCTTCGGCGATCACGTGATTCGGCGAACGTGGAAGCCTCTGTGTGATTTCCCGCCTAGCCTGACTACTCTGCCTGTTTTCTGGGTTTTTTTTCTTTTTTTGCCCTTTCGGAGCTGGATTATCATGGATTCTGATGGAAGTGAAGAGATCGGCGAGAGATCGGTCCCGAGACGTCGACGACATCGTGAACAGAAGCAATGTCGACGCCAACGAAGCAAGAATGTGCCACTGCCCGAATTTCAATAAAGTTTTTTCAAGAATACCGCATTGAATTCCATGTCTCAATTCGAAATGAGCCAAATCCAAAGTTATCTTGCTAATAATGGTGAAATCCGCTGCATATTTTTTAATTGATTGTGACCAGAAACTTCTCCTAGCCGACATGAAAAACATATCATAGAATAGCTTTGACAGCGTTGTATTTAGTTTGCATAGCAAACTTTTGCCGTTTTCTCAAATTCTCTTTGGATGGATTTGACCCATTTCAAAAAAAAAAAAAAGCGCCTCAGATACTCCAAGACTCGTACTGGGTCCGACCCATGCGAGGGCAGAGGAGGTGGTTTCCTCTTAAAAAAAATTAAGTAAAAGGAGATTTACTGAGCGGATTGGTCGCTGGTCGCGCAATGCACAGGGCACAGTTCGCTAGCTCGAGCCTCTGCTGCACGCTAGATGCCGCAGAGGCTCGGAAGTACTAGGAAGTACTCCGGCCTCTGTGCCGGAGTACTTCCTATTCATTACAAAATAAATTTAAACTGCTGCCTTCTTCGCTCATCAGTTCTCTATTTGGAGTAAGGTGCTGTTACATATATAGCTGATGTTATTCATTGTGCTGAATTGTTATTATACAGTGCCGTAATGAAGCAATCAGGCGATGAAGGTGTTAGCTGTCCCCTCCCCCATTTCTTCTCTCTCCGTGCAACCGCACGTGCATTGCGCCTGCGGCAAAACCTACAGTTTTGGTGCAGTTTTGCACTGCCTTGAACGGCACACGGTTGTGCAACGAACGCTGAAATGTCTTGTCTTTATGTAACGTATGATCGACAACACTAGAGTAGGAGGCGAAAGCATTTTTTTTTAATGGGTATTCCATTACGAACGCGCCTTTTCACGCGTGCAGACCAATTGCTAAGCGCTCGCTGCCAGTTCGATACGGCGGCAGAGCGTGCGCATGCGAACGGCGTGCGATTGACGTCAATGTGCCGGCGGCTTCCTGTGGTTCAATTCAGGCGCCGGTGCTGGAAGGCTGCGCCCGCTCTGCGCTTTGTATCCGCGAGCGTTCGGCTTTACCTTGAGCCCCGTAGATAAAACATCCAAGAGGCCGGCACTCGGTAAGCCACGAATGACGACAACTCCCTGAACGCACTGATCACGTTGCTAAGTATCGACACGTGCGTTGGATTACGGTCAATTGACATGCAGGCTCTGTATAAGACAGTCGAGTCAGTATCTCTTCTCCGCGTAAGAACACATGTGAGTAAAACACTCGCAGGCGCACGAGAAAAAATAGACCGACACGTGAGAACTGAGAGACGACACGATGTGTGCACGTTTTGCGTCAAGGCTTTGGCGTCCTGTGTTTGTATCGCATTCTTCGCAAAAGCTACGTGTGGGAAACACCATTCCAGGGGCTATTCGGCCTCGTATAACGGCGAGGTTTCATCGCATGCCGCCTCGTCTTTTCCTAGCGTTATTTTGATGCGCGCAATTTGTCTCGTTAAATGTTTAGGCACACTCCATCACATTCCAGTCCGTCTTTTCACACTGTTGGTGCGCCCAGTTTGTCTCTCTAAAAGTACAGACGCGCTACCATCCAGAAGAGATAGTCATGTCTTCTGTTGCACTTTGAAATCCGAGTCATAGAAAAGTGGAGGACTCGTACGGTTCAACAAATTCTGTCCCCTGAAGGAAAAACAGAGAGCGTAGCAAAAACAAAATGATAAGCAAAGATGCCCATGTGCACTGTACAGTGACGCTCAGGCGTTGTGACTTGGAAAGTCCGTGAAATTTCACACATATATACGTAGCTTCGACTGCCTTATTGCTCGGAGGTTGTGGGTATACAAATCTGGGCATCATTGATGCGAGGCAAGTTGACCACATCGTCGTGCATGGCCATCAAATCAAGTGATAAGGGATCAGAAATGTCCGTTGCGTAGCTGTATAGGATACTTCAAATGAAGAAACGCGCCTGATGATTCAGGCATGGCATATCGAGAATAGTGGTAGCGCATGCGTGAGCCAACCATCGATTAACTTGCATAAGGATGAAATCAAATGCTTTAACAGTTATCTTTCGCGCAGACCTCCACACGTGCCGGATGGATAGGTTCGTGTATTGCACGGGCATGCGCATATAAGTTTTCGCGCTTTCTTTTCCGCCGTTGTGCGTCTGTTCAGTTGTTAGTCGGCGTTTGTGGTGTCCTGACTTCTTTCTTTCTTTGCGCGCCCTGCCTATTTAAATGAATACTTACCAACTAGATCAGCTTTCTGGTATTCTCATCTTCAACGTCAGGGTTTGTCAAACCAATTAAAAAAGGCATTGGTCCTTCACTTGGGGTAACTTGGGGTCCGTGTGGGTCGCACAGTGCCATGTAGGTACGGTCTTTTCAGTTGTAATCAAGCGACACCGTCGGTGGAGTTTTCCTGGTTGTTTTTTGCTAAAACGACGTGATATTCAATCCCTGCCCTTTAATACATAGACAAAAAAAGAACGAATACGAAAGATCGATAGCATATGGGACGTAGAGTGCGCGACAATCCAATGCTACATGCTAAAAGAAATATTGTCGACAATATTTTAATCACAATTTCGCCGCCAAAATCGGTAGTGAGAAAGTGGAGCGTTATACGAATTAAGCCTAGCAGCTCACTCATTTAGCAAACGCGGCCACTGCAGCGAGCGAAGTGACCTTCGCGCTGTCTGTGGCTTCAACGCAAACTTTGCGGTGATAGCACAACACGCAGAAACCAATAATTCATCTGCTGATCATCTCTAAATATCTGGGAAACGGCGCTCGCAAACGCTGGCGACCACACCGGGTCGGTCAGAGTAAAAAAGTCACAGTTTCGCCGCAACGGCGAAGCAATGAATGCGATAGCAATAAATCGTAATGTAACGCGAAGAACGGAAAGCAGCTCAAAATTGCCAGCGCGTCGCTCGAGCCAAAAGGACGCACGAAAAGAACGCACACAGGACGAGCGTGAACTAATGCCTCACTGCTCGACACTTGAAGCGCACTGCTCAAACATAAAGCAGGACGCACGAAACGAACAAAAAGGTACCCACAAGACGAGCGCGAATTAATTGTCACAGTTGTTACTTATTTCTGTTTGAACAGCGCGCTCCTTTCGCAAACGCGGCCGCTGCAGCGAGCGAAGCGAAGCACCCCACCGGCGACCACGCCCTGTAGAGCGTAGAGCAACGGCGTTCGCAGGAGCGGGGCGACGATCTTTAAAGCGCGCCACAAGCGCGCACGTCGCGCCATCTATGTGGCCACTAAGAAAGCATGCTGAATTACATGGTGTATATAAATAGCTCGCCGTTAGCAGGCTGAAAGACGGTGCTGTCGTGGCCTAACGTCTAACGCGGCGGGCTGCAAAGCGAGAGGTCGCCCGTTCGATTCCGCGCGTCGGAAAGAATTTCTGAATTATTTTTCTTTATGGCCTTTCTATATATATATACATACTTATACATATACGGTGAATGACGGCGACGGGGACGGACGTTTTCCAGCCGAGATTGTCCATATAATTGCTATCGCAATAAAAGCATTTCTTTCGGACCCGCGCAGCCCCCTCCAGCTGATATCTCCATGCGCCTTTCGCGCAATGGAGACAGCCGGCTCGCTTTATATCTCTGATTGAGCGGCATTCGTCAGCAGCACTCGCGCACTTTCACTCGCACATATGAAGTACGACGCGCAGGGCGGTGCAGTGGGTTTGGACTTTTTACGGAACATGACGGTGACGGACAAAATCCGCCTTCAGTGTCCACATAATTGCTATCGCAATAATACGCGTATAAGACACCGGGGAAGAAGTAGAAAAGGAAACAAAAGCTCTGTACTTGGAACTACATAAGATTAAGTTGCTTGTAGGGAGAAAGGGAATATCTTAGCGAGCGCTGTAGGTCTTGCATCGCGGGCTTATTGTAATATCACCATCCGAGAATACTACTGTGGCGCATACGAACGAAACCGCAAGAAAGGCACGTGATCACATATACACACTGTCCTGCCTGTCTGTACGCACTGCACAGTATTATTGCTGCAGTGATATTGGAGATGTTAGCATTATAATATTGCCTGATTGATACGCTGGTACAAACGCGTGAAGCTGCGTGGTATTAATAGCAGTAAAAGAGAACTTCAGGCCATGAAATCTTTGCGTGAATTGAAATTCGCTTACATATGGCACTTTGTAATGTAATTCGACATGATGGTTCGTAGAAATTCAGCGTATGATATTTCTCTGACCGAAGAATATGAGCGCCGTTCCTCAGCTTTACCTCGTCCGTACAAACAGAGAAAAGTGATAAAAAGAAAAATTATGCGTGGTTCATAGCTTTGTTGACAGCCATTATACTGTGACTTCAGATTACTGGGCACGTAAGATCGTGTATTGACGTGATGCTTATTGCGTTTCCTTTTTACGTCATGTTCCAGGTATATCACGTGAGGCCGCGAGTGCCCCTCGCTATCCTTGCTGTTGAAGCCTCGCAGTTGTAGTTCTACTCACCGCCTACATTTTGCCACGCACCGCTAAGCGTCGCATCCAAGGATTCTATTTTATAAGCTCCTTACTCGGAACAACATCATTCGATGATCGAAGATATCGCTCTCTGTGAAAGGGCTGCAGCTCAGTGCCGCACCGAAGGATGCTGTTTTACAACTTCCTTAGTCGTACCAAGCTCACCTGATAAGCAGAAGATATTTTTTTATTGTTGTCACTGATCAGTTCATTACACGTCTAAATATGTACGCATACGAAGGTCCATGTTATCGTGCATGTGTGACTCAAGACTTCTCTATCCTGCGTGAAAAAAATGAAGGAAGGGGCTTGGAACACTTCGAAAAAGGTTATCAACACGTGAAGGACAAGTCGTTCTTGTCCCCCGACCCTATATGTAGGCGAGTGACCGTGACTTCACTGTACGAGGGATCCTTGAAAACATCATTTCCTTCGACAACACGCTGTGCGATTCACGGGGAAAACTGTGCCTTCCCACGGCACTTTGGAGATTCACTATTTCAGGGTGCGTACTTCTGCTATACAAACGCTGATTTGTCCTGTATTATAGCAGCGCTATCTCATACCATCTTGGCCTCGTTGCTTAATTTTAACTCTTTGCTGCCCTGTAACTTGTGAACATAGTATTTATTTTGCGGCTTTTCTTTTGTTGAGGCGTTCTTCAGCATTATACCTCCATGGAAGGAGCATATATTCTTCAAATAAGATGACGTTCTTAAAATGTTTTCGGTGGACGCAGACGTTGCAAACCATAACTCAAGATTACTAACACTCCGTCGCAGGTCCTGTAGCTATTCAAGCGATCAGTTTGTTTGTTTGATTTATTGACTGATTGAATGATTGATTAACTGATTGATTGGCAGTAAGCAAGCACGTCACGGGCTTCTCCAGAATGTCAGATGATGTTATGAATGAAGGTGGTTATTTGGCGAAATGCTGATTTGAGGTATTTTAGAATTTCAGAATCAAACGCAAGGCACTCGCGTATCAATAACAAGAAGTGAATTGACAAATATGATAAATGGGATACATCAAATTCAGCACGTGTAGATGTATATACCATTCTGTAAGACCCTTAAAAAAAGTCCCATTAAACCAGAGAGGAAAGTGAGAAAGCGTAAACAGTTATTCGTACGAACAGATATACTATAATAATAATAATAATAATAATAATAATAATAATAATAATAATAATAATAATAATAATAATAATAATAATAATAATAATAATAATAATAATAATAATAATAATAAACGCGAGACATTGTCAAATCTAAATTCAAACACAAACGCTAGATATATCTGGGTTACTGTACAAAGGAAAAAAAAGATTACTGTAGAACATAAAGACGACTGTTATTTGGCACTATGTCGCTATCTTTTAGGAAGACTCTTAGAGCTATCAGAATAGCTCGCTGAATTAATTGGTTGCCTCATCGTTTATATGTTTTCTTCGTTTAAAAGGAATATCATCAAGTCGACTGAGCGCTGTTCTGAATACGTGACCAAGATCGCGAATGCGTGACTCGTATCGCGGATGTTTTTTTCAGACCGGTGTTACATGTTTTCCCACGAGCGTATACAATCTCCGGGAGGAAAGGCTCGTTCGTGTTCACACGTTGTTCTTGCGCGCCGAACAGCGTAGTGTAACTTGACCGCCTCTCTCTATAATGTCGCGAAGACCCGAGGGTAGAAAAAATTAAATCAGAATTTACTCCTCGTACATCCCGATGAAGATGGAGACTTCTTGTTCATGTTTGTCGCCTCGTTGTTCTTCAGCCGCACAATATCGGGGCGAATCGGTTGTTTTATATCTTTACAGGTTTACTTTCTCTTGCTTCTCAAGTCGGTAATTGGGTTGAAAGTCGAGTTTGAGGGCTGGTTGAGGTCCGATTTTCTCAGAACAAGGCGCGTAATTTGTCCCCATTTCGTCATAGTATGCTATCGCACACAATGAAAAAAGAAAAGAAAACAGGACTCGAGCAGCTTTAAATCATCATATCAACAATTCTTGGCCAATCCCCCAGTGTGGGTATGAGCTATGTGTAGAGGCACATCATCACCATCATCATCATCGAGCAGCAATCATGCACCGCTCATATGAGGAATACGAGAAGTTGGCGCATCTGCTATTCAGGGAATGCAGCTACTGGTACTGGTAATGCATACTGCAAATCAGTTCTGCGGATTCCTGCAAGGTGGCGGAAGGGTTAAGAAAGGGAAAATAGACAATCTATTTTCCCTTTCTTAACCCTTCCGCCACCTTGCGGGATTCCGCCGAACTGATTTGCAATGTGTGTCCAGTTGCTTCGAGTTGTCGATGAATTCGCCCTCGCGCTGCCAATTAATAATAATAATATCTGGGGTTTAACGTCCCAAAACCACGATATGATTATGAGAGACGCCGTAGTGGAGGGCTCCGAAAATTTCGACCACCTGGGGTTCTTTAACGTGCACCTTAATCTAAGTACACGGGCCTCAAACATTTTCGCCTCCATCGAAAATGCAGCCGCCGCGGCCGGGATTCGATCCCGCGACCTTCGGGTCAGCAGTCGAGCGCCATAAGCGCTGCCAATTGCTAGCTTCCTGGTTAGCTCAATTGGTAGAGCGACCGCCCCGGAAACGCGTTTGTCCCGGGTTCGAACCCTGGACCAGGAGGAATGTTTCGGCGTCTAAGAGGCTTTATTTCTGAGAAATCCGTATGGATTTCCTCGTGGCTTCGTGCTACAAACAGGTGGTTGTCTATTTTCCCTTTCTCGGTACTGGTAATCTTGGCGTCATCTGTAGGCAACGCAACGTAACTTTGGTGTAGTGAAATGAAAGTTAATTTCGTGGCTGTTCGCCAAGACTACTGCGCTACTGTGACTACTGCGTGCACCTCTTGCCACTGCGTGCCGCCACTGCACGGTGTGGCAAGCAATGCGGCGGTTGCTTCTTCTTTTTTCTTTTTTTGGCATGTGTTTCTGAGATGTTAGAGCTCTTGCATAGCGCTGACCGCCCGCTCTCGCCGTAAATGCAAAGTGGTGAATACTACACACATGGGAAGAAACTTATCTTAATGTGTATCTCACGACTAGCGCATGTACTTCTGTTATCACGCTCTTCGGGTTTTGTATTAGTATTTATTTACTTACAATATGGTGCGGGTCGCATTGAACCGCGCAGCTGGGTTTTCCTACGTAGTAGCTAGAAAGTAGAAACGCATGTTGTACAAGCTGTAGTTTAATTGAATCGGCATCAAACAAACTGAATCATCAGAGCTCCTTTTAAAGGCAGTGAAAAAAAACACCAAATATTAAAAAGTGTCGTAAAGGAAACAGGTTTTCATCGACGAGCAATTTCCAATTTGTGCTTACAATGTTTCGTCGGCTGCCAATAGTAGGCGCTGCTGTGTCGCAGTAGTGAAGGAACTATAGTGAAATGTGGTGAGCTGGATATTTATTTATTTATTTATTTATTTATTTATTTATTTACGACTCAGACAGTCTCATCTCGAGACCCTAGCACTGAGCACATGATTACACGCACAGTCATGTTTTGTCTGAGCGTGTATAACAGTTACAAAAGTGTAAAATATGAACAACAGTTACAACTACATGTACGTTCTACGCATATGGAAGATCAGCAAACAGGTTCAATGCACATTTTTACTACAACGATACTGTTAAAAAAGCACAAGTCACATAGATAGTATACAGATTATGTACTCTGATAATTTGTGCGGATAATTTGGCTTGTTGGTTGGAACATGATTCAAGGAACAGTACACAGCGCTGCGGGCGTCTTCGTCTCTGTGTCCTGTCGTTTTGTGCGCCGTTCCTTGAAGGAAGTAGTACAGATAATGTGAAAATTCAGTACAGCCTATTAAACTGTTACAAAAGCAAGGAAGGAGTAACAGAAGCAGTAAATATTAGCTATGGTTAAGATTCCGTATTTTAGAATAAATCCGAAAAAATCCGATAAACACTCGCCGGTACAATTTTTGACAATTCGGATTTACCCGATAAACTCCGATTTTAAAAGGGCATTTTCCACGTTGAAATGGCATTTCCAAAGCTGAGTATCATCAATCCAATGAGCGCCAGCAATCTCGTAAATTTGCGTGCGTCTATTGCAACAAGTTTTGAAGTTGTAATACGAACAAATATAGGTGTATTGTATTAAAGTATTTGTGCTTGTATGTATGTGTTTGTGCGTTCGAACCTTCCAGACATCTAAAATACACTTAGTGTGTTCGCGTGTTTTCGTGTTTAGATATTATTTTATGTAATATTTCGGAGTATTGAGAGTAATAAGAATAATAATAGGTCCTTTATTTTTGATCAAGAAGATGAGGGAGGCTTGGAGAAAAAGCTGAGAAGCAGCTTGACTAGCTCCTGCTCCCCCCAACAGTACACTTTGCCGAGTTTACACCAGTGCACATCAACAGCCTTATTAACAGGGTAAATGAACGGGACGTGAGAAAAAAATCAAAGGCCGGAGGAACAGGATTATCAGCAACACTGCAAGGCATTTTCATTGAAAATAAAATTAAGAAGAACACGTTGCAGACACTCATAATGCAAAATTAAACATCGAATTTCGGAGAATTGGCGGTTTACGTGAAATGAACTCCGATAAACGCCGAATTCGCCCCCAAAAGATAAATTCCGAGAAACACCCTGCGAATTTCATTAAAGAAAAGAACTCCCAAAACACGGAGCCCCAGCTATGGTTCACGAAACTGGAAATTTTGTCAGTTATAAGTAAATAAAAACATTTTTTTCCTAAATACGTATTACATCGTCCAATAGCTTAACAAATTCAGTCTGCTCTGCTGTGTTAATTATACAACTTTTGAAGCCAAGGAAAGCATAGGACACATTAATATTAATAATAATAATAATAATAATAATAATAATAATAATAATAATATATTATTATTATTATTATTATTATTATTATTATTATTATTATTATTATTATTATATTATTACTACTACTACTACTACTACTACTACTACTACTACTACTACTACTACTACTACTACTACTACTACTACTACTACTACTACTTAACTGTAGTGTAATGATATTGACCTAAGTTCAAAGCAATTAAAGTGGACGAAATATCGCCCTTTCCGTCGGTGGGGTCTGAATCAACAATCTTCGAATTAGGCTTCCGATGCTCTAGGGTTTGAAGGGTTTTCGTGTGCGCTTAACCCCTGGGAATGTTAACCTTATATATCATATCAATAAAAAAAAAAAACCAGTGCCATTCCTAGCCAAGGCTGCGGGTGTTCCACATTCGCCGCCTTTTATAGCGAGGGCTTCGTCCCGCCAGACTTGACGGCTGAGGTAGCATGCGAGGGTTTTATGGTCAGCTGCTACCTCGTGTAAAGATCACGTGCCACGTGATGCCCCCTGGCAAAAAAGAGTGTTCCACACTTGCCGCCTGGACTACGATTGGCGCCGGCTAGCAGTCCCGGGGATAAAGCGCGCATAAGTATACCCTACAATATGGACGAGGGAGCACCCTCCGTCGTAGTACACTTGGTAGAGCATCGGACGCCTAATCCGAAGGCTGTGGGTTCAGATCCCACCGACGGAAAGGGTGTTTTTTTAAAAGCGAAGCTGTTTAAGCTAGCCGTAATTTGTGCGGCCTATCAGAAAACTATCATAATCGAAAACGGGTACGTGCCACATAAATTGGGCAAACCCCACTACTCAGCACTGGTTCACTAAGAGATAGAGAGAAAAACATAGAAAGAGAAGGAAAGAAGAAGAGGTAGAAAGATATATAAAAAAAGAAAGACCGACATATAAATAAAGAGAAAGAAAGAAAGAGAGAAAAAAGCAGAGATAAAGAAAGGGTCGTTCCTTGAGAAATGTGAAAGCTCGGTTCAGGAGTTTGGACATCCATGTCGTCACTAACCTAGCTAAAGGCTAGTAACAACCTAGAAGCAGCCAGATTAGACTTCAGAATCCTCCAGTTTCGCTGTTTGAAGACTTGCGCGACTTGGAGCAAGTTTCACCAATTTTTTTTTCTTTCACTTTAAGCCCTTTCAATTTAGGTCAAAATCATTACACTGCAATTAAAGAAACAACAAATAATGACCCCTACGCTTTCCTTGGCTTAGTTTTAATTGTCTGCAGGTTTAATTAGCTGTGTTTAACAAACAAAAAAAAAACGTGCCCCTCTAACAATTCCCCTCCTTTGTGTTAATTAAAATAGCGCCTAGTTCATTCCACTCGCGCACAGCACGGGAGAGTAAGGAAAACTGAAAAAGTATAGTCATAACAAAAGAACTCACTTAGTGTTCACGAATGATTGTGACGAGCTACGCGGGATTCGGAAGAAAGTGACGCATGCAGAAGCATCCATTATTAGTCGGTTGTGTATTATGTGATGCAGAAATTTTTCATGATGTTATTTTGCTAGAAGAGCCAAAGTCACAACCCATGACTGCGTTATTAGACGAATAGCCGGCATTTTCCGTGGAAAAACTTAATTGCCCTTCACCGGATGATTTCCAGCTTGGATATATTAGTTTATTCCGGCCGTGGCGGCAGCATTTCGATGGAGTCAACATGCTAGAGGCCAGTGTGCTTAAATTCAGGCACACGTTAAAGAACCCCAGGTGGTAGAAATTTCCCTAGCCATCCACTGAGGAGTCTCTCATGATCATATCGTGGTTAGTGGACTTGAAACCCCAACAGTTATTATTGTATAATTATTAGATATATCAGTTTAGTGCGCGGAAACCATACAACTATAGACATCTCGAGAGCGCACACGAAAATACATTTAAATCGGGAAAATAAAGCACAGGCCAAATCAATGTCATTTTGACGCGGAAGTAGATATGACACGTCTTAGACAACTATTTAAGTGTATTAATAAGTTGCGAAACAGGGAACGGACTGCTATGTTAAAACAGGCATGAGGAGAAACGGTGCGCCTGACCTTTAATAACGTTGTATTGTTTTGTGTCTTATTCTATAGTGTAGAAGAACAGACTGGCTGCTAGCTAGCTGGTTAATCTCTCTCTCTGTATTTTTTGTTGCTCTTTCTCAACAAATGATATAAACAAAGTCAACCTTCCGGTGCCACTGACCCTTTAGAAGGCATTGCAATTCTCAAGATCGGACGTGCAACCTCCAGCCGACCTTAATGAGGGTGACCCTAGACACATTCTGTTTACAGTGTAGCCCAATGTCCTTTCACAAGGCAAATGTTGCCTGTGGTGAATGAAAAAGAAAATATTCACCCGTACGCCGTGAAAAGCGTCACCTTCGATGACAGTTCTGTCCTCTGGGAAGGCTTCCCGAACACGTGCTGAGTGGCTGCACTCACGGCCGTCTACCATGAATCGAGTCCAATGTCTTGACGATGTTATCGCTTGTATAGTACCCCGTTTCTAAGCCTCCGACGCGGGACCTTGCGTGTGCGTATTTGGCGGCAACAGGAGCCTTACACCAAGTACTGTACTGTACAAAATGCGCGTACATAGATTTGCCTTGAGACGCTTTTCCGGTTATCTCGTTCTTACCCTAATTTAGCCTCTAAAGCACTATCACAATGCGAGCCGTACTCGAGTATATAGGTGACCTTATCGCGATTGACGTGACGGCCGAAACCCTTAACGATCATCTGCGATCTAGGCGTCGTATCGGCGAACCGCCAACTGATGCCCAACAAGATGGCGGGCTCACCGTGGCCTGGATAATCCAGTGCACGGTCGAGGCCTCAGCAATATGACACACCGGCACTGCGATATTCGTCGTGAGTCCCTTGGCTCCACCATGCATCCGGGCAGCGTCCGTGAACCACAAGTGTCACTCGGTTACGCGACTCGCTTACGCAACTTCGCTCGATTTGCATCGCCAGAAAAAAACCGCTCGGCGAGAGGTCGCATCGAGGTCAGCGATTGTGAGGGGTGCGGCAACGGAGGCACGATAAATGAGCTCTGCCGTGTGGGGGCTTCTAACAGCGGCAGCCAAGTTGTGTCGTTCTTTTTTTCCCCCGCTTACGTCTTGATAGTCCCTTGGCATTGACTCGCCATAATCCACAGACTCATGGCTGAGCCAGGAACATAATGTGATTTTCTCGCGAGCAGCTACACACTAGCAGAGCACACGGACATCAGAACCCTATTATTAGAAGCAATGAGCTCCGTGCCCTAACATCGTAACATGAAATCATCTGATATACATTAGAGTGCTTGAACAGTCCCGGTTTACCGTAAATATACGGAAATACCTTACCGTTGTGGTCGGCACGTATTCTTTATCAAACGTTTTAGCCGTGCGAGTTGCTCATGGTGTACGGTAACATGGTGAGATGATCAAAGTGGCTGATAGAGGCCTCGCGGAAAAAAAAAAGAGCTACGTGCCGACCACGACGGTATATATGTTTTTTCCATATTTGCCCTACGGCAAAGCGGCACTGCTAAAAGAGCCTGTTATTCCCGCAGGTCGCGGGATCGAATCCCGGACGCTGCAGCCGCATGCCGATGGAGGCGAAATTCTAGTAGCCATTTTATTTAGATTTAGGTGAACGTTAAAGAACACCGAACGGTCAAAACTTCCGGCGCCCACCACTACGGCGTCCCTCACAATCATATTGTGGTTTTGGGACGGAAAACCCTAACAAATAATATTGTTAAGAGACCCTATTATTATCATTATTATTATCGTCATTACCATCAGCGCCACCACCTTCCCGAAACTGCTGAACTGTATTCTTGCTTTTATTCGAAGTGTGCGTACCGTAATCAGAGAGCATAGACATTTTTGAGTACCCGCCCGCCACTGCCAACATTCAGCTGTCCTTTATAATGCTTAGTTTCTTAATCTTGATATTTACCAGAACCCACAACCATTGTCCTTTTTCCTAACTTAACCGTCTTGAACATAGTCTCATACATTATTCGAGTCATTTTCTCCTCCTTGGGCATTTCAGGTTATATACATTAGGCTTTGCTGTCTTTATGACATTGTTTTCGTATATTTATTTATTTATTTATTTATTTATTTATTTATTTATTTATTTATTTATTTATTTATTTATTTGTTCCAATACCCTCAGGGCCCGAGGGCATTACAGAGGGGAGTGGGTTACATTTTTAATACAACATAGTTAAAAAAGAAAAAAAGCTTGGGGGTTACATAGATACAATGAAGAAAACCAACAATAATCAGCGCACAGTAAAAGATCAAAAAACAGATGATTTAGAAATGCAAAGCAAAACAGGGCCTAATACAACAAGGAATCAACGCTAACGGAATAACACTCAAGCACAAGCACGTGCCTATCAACCAAAGAATGCTCCGTTGCAGCAGCGTATGGCGACATATAGGCGTGTACAAAAAAAGGAAGACAAAATGGCTACTCAAAAATGGAAATACTATAATCCTACAAAAATACCATTACGACAACAACAGGTTAGTTACAGCAGCTTTAAACTTACAGAGTTATCAGTAATCCCGACGACAGATCGGGGAAGGTGATTCACACTTGCTGACGTACGGGGGATGAATGAATTGTAAAAATGGTCGGTGTGGCATGTGAGAACTGTATGGCGATGGTCGATGCGGGCAGATACGTAAGAAGAAGGGGTTATCAATTTATTCTTGAGGATCTGGTTGTCGTAATATACCTTGTGGAACAGGCAGAGGCGAGATATTTTCCTACGTTGTGAAAGCAGAGGTAACGATAAACTTGTTTACGTGAAAGTGACGCCGGAGGCGCGATGATAGTTAGAAAGAATGAAACGAGCAGCCCGGCTCTGGATGGATTCAAGCTGATAAATGAGCGTTTCTTGACTGGGGTCCCACACAGATTGCCTATGATATTATGCCCTCTTTTTGTTTTATATTTCTTTTTTTGTTTTATATTTTCTTTTTTTGCTTATTTTATTTCGTATACAGTGTTGATTATTGTGCTAAATTTTGTCCAGAGCTTTCTGTTTGCCAAACAAGTTCTTCCCCTCTCGAAAGATGCTACGGCACTTTAAAAAAGGAGGTTCAGTGAATCAGAAGAGGGAAAATTTTTTGTGCGAACGCTAAAATTGTCTTTCTGGAAACCACTGTAAAGTTTTCTTTCAGCGTTCCGCTACAAATGCAGCTCGGAGGCTAATTGTCCTTTCATGAGGCAGCCTCCAGTGGGCGGACTTTCACCGAAGTCATTGAATCATCTCGTGATTCAGGACTGCTCGTCGCTATGACATGAATGTATACGCCTATTGCGTCAGCGTAGGCTTTCTGGTGCTCCTCTGTATGACGCTTCACAGAGACAATAATAACGCGGATCGTCGGCAGTGTTTTTTCTTTTCTTTTTTTTTCCATGACGCTATGCGTGCGGTAACGCAAGCTCCGTAAACTTATGGTCGCCAGCTGTAGTGCAGTACGCTGCCTACTACTTCGTTAACATTGCTCGTTGCTCGTTATTTTTCCTTGTTCCTTTTACAGAGTGACAGTCGGGCGGCGTGTGTTACGATCTCTTTATTGCATGCAGCTTACCCGTCCACGTGATCATTTCGCACCCGCAGTGCCCTATTCTGCACGCATAACTCGTCCTTGAAATAAGCGAGCAACGCATTTCGAGGATAGGAAACACTGGATAGACTCCCTTTCTCTGCTATGTTTCTCTGCTCTGTATACGCAATATACACAATATACGCAATATCTCTGCTGTGTATACGCATTCCTTTTTGACGCAATAAAATTCAAGAGCGACAGTTTCAACATCAAAGACCAAAACCGAAGGACGAAAACTTCTTTTTGATCGGCGCAGGAATTTGATTGGCACTTGTTGCGCCAATCAAAAAGAAGTTTTCGTCCTTCGGTTTTGGTCTTTGATGTTAAAACTGTCGCTCATGAAGTCTATTGCGCACGTTCGCGCCACAATTGCAAGAAAATTACCTGTTTTGGTTGTATAAAGTGTGATCCCGGGCGTCGTTTCATGGTCGCAGATTGTACAGCTATGAATTCCACTCACACAGGCTTAATGTTAAAAAGAAATTGAATTCCTTTCCGAACTTCGTTTTCTCTGCCGAAATAAGCGTAGAAAAGCATAACTGAACAACACTTTTGAATTTCTGGTAATGAATGCCCTCTGATTTTGATAAAGCGCGGCTTTAAGCCAGCGGTCTTCTAGTATGAACTTTCTACATGCACTGTTAAAAATTTTGCCCCTTATAATAATAATAATATCTGGGGTTTAACGTCCCAAAACCACCATATGATTATGAGAGACGCCGTAGTGGAGGGCTCCGGAAATTTCGACCACCTGGGGTTCTTTAAAGTGCACCTAAAGCTAAGTACACGGGCCTCAGACAATTTTGCCCCTTGTTTACGTAAAAAGCTGAAGGTAAAAAGTTGCCGATCATTTTTCCGATTTCGAAATAGGGCGATTTCCGTAAACGGAGTCTCCCTAGAAATGTTGTACGTATTGTCTCTTCGAAACATTGTACGTAATGTCTTCTTAGGAATGTTGTACGTATTGTCTCCTAGAAACATTGTACGTAACGTCTTAGGAATGTCGTACGCTATGTCTCGAAGAAACGATGTACGTGATGTCACCTTAGGATTGTCATACGTAATGTGTCCTGGAAATGTACGTAATGTCTCCTTGAAAATGTTGCATGTAATGACTTGCAAATTTCGCACTAATGAGGAATATGAAATGTGCCAAATAGCACACTTTGTTGCTTTAGAGTAACTAAAGTGCACAACTTGACACCACACTGTACTTAAAAAGTTGTAATAATGGGTGACGTGTGGTGAAGAAAGTTTCGGTGCTTTACATGCATTTACCGCAATGGTTATCAACTGATGCAAGTGGCCGCTGCTACTTTGCTGCGAAGAAGTTGTTAGAGAGAGAAAAAACGCATTATGCAGTGATGGAGACGAAAATTTCCACTGGATGTTGAACACAACAGTCACAAAGAGATGCATGTACATATTGCCCCTGTTGAAACAAATGCCAGGCTACAAGTGTGCTACTTCAGTGAAAATAGTAGTGTTCTGGCACCACATACAAATTATTCGTACATAGTTTGGCTGTTTGAAGTCTAGGGTCTGACAACAGTTTGCCTGGTCGGGATGAAACTTTGGTGAAAACATTGTTGGACGCCAATCACAAAAAGTCTGGCAATCCCAAGAACAGATATTGCTGTTCAACTTGAACAAGTAATTTGGCAGAGCAAATATAATGACACTTGTAGCCTGATATATGTTACAACAGGGGCAACATGTGCATGCATCTCTTTTCTCGTGACTGTTGCATTTAACATCCTGTGGAAATTTTTGTCATTATAACTGCTTAACCTGTGTGTCCTCTCTCTAACAACTTCTTCGCAGCAAAGTAGAAGCTGCCACTGGCATCAATCAATAATCACTGCGGTAGCTGCATGTAAAGCACCATAATTTTCTTCACCACAGAACACCCATTATTACAACTCTTTAAGTACAGTGTGGGGTCAACTTTTGTGCATTGGTGACTGGAAAGCAACAAAATGCACTATTTTACAAGAAAGCGGCATTGCTGACAAGTACTAAGAAATACCGAACTTTCATTTGTATAACACATGTCATACTTATTATGCGCAGTCTCATATGACACCCATCATATGTGTGTGCTGAAGTGAATAACGTATCGACTGTTATGTACTCACGAGCGAATACATCTTAAAGACCAGACGTGTGCTCTGCTGTTTTGTGCTGGTCGGACCAAATACTAACGACGGACATTATCAGAGACTTCATTCGCTGTCTTTGGAACATTTCTTTATCATTTTGTTGTGATATGTGCCTATAAGTGTGTTTTTGCATATGTGTGCCCGAGTGTTCTACTTTACATGAACTGCCTTGTATGTTTTACTTTAAGATATGTGTTCAAGTTTCACTCAAGGGCTAAGGAGTAGCCGGCGCCATAATTGTGCGCCAACATCTCCTTATATATCATATCAATAAAAAAAATAAAATTGGCACATATATTTCTCAGCAAATGCAGAATTCAGTGTTTCCCACAAAGTGTGGGACAGCACATAGCTGTGGCAGGAAGCATGCATACATACTACTTCATGCCAAGTAAACAGTGAACATCCAGCTGCTCTGAACGCATAAAGATGGGGTTTATTCTGCCAAACTGTACGAGTATACTGTTTGCATTCCGGCTCATCTGAAAAGAGAAGAAAAAAATATATGAGGACACTTGAACCAAATGAAATAAGGCAATCTGTGCCGAAACTGAATTTTGCATCTACCTTGCAAAAATAATTGAGCCACACAGCAGCAGGTTTTGAATTTTGATGCATTCACAGCCCACCCAATCTCATAAAAAAAGAAAAGGCCATGTGTACCCTAAACCCCTGCATGATTGAATAAATGTAGTGTTCACAGTAAAAAATCCAAATAACTTCTGTGCAGACGACATTAAAGACATGAGGGGAGACGTTAAGTTCTGTTGAAATGCTAGATTACCATGTTGAGATAAGACATGTGTAACTGTTCAAGCAAAGGGTGATCTTGAAAGCAAGAACACAAAGCAAAAGTGAAAATCACATTTTGCGCACTAGCTGTCGGACACGTGCAATGACCGTGAACAGATTCGAACTGAGGCCGGCTGAGAAGGAGGGTCGGTTTTTGTCAAAAATGCCAAAATAAAAGAGCTAAAGAGGAGATAAAAACACGTTTTGTGACATTTAGCCTTTCTGCATAAAACGAGGCACATGCAACATGAAATAAGCAAATCATAATGTACGCAATGAGCCACTCCAAAGGTGCGCTTGTGAAACAAAGTTTCAGTTACCGCTCCCACATCACGCCAAGTAGTTTTAGGTGGACAGTATTGCGAATTGTCCTTGGCTGTGGTGTTTTCACAAGTTAACTCGAAATGTAAAATGAGTGAGTGTCATAGGCAGCATCAACAGCCCAAGGCATTCGCTCAAAGGCAGGCACATCGATGCTGCACAACTTTCTCTCACAGCTTAATATGTTACACATGTTCCCGTCCTCTTTACCGTGCTCACCAGTTGCCCTCACGACCTCATCTTAGGGATGGACTTCCTCTCGACACATTCTGCCCTGATTGACTGTTCTGCCGGTACTCTTTGCTTGGAACTTCCTCTTCTGCCCGATACTAGCCCCAAGCTCCAGAACAGCCTTTGTACCACAGAATTTATTCGCATGCCGCCTAAAGCCCTGACATTCGTCGAATTGGCAACGTCTTCACCGGTGCTTGACGGGGACTACGTCGTCACGCCTATTGCTGATGTCCTTCTGGCGCGCGACATCACTGTACCACACTGCGTTGTCACCGTAGCCGCTAACCGGATACATCTCCCTGTTGTAAATTTCGGCTTCACGAAGCAAGTGCTACCCCAAGGCATCTCAGTCGCCACGCTCCGATCAATATCAGATGACCACGTCACCATTTTCGCTGCCGACGTGTGCTCAGATGTTCCTTGTCGCCCGCCGGATACCACACGCCTCAACATGAAATTACGTCACATGATCGCCCCGGACCTCGAACCTGAGCAATCAGCCGCTCTAAGCCGCCTTTTGGCTTCTTACCGCGACATCTTTGACGTCGATAATCGACCACTAGGCCAGACTTCTCTTGTAAAGCACCGCATAAACACCGTGATTCCTCTTCCCATTCACCGCCGACCATATCGGGTGTCTGCCGCAGAGCGCACGGTCATTCAACAAGAAGTGAACAAGATGCTAGCCAGAGGCATTATTGAACCCTCATCGAGCCCTTGGGCGTCTCCCGTCGTGCTGGTTAAAAAAGAAAGACGACACGTGGCGCTTCTGCGTTGATTACCGCCATCTTAATCGAATTACGAAAAGGATGTTTACCCTTTGCCCCGAATTGACGACGCTCTTGATTGCCTACACGGCGCGCGCTACTTTTCTTCAATAGACCTACGCTCTGACTACTGGCAGATTGCTATGGACGAGAAAGACCAAGAAAAGACTGCGTTTGTAACTCCCGATGGCCTCTACCACTTCAAGGTTATGCCGTTCGGCCTGTGCAACGCCCCAGCCACGTTCGAGCGTATGATGGACTCTCTGCTACAAGGATTCAAATGGACAACCTGCCTTTGTTACCTCGACGATGTCCTTGTATATTCGCCTACATTTGAAACCCACCTTCGGCGTTTGGCAGCTATTCTTGACGTTTTCCGCAAAGCTGGCCTCCAATTGAATTCGTCGAAGTGCCACTTCGGTCGCCGGCAGATTACAGTCTTGGGCCACCTCGTCGATGCTTCAGGTGTGCAGCCGGACCCAGAGAAAATTCGTGCAGTCACGAGTTTTCCTGTACCCCAATCAGCCAAAGACGTCCGGAGTTTTGTGGGACTCTGTTCCTACTTCAGAAGGTTCGTGGAAAATTTTGCAACAATCGCTCGACCACTCACTGAACTTCTGAAGAAAGACGTGCCTTTTACGTGGGGTCCCGCTCAAACCGCCGCTTTTTCTCGCCTCGTCACACTTTTGACAACGCCGCCTATATTGGCCCACTTTGATCCATCCGCTGCGACGGAGGTCCGAACCGATGCTAGTGGTCACGGGATCGGAGCCGTCCTAGCCCAACGACAACAGGGACACAAACCGCGTTATCGCGTACGCCAGCCGCCTCCTTACAGCTGCCGAGCGCAACTATTCCATTACAGAGCGTGAATGCCTTGCTCTTGTCTGGGCAGTCTTGAAGTTCCGCCCATATTTATATGGCTCGCACTTTTCTGTAATAACGGACCATCATGCGCTCTGTTGGCTTTCCTCACTAAAGGATCCTACTGGCCGTCTTGGTCGCTGGGCTCTGCGACTCCAAGAATATAGCTACACAGTGACGTACAAGTCGGGCCGCCTACACCAGGACGCAGACTGCCTGTCTCGCTACCCGGTCGATGAATCGAGCACCATCTCTGACACCGACGCCGACGCTTGCGTCTTTTCGCTTTCCTTACTAACAAACATCGGCGACGAGCAACGCCGTGATGCGTCCTTGCGTACTATCATAGTGGTACTATCATCGAACGCCTAGAATCATCGTCTACCGACCGGTCCCATCGCTCGTTCGTCCTCCAAGATGGTGCACTCTACCGCCACAGTTTTCACCCAGATGGACCAGCCCTGCTTCTTGTTATTCCGAAACACCTCCGCTCGGCTGTCCTTCACGAACTTCATGACCTTCCAACGGCCGGTCACCTTGGTATATCGCGCACTTACGACCGCATCCGCCGACGCTTCTTTTGGCCAGGGCTTGCACGCTCCGTCAGAAGATATGTTGCGGCGTGTGAGAAATGTCAACGCCGCAAAACACCATCGACGCTTCCCGCCGGGTGCCTTCAACCCCTTGACATTTCGTCAGAACCGTTCTTTCGCGTTGGCTTAGACCTACTTGGCCCGTTTCCCGTGTCTTCCTCTGGAAACAGGTGGATAGCTGTGGCCACAGACTACGCCACGCGCTACGCCATCACACGAGCTCTTCCAACAAGCTGCGCCACCGATGTCGCCGACTTCCTCCTACACGACGTGATTTTGCAACATGGAGCTCCACGCCAGCTGCTTACGGACCGTGGCCGCACATTTCTGTCGAAGGTCATAGCCGACATTCTGCGGTCATGTGAAACGAGGCACAAGCTTACTACGTCCTACCATCCGCAGACAAATGGCCTCACGGAGCGTCTCAATCGAACACTTACAGACATGCTTGCGAAGTATGTTTCCTCCGACCACTCCGACTGGGACCTTGCTTTGCCATACGTGACATTTGCGTACAATTCTTCGCGCCACGACACTGCTGGTTACTCTCCATTTTTTTTGTTGTTCGGCCGACAACCAACGTTGCCCCTGGACACCACCATCCCGTTTCCCGCAGTACCGCCCAGTGAATATGCCCTTGACGCTATCACCAGGGCTGCCCATGCACGTGAAACCGCCCGCACTCGCCTTTTGACTTCCCAAGAAAACCAACGGCGGTTGTACGATCGCAGACACCGAGACGTACACTTCTCGCCCGGTTCCTTGGTCCTGCTGTGGTCGCCCACCCGTCACGTTGGGATGTCGGAAAAACTGATGTCTCGATACACAGGTCCATACAGAGTCGTTCGTGCGGTTACCCCGGTAACTTATGAAATCGCTCCTGTCGCCTCGTCGCCTTCATCTTCCACACCGGCCAGCGATATCGTACATGTCGCACGCTTGAAGCCCTACCACTCTCCCAGTGAAGTTGACATCTGATGCGCCGAGACGGCGCTTCTGCCGCCGGGGATTATGCTACATGCATACTGCCAGCCCCTTGCACCATGCGCGTGCGCGCCGGAAGAAGAGAAGGAAGATCTCTCTCTGCTCGGGCTCTTGGCTGAACCGGTCAGCGCTGCAACCACTCCTGTGAATATATCGTGTAGATAGTCTACGGACTACAGTCTACCGAGTCGTCATTCACGTAACAATATTAAACACTTTCCATTTGGAGTTCATAAGTAACGCACGTCCCTGCTCGTCGGGATCCAGAAACTCAACACCTGACAATGTAATCGAGGTCGCAGATGCTCCTGTTTATCATAATGGGGACGTAGCTTTGCTCTCTACTTGCTTATTCCTTGCATTGTTGCAGTATGCAGAAAAGCTAGCTACACAACCTCTCAGGAGCATTTTGCATTCTGTGGCACTGACGTTGACATTCTGTCCTGCTTCCAAGCAATAGTTTGTCTCATGAAGAGTAACTTGTATCAAACCGAGCACTCGATCGAAACGACCGCTAACAAAATAAACTACACCTCCTGCTTGTTCTCGCTCTCGGCTTTTTTCTGTTCCTGGCGACCCCGAGCTCGGATGCTTAGTAATGCAGCAAACGTGGCAAAGCACCTAGCACCGGGAATGAGGCAGCCTCTTACACTGCGGAAAGTATGCTGTTGCAGCAATGAGAGAAATTAATGAAGAGTGATTTGGTCAACTTAAGCAATTTTCTTTGCTAATACTGTCTGCCCTCTTGTATATTGTCTGGTTACATAGCCACAGCAAATAGCACCATGAATGTGCTTTCCTGCTGATGTCAATATGACAACCTGCAGTCTGCTGACATACACAGAGTCATTCATGAAAGAGGGTATGCGAGAGTGTGGCCGACGCTCAGTGACAGCTGACTAGAATGCACAGTTTGCTGCATGAGAAAGCACATCCGCTCAAGCTGTCGGCTACTGGGGGTCAAAATAAGCAGGCATGGCCAGGAGGCGAATGCATGCCAGACCACCGCCTACAGCTGGTAGAACAGTCTCTAGCTAACATAGGGCTTGTATGTTCCTTTTCACAAAGCAAAGCATCCCCTCATATTATGAACAATAGAGGGGGGGGGGGCACTGGTGCCCCTTGTTTATACAAAGAGATACGAGGAAGCATGCAAGCGAAAAAGAATTAAGAAGAAGGAATGTAAATTTGACAACACAATTCTGCAAATATTGTTAGTATATCTGAAAATTGCTTTCACTTATCATAAAGGTTGTCTTGTTCTGTGTAAAAACAAGTGCTTCAACATTCCTTCAATAAAAATGTTTATGATGGATCTCCTCAGACTGACCATTTCAGGCTTGTTAACCTATATATTCAGCACACCCTTATTGAATATCAGGCCCTACAACGCAACCAAAATATAGCAGGGATTACAAGCTCATCAGCAAGTAACACTAGCAAAAAAGTTAACTTACATCTTCAGTGATTCAGCGCAATCGCTGTATCAGTTTCATTATCTTGCTGTCTGCAGCTGTCCTTGACTTGCGTCCATTTCCACATTTGCTGCCTCTCGTCGGGTTGATATTGAACATCTCCCTGGAAGGCACAAAAATATGTCTGGATATTCTGTTTGTTCCATAATACAATTATGAAGTCATTATCACATTTGTTCCCGCTTTCGAAACATCACAAGGATGTTTTATTTATAAGGAACTTTTCAATCCTCTTAAGCTGTGCTTAATACAGAGTCAATTGCCATGTGGCTTCAATGTTTTTTGGTTGACCCACCAGAATTCTTGAATAAAGTAAAAGTAAACAATATGAATATTACGTCAAGGAATTCACCACGCAATTTTAAAATACAACAGTTCACTTGTGTGTACCTATAACCTAGCTCTGATGTCTGTAGCTTTTCCAATATTTACCCTTTGCAGTTGTCGTCACTGCCATCAGCATGCACAGTGTGGTAACATATAAACATGAAAATTCAAAGTTAGCACAAAGTTTATTTCACATCAGGATTAGTAAATGCAGTCACGAGAGATATTTTTCTCTTTCTTAGTAATCTCGCAATTTTATTACTATTCAATGAATTGCCCTTGATATCACAGTACTGAACACTGTTCATTTCCAGGCATTGAATCTATCCATCTGATACATTTGTCTTACATGAACATAATATTTCTATGTCCCTTGTCTTGCTCTAAACAATTACATGTTAATTAATGTGCAACATAATCTGTTCATTCATGCCTGTGCAGAGACATATACGATGTTCACATATGTACAAACATCTAACTGCCATGCGGGCATAAGTCAGAATGCACTTTACATTCTGTGGTACCTTTGAAGTACTTCTGAAACCAAATGACTCATTAAAATGTGACTGAAAAACAAAAAGGAAAGCACAGAACAAATGTCCAAGTAAAACAAGAAATGTAGTATCATGCTAACCCTAGATATGATACAAAATGAAGGCCTGAATGCTGTCATTACACAGTAACACTCAGGCTCCTAGGAATAATGTTTTTGCAGTATGCTAATGAAGACAATGGTGCTTAATGAATGCAAACCCTGGTTTCCTAGACATCTTAAAAAGGCACACAAAATCATTTGTCAAATCTGAAGCACTACTTATGTGAGGCCCTTCAAAATAAAATTGACACCTCAGAGCAGAGAAAACTGAAGATGATCTCTTTTGCATTCACCCTTGACACTTCTACGTCTTGCATATGCAGAAAAGATCACACAGTGCATAAAGGCCCTTGGCAATAAGATCTGATGATACGGAGTATTTGTGTTTCACTGAATCTTATCACTAATGTTAGCTTTTCAATTAATGTAGTTCATAATTACAACTAAAGTGAGGCTTTACTTGGCCACCTACAAAGCAAGGGACTCTCCAGAAAATTAACCTTTAACCCTTTGACACGCTATGTACACAGTTGTGTGCACCACTTATTTTTGCCATTGGTAACGACTAGGGCTAATAGAAAGCAAGATACCTTGGAAGTAAGCAGCACGAAAAGCAAGACAACGCACACAGGGAGGAATGACAAGAAGCGCTGATCAAGATACATTGAACAAGATACGTTGAGCTTTGGATCAAATGAACCTGCTGCATCATAAATTTGTGTTCGTTTAACTTCATTTTGCAGTGTACTGTTGTATATTATCAGTTTGCTGAAGGCACTACACTGTTCAACGAGTCGTTTGAAGTGCTCCTTCCTGCGAGCCATGCCAAAAGTATAATTTTTCTTCACTCCAAATGAACATACACAAAAACAAATTTGCACTATATTTTTGGCGTAAGATTTCATTCTATTAATGTAAGAACGTAGCATGAATGACTTTACAATAGATATTTATTACAATTGAGTTATAATTACTATAAAACACATAAATGAATGCATTATGACATTATTTTTGTTGCAATAGAATATCGAGTGCCTTGAAATGATGTATCAATTTGACGCATTTACACAGTTTTTCATTGGTGGCGTCTGAAAGGTTTAGAGAACATGGAAATATTTCACCCTGTTTCTGTACAACACAACAATACGAATAGAACCAATGCAGTGATAAAGTTGGCTAATGAACAAAAGTTATTTGCAGTCAAAATGTTATGAACAGCACATATTTAAGACTTGGCAACTACTGAAGCTTGCAATTATGCACTACCAAGAACAAAAATCCACAGAAGTTCACATGCCCTTTTGCTTTAAACACTGTGCTTCACAGAAGGAGGGAGCTTGCATTATGTATAGTTCAGTAGAAAAGTTTTTGAAGTGCTTTATAAAGAATAGAACTGCACGCTGAAAAGAAGTTAGTTGGACGGCTTGATGGGAAAAACATTTTAACTTGTTTCGTCCGTTCTGAGCATCCTACTTCACCAAGGAAGGTGTGAAAAATATGATAAAGAAAGCAAGCGAAAAAGGCATCTCAATGACAGACAGTGACACAAGAAATCAGATTCTATTGAGACATTTTTTGCCCATCTTTGAGTGCCTGTTCCTCATGAAAGTGAGGTCGGCTACAGCCATTAGCAAGACATAGCTTCAGGTATGCTTTTTCCCATTTCTCTTTACTAATGCAGCTATTGATATCATATATCCTTAGAAAAAAATGAAATGCACTATCAGCAACGTTGCTGTGTTCACGAGCTCATCAGAAGAGAAGCTGGTGTCATTCAAAGATGACAAGAGAGCGACAGGAATGGTTCAAGTGATCACAAGAGCAACTTGTAAGCAGCACAAAGCATGTGACTGGAAGTCTGAGATTTCCGTTGTAGAGGCTGTAACGAAGCATAAAAGCCTTGGCTCTTTATTTGAGCCCAAGGTATAAATGGTGAGTGTCCTTCAGACGGCCTCTAAAGCGCTCTGCACTTTAAAAATTACATCTCCCGCTAAAGGGGACCATGAGGCGATGCGAAGCCGGAGCACTTGCACGATCGCGTTCCGTTGGCGTTCGTTGGGCATGCTACCGACCTCGCGTCGTGGAACCCGAAGAGGAACGCTACGCGCCTCGTGTCTTCCCTCTAGCCTGGCCGTTAATTCTCTCAGGGCGAGTGGGGAACGCGGTCGTCAGGCGCGCGAGGGGGGGGGAGCGTAGGAGAGGAGAGAGAGGGTGAAGAGACGCGCATGCACTCATCGCGGCGTTGCGCAGGAGAGGGGCACACCATCTCCCGCTAAAGAGGGCCATGAGGCGATGCGAAGCAGCGTTTCGGCATGTCGAGCCCGCGTTTCAGAGGGGGAGGAGAGAGGGGACATGGAGAGGGGGAAAGGGAGAGTGGGGAGGAGGTCTGTGGAGAGGATTTGCGCATGCGCAGTAAGGGTGGTCACGCCGCACACAGTTTGAGATCCGCCATAAGATGCTTCGCAACTAAAAATGCCATTAACGAAGAGAAACCACGCACAGGGTGAACATATATATATATATATTAACACATACCATCCCACTGTGGCACATACACGTTTGGGTGTGAAGAAGAAGAGAACGTTTTTGCTGCTCTAGTTCTGGGGCAGACGTCGGCTCCTGGTTCTCTGTCTTGTTTCGCCCGCGACATTACTGGTGGAGGTGCTGGGTACATATACCTTGGCTCCCAAGTGCCAGCCGTCACTCCTAGCACCTTGGAGACAGCTACAGCTCCCAGAGCAAGAAGCAGCCGCCGCCTGCAAGGATTACCCCCCGAATTTGGTCCCTTGTCATCGAGACTTGAAAAGATGACGACTCCGACGACAAGCCAGGCGAGTCAAACTACCGATGCGCATTGTTCTCCTCTCGCGCATGTTTTTCATGCGCTGTTGGGAAACGGGTGTCTCAGTTTGCGACTGCTTCTGCGCAGAGCTGATAGACGGAGCGATCAAGGCGACGGTGAGTTAAGGCAAATTTATATACATATATACAGAGGCGTTACATATTCGGCGCTGGGGCCGACAGCTTATTGGGCTCGCACAGCGGTGCGACGACGACCCGCGATTTCTTCGTTCGCTGTCTCGTTGTCTCTCTCTCTCCGCGCAGCTTGGTTCTTTTATAGCCCTGGGCGATCGCTTGCATCAGCCAGTAGTGCGAAGCCTCCAATCAGGAACCGCCGTTGGTCGCTGGCTCGAACCGGATCCGCGGGAAGGAGGGCTTGCCGCACGTTGCGGGAGAGATTTCCGTCGGTTGCGTCAGGCGCAGCGCCGGAGTTGCCGGGGATTGCGTAAGGCTCCCGCCTCGTTGCATCAGCTGGTGTTGACGCTGGTTGAGTCAGCCTCATCGCCGGAGTTGCCGGGGATTGCGTAAGACTCCCGCTTCGTTGCATCAGCGGGTGTCGACGCTGGTTGCGTCAGACGTTTTACCAGCTTGAATTCCTTGTCGAAGCAAGGAAGTTTGGGTTGGGAGCCCTGGCATAACAGCGCCACAAACACCAAGACCATTCCATGGAGACATTTTCGAAGATGTGGATGACTGGCTCGACCACTTTGATCGGGTTGCCAGCATCAACGAATGGGACGATGTTCGCAAGCTGCAGAGAGTTTACTTCGCATTGGAAGATTCTGCGAAAACGTGGTACGAGAACCACGAGGGCTCCTTTGCGACATGGCAAGAGTTTAGTCGACAGCTCCGCGACGCGTATCGCAACGTCGAAAGGAAGGAGAGAGCTGAACAAGCCATCTCGTGTAGGAATCAGCGGCCGAACGAGCGAGTTTCAATGTTTGTCGAGAACATGCTTCGACTCTTCCGGCGCGCAGACCCTGCCATGTCAGAGGAAAAGAAGGTGCGGCACTTGATGCGCGGAGTGAAAGAACAGCTTTTCGCTGGACTCGTGCGCAATCCACCGACAACTGTGGCCGAGTTCATCAGTGAGTCAACCACGATGGAGCGTACTCTCCAGCAGCGGTCGTCACAGTACGAACGCAACGACATCACAGCCACTGCATGCTCCATCGGATCTGACCGCGAGAGGCAGGCCCTCGCAGACTTCATACGAAGTATCGTGCGGGACGAACTGCGACAACTCCATGCAGTAGGAGCCCAACCACCTGTGACTGCACTCGCGGACGTAATCAGACAGGAAATAAGGCAGGCGGTCACACCTCTTGCGCCGCTCGCACCACCAATACCTGAGGCCCCCGTCCTGACATATGCGGCGGCACTGCGATCTTCTGCGCCACCAGCACCGGGTCTCACTATGCGGACAATAGACCAGGCTACGCACCCATTCCCGGACATCGCTTCGAATACGCCTCCCGGGTCAAGGTTTCCGAGCGCACCCACATATCCGCCGTCTGCCTCGAGACAAAATGCTAGCAAGGCAAGTGTGTGGCGCACGTCGGATAATCGTCCGCTCTGCTACCACTGAGGCGAAGCGGGTCACGTGTATCGCAACTGTCAGTACCGTCAAATAGGTCTCCGCGGCTTCCACCCTGATGCTCGATGCCCACGCTACGGTGAGCGCCCCCGCGAAATCGAGGCGTATCTCACGGGCCAGCGAATTCCTTCGACTGTTCAGCGCCGCCAATCGAGATCGCCATCGCCTCGCCGGTCAACATCACCTAGCTTGCCCTCGTCGTCTTACGCTCCTTTCAGGAGCCGGTCACCGAGTCCCCGCAGGGGAAACTAGGAACCGCGACTTCTGGGGGTGAAGTCGCTGACCGACGAACTTTGAAAGAACCTCCCTCGACGCAACGACCCGACGACGACCGTTCCGGTTTTTCACTATTTTCCGACAAGAAAAAGATCGTTTCTGCTGACATCGCCGTATTCGTGGACAACCATGCTGTCACCGCCCTCGTTGACACCGGTGCCGACTATTCTGTTATGAGCGCCGCACTGGCATCTGAAATGGGAAAAGTTATTACACCATGGCAAGGACCCCAGTTGCGCACGGCAGGTGGCCATCTGGTGATGCCGTCTGGAATGTGCACGTCGCGTATTCGAATCAGTGCGTCGACATTTACAGGGTCTTTCCTCGTGTTGCCTGTCTGCTCTCGGCCAGTCATCCTGGGAATGGACTTTCTTCGTGAATACGGCGCCGTCATTGACCTCCGTGAATTACTTGTATCATTCGAGGAACCTTTTCCTGCTGCCACTGAGAGCACGGAACTACCGAAGGCAGCATTACGTGTTGCCGATGATTCTGTGACTCTGCCGCCTCGAAGCAGTCTCTTTGTGACTGTGGAATTGGGACAGGACGTGTCCAACGCTGTAATTGCGGAGGCATATTTGTCTTTCCTTCTTTCACGACAAATCTGCATTGCCCGAGGAATCATTCAGCCTAGCAACAGACGAGCTCACCTGCTGGTCACGAACTTCAGCGACGAATATCGTCATCTTGCCAAACGCACCGCCATTGCATACTTTGAGGAAATTGCCGACGCCCAGGGTTCGTCAACATTGGCTTCACTTTCGTCTGGCGACCATTCTACCGAGGACTTCACGAGCACTCTCGACGTAAGCCAAGGTCTACCCTTAGCACAACGAGAAAGCCTTTTGCGTATGCTCGGCTCATTTCAAGACTGCTTCGCTACAACGTCGAAGCTTAAACAGACACCGCTTGCTCAGCATCGTATTATCACCGAACCCACCGAACGACCCATTCGACAACATGCCTATCGGGTGTCGCAAAAGGAACAAGACGCTATACGTGACCAAGTTCAGCAGATGCTTAAAGACGACGTCATCCAGCCATCGACCAGTCCCTGGGCTTCACGAGTTGTGTTAGTAAAGAAGAAGGATGGTACGTTGCGCTTTTGCGTCGATTATCGGAAATTGAACAAGGTCACCAAAAAAGACGTTTATCCTCTGCCCCGAATAGATGACTCCTTGGACCGTATACGCAATGCCAGATATTTTTCCTCCACGGATTTACGTAGTGGCTACTGGCAAATCGCAGTTGACGAGCGTGACCGCGAAAAGACGGCTTTTATTATTCCTGACGGCCTCTACGAGTTTAAGGTCCTGCCTTTCGGTCTATGCTCAGCGCCAGCTACTTTTCAAAGGATGATGGATTCGGTTCTCACAGGGCTCAAATGGAAGTCGTGTCTCGTTTACCTTGGCGACGTGGTGGTCTTCGCCGATACGTTTGAACAACACGTCCAGCGCCTGCAGACGGTCCTTCAGGCAATTAGAACAGCTGGGCTTTCTCTCAAACCTGAGAAGTGCCATTTTGGATACGAAGAACTGAAATTCCTTGGCCACGTTGTGAGTCATGCCGGCATCCGCCCCGACCCCGAGAAAACCAGCGCCGTTGCCGCATTTCCCGTGCCCACAAATAAGCGCGACCTACGCCGATTTCTCGGGCTCTGTGCGTACTACAGGCGTTTCGTCAAAAATTTTTCGAAGATCGCTGAACCCCTCAATCACCTTACAAAAGACGGCGTCCCGTTTGTTTGGGGTCAGGATCAGCGCCATGCCTTCGACACCCTCCGAAACCATCTCCAGGCTCCACCTGTACTGGGTCATTTTGACGAAAACGCTGACACAGAGTTACACACAGACGCCAGCAACGTCGGTCTAGGCGCCGTATTAGTTCAGTGGCATAATGGCGTAGAGCGCGTGATTGCTTATGCGAGCAGAACGTTATCACCTGCTGAGAAAAACTATTCTGCTACAGAAAAAGAATGCCTAGCTGTTGTCTGGGCCATAACAAAGTTTCGACCATACTTGTACGGCCGCCCATTCAGGGTAGTTAGCGACCACCATTCTCTTTGTTGGCTCGCGAATCTCAAGGATCCCTCAGGTCGTCTCGCACGATGGAGCCTTCGGCTACAAGAATTCGACGTCACCATCGTACACAAGTCTGGGCGGAAACACACCGACGCTGACTGTCTTTCACGTGCGCCAATTGGAAATGCCAACACTGACCTTGAAGACGACGACACTTTTCTTTCCGCCGTGTCAGCAACCAGCTTGGCTCAGCAACAGCGTGACGACTCGGAGCTCAGCCCGCTCATTGACTACCTGGAAGGGCGCACATCCCAACCTCCTCGAAGTTTCGCACGCTCGGTAGCCTCCTTTTGTTTCCAGGATGGAGTCCTTTATAAGAAGAACTTTGACCATACGCAAGCTACATACCTGCTAGTTGCGCCAACCACGCTTCGTGACGACATTTTACGTGCTTGTCACGATGAACCATCGTCTGGACACCTTGGCTATACGCGCACGTTGCAACGGATTCGCCGCTCCTACTACTGGCCACGACTCGCGAAGACTGTGAAGCACTACGTTCGCACGTGTCGCGACTGCCAACGACGTAAGACTCCACCTATACGACCAGCGGGACTGCTACAACCAATAGCCACACCAAAGGAGCCTTTTCATCAGATTGGCATGGACTTGCTCGGATCATTCCCCACGTCTTCGTCTGGAAATCGGTGGATTGTGGTCGCTACCGATTACTTAACACGGTACTGCGAAACAAAGGCACTTCCAAAAGCTACCGCAGCAGACGTCGCCCATTTTTTCGTTAACAGCGTCATCCTCCGCCACGGAGCGCCAGCTGTCGTCATCACTGATCGTGGGACAGCTTTCACCGCAGAGATGCTGCAAGAAGTCTTGAGGTTAAGTGGCACGGAACATCGCAAAACAACGGCCTATCACCCGCAAACAAACGGGCTGACCGAACGACTGAACAAGACGATTGCAGACATGCTGTCAATGTATGTAGCCATTGACCGCAAGAACTGGGACGATATCCCTCCTTACGTCACTTTTGCGTATAATACTGCAGTTCAAGAAAGTACCGGTTTCACCCCTTTTCGCTTAGTCTACGGTCGAGAGGTCACCACAATGCTCGACGCCATGCTCCTCCCCGACAACCTAGAAATGTTTTACACGGATGCTGCGATGTTCGCTCAACGCGCCGAGGAGGCCCGTCAACTCGCGCGACGCCGTATTCAGAGTCGCCAAACTGCAGACGCACGCCGCTACAATCTTCGTCACCGAGAAGTTACTTTCAATCCTGGTGATGAAGTCTGGGTGTGGACCCCCATCAGACAGCGCGGCCGTTCAGAAAAGCTGCTGCGCCGCTACTTCGGACCTTACAAGGTTGCACGACGTCTCAGCGACGTTACTTATGAGGTTCTTCCAGAAGGCACCTTGAGACGTTCCAGTCGCCTTCCACAAACTGAAGTCATCCATGTTTCCAGGCTGAAACCGTACTTTTCCCGCTGTGACTCGACTGTGGAGTGCCATTGACTTCATTGACGCCTCAGCGTGTGTCCCCTTGTTTTCTCTTTTTCGTTTTGTTCTTTGCTGTTATTTGACTCATAGTTTGACAGCAGCAGACTACGTTCTTTTGTGTTACGACACATTTATTTCGCTTGTATAGTATCCTTCTTCACTTTTCTTTTGCCCTCATGTACAGCATCGAGACGATGCTTCTTTGGGAGAGGGGGTAATAACACATACCACCCCACTGTGGCACATACACGTTTGGGTGTGAAGAAGAAGAGAACGTTTTTGCTGCTCTGGTTCTGGGGCAGACGTCGGCTCCTGGTTCTCTGTCTTGTTTCGTCCGCGACAATATATATATACTTCCAATATATATAAACACGTTCCCCGTGCTTTCCGCCAAAGTACCTTGCCTAAAAGGTAGCCTGGTAACGACGAGGGTTCTTTGGTTGGAAAATAACTTGAAAGGAAGCCACAACATTAATTAGAACTTAATTAGAACATTAATTAGAAATGGAAGCCAACTTTCACGACTTTTTAGTGGCACATTAAACAAGGCGACTCTTTCCGTATTTGAAAAAACTGGCACATGTCTGTTGGCATTTAGGTAAGTTTTTGCCGTGTTTGAATAAAAGGGCAGGTATCCTTAAATTTTACGAAGATTTTGTTCGTAGATTCTAAGGAAATTTTTTTCAGTGTGGGGTTATAACAGGTGTGGATGTCCGTACAGACAAGTCGGGTGGCGCGGGGTCTTCCATGCGTGTTCTCTGGACCAGAATAATGTTAATTCAACAACAACAACAACAACAACACTTTGTTGTGCATTTTTTGTCTTTAAAATGCGCCTGCTCGTTTGTGTCTTTATACCAACGCGCACAAGTTATATAATTTTTTAATGATGCTCTTGTCAGATTAACGAAGAAAAGTAATTTGAAAAGTTGTAAGGGCACCTTTTGGGCATATTTGCTGTTTCCTCACGAGTAACGATATGCCACTTTTTAACTATATTTGGAAATATTGATATCAATACTCCATATGTCAAAACTCTAAGTAAATGAAAGCGATTGTCTTACTTTACCAATTTAACTATCGGTAAGCGCTGGCCGCGTCGCGGTGGTAGTGTTACAGTTGTTACAGCTGACGACTCGAAAGACGCTAGTTCGATCCCGGCGTTGGTATTTCGATGGAGGCCAAATACTAGACGCCCGTGCACTGTGCGATGTCAGTACACGTTAAATAACCCCAGGTGGTCGAAATTTCCGGAGCCCTCCACATATAACACGAAAGTTCCGGAGCACTCCTCATAACCATATCGCGGTTTAAGAACTTTAAAAAAATCCAGAAATTATTACTGTTTGTAAGCGCCTTCACGCCTCGTAATATGTGTCACTTTGTGAGCGCTTAATAATTACTCATACGTGCTCCCAACAGCAAAAGTTTGCGAGACTGTGGCTCCATATAAATTGTGAATTTGTGATCTATTAGTGCGCAATGCTTCTAATCTAGCTTGTAACTACATAGGCTGCAATACCATCTACAGCCTGGAACACTTATTTGGATTTTATATTTATAGACAAAGCGAGGGTACAACTTTCTCGAATATTTAGAGTACAGCAAACTGTTACTTTTGGCTGTACGCCTTATTTCTAGCTCTGTGATGGCACGAAGTGAGAAGAGAATGAATGAATGAATGAAAGCAATACAGAATGCAAAATTCGAATGTCTTCGCGAATTCTTTTCTTTTTTGTATGGGGCTGTGAAATAGTCAAGCTGTTTTAAAACACTGCTTTTTTCCACAGTCCTTTCTTTCTGTACGACAAAATGGAAAACAAACTTTGACTTTGACTTTGAAAAGCCCAACTATAAGCCTGCTAGTTTCAGGGAAACGAAGGAGCGGCTGTCCATGACTGTAATAATAGGAAAACGCAATAGGTAGGCGTGGCATAATGACAAAGGTTCGCGAAACGCACGCTTCCGCGTCCATAGCCATTCTGCCAGCCACCATCTGCGCATAGGCGTGTCATGCCACGCTTGTCGTCAAGAATAGCGCCATCTTCGCTCACACATCACCGCCCAGGCACTACTGGACGGACGCTGTTTTTCCTGTACAAGGCGGCACCGCCCTCCACGTGCGCAATGCTGGCGAAACTTGCACAGTGCCGACGAGTCATTGTGCAAGCTTCGAATGAAGCTCGCATCCGTGGACGCGGATCACGTGACCGAGAACTTCTTGATTGTACTTCACTGGTGCCTCATGCAGGGGATATGAAGATTGATTTTTCCTTTGCGGTTGATACACTTCGCAGTCTTGCGCGATGGGGCCCGAACGCACTACCACATTATATTGGTTAATATCATAATTGTTAGGGTTTTATGACCCAAAACTATGATATGATTATGAGGGACACCGTAGTGGAAAGCTCTGGAAGTGACGATCTGGTGTTCTTTAACGTGCACCTAAACCTAAGTACACGGGTCTCAAGCATTTCGCCCCCAGTGAAATGCGGCCGCCGAGGCTGGGATTCGAGCCCGCGACTTTCGAGTCGGCAGTCGAGCACCATAACCATAATAAAGTTCTCCTGGGATGTGGTAACATTTTTAATGTATTTTTTGGCTGGCAGAACGGGCTTCAGATGAGCGGTAGACATTCCCATGTGCCGCCACCAACAGGCAGAGTAAAGTGCAGCGCCGCGCATATGTGCACCGGATGGATGTAAACAAAAAAATATTGTAACGATGTTCCATTGTGTCCATATGAACTATTGGCCTATAGTGCCGAAGAAGGGGCCCAGTATGTTAAAAAACGTCGGCAACAATAGGCTCTTTTAGCTGAGGGTCGCTTACGCTCAGCCTCTCGCAGATGTAGCGTCCCGAGAGAGTGCAGGGAACTGCATAGATTTCGTGTTTTTGATGAGCGCGTTTTGCCGAGACGCGTTGAGCTTGGCTGCAAAACGACGGCGAAACCAAGTGGACGCGTCTTCACGCTCCGGTCAGTTGGCTTCACGAGCGGAGCGAGAGATGCGTTCTACGTTCCACCGGTCATACGATCGTTCTGCACGTGCACTATACTGTTCTTTCAACGTGCTTTTGTGTCAACCGAGTCAAGCGCCCTACAGTTGCTTTACGCATTCGTGTGAATTCGCCGGTCTGACCGGAGCGTCAATGCCCAGCTAAAAGTGCCTAATAAACTTACTTTTAAGGCAAAAGCCTTAAATGGCGGCGCTCCCGTCCGCGATACTTGCGCGAGATTTCGCGCGACCTTGCGAGGCTCGCAAGGTCTCGCAAGGCCCCGTCCAAACACCCACGTGACCTGCTCCAAGGTAGCGATGACGTCACATCATGACGCCATCATTTGAGATCGTCGATCGGTCAAAGGCGTACCGATCAGGCAGTGTACAACAGAGGAGGTGCGGAACACTTCAGGGGAGGGAGAGGAACTTTAGAATTGTTTGAGACCGTCAAAGTAATTTTGTTTTGGTTCGAGCCGTTTGAAAACTCGAAGACACTGCAGTTGAATAATCCTATTAGTAATGAGTATACATTTGAAAATGTAGCTATTACATTCTCAGACAGTGCGCACATGCTCGATAAGCGTGCTGAGTTACGTCGGTTCCTGACAAAGACATAGAAATAAAGCTTTTCCCTTCATCTGATTTTCTAGCAGCTTCGTCGATGAGGTCGTCATCGTAGATAGCACACTCGTAACACGATGTCAGGACAAAAATGGTGTGCTTCACTGCATCTGGTTCACGTAGTCTGAATGTATACAAATAAAACACCTGCATCTACCTTGATGCACTGGCAGATGTGTGACAATATCGTTTCGGACGACGTAAACGTGACGCCACAATTGGGTTTTATTGTAAAATATCGCTAAAAGCATTGACTAAGTAATAGCGAACATAGTGATATCGTTAATGCGTGAATTCCTATTCTTCTTATCCGTATTACGTTCAGCGATAGCTGAAGAAGCGGATTAGGTGAGTAAATGATATTTTCTACTCAAGGCCAGCTCAGGAACGTCCCTTTTTTATTTATTCTTTTCGTTGGCGGAAAATGAAACATGTCCTTTCATCATAACTTCCGGCACAACCTGTTCCTTTTATTTTTTCCGCTTTAACTTCGTCGCTTAATATATTTTTTACCTGCTGTTCGGCGGTTATGCGGAATTCGAGCATGTCCTGTGGGGCTGCGCCTCTGCCGGTCCCCCTTTCACCCAAGAGGAAATGAAGAGACCCATTAAGGCCCAGGACCAGACCTCTCAAATCTTGGCCCTCCAGAGGGCCCGTGCGAGGGTCGTCAGGTTTAACCTGATGGTCCCCGAGTGGGCCTAACCAGGTGACGTTGAGTTTACTCGCGTCTATTGTGGACCGAATAAAGTTGTTTCACTCACTCACCTGCATCGTTATGTATTCTTCTAAGAAAACGGCTATAAAGTTGTGAAATCTCCGACGGTAGTTGTGATTGTCAACTACGCGTTGCGAAAAGACAGTTTTGTCAGGCACGCAATGGGGAAATTTAGCCTTGCACCTACGTTACGCGGCAATGGATGCATGCACTGCCGCCGCAATGAAAGTTCCTAGTTTTCTTGCTGTAGCAAGTTGTGAAAGAAGTGTAGATTCCTTTATGGTGTTCTTTTAAGTTTCCTTTAGGCATGTATTATGTTTCTATTAGGCTTCCAACAGACAACACGCTCAACTTCCTTGAAATACTTAACTGCGAATAGTTTCGTCACACAACAGGGTACAAATAAATCGGCATCATAACATTTTAGTGCCCATGCGCTAGAAATGCAGCATGTAATTTTCGTACGTAATTTAACCCGCATGGAATCACAGCGTGTAACCAGTATGGAAATAGAGCGCGTAATTTAAACAACCATGCCCGAGTGGGAAGCAACCGGTCGTTTAACGAGGCCGCTCTCGAAGAGCGCAGTCGTCAAATTCTTTCCTCCCAACGGGCTGCGTAGCTGTGCTTGAAGATGGCGTACCTTACGACCTTATTATGCTCCTGGGCCTGCATAGTATATGGCAAACCCGAACGGCCTTTCACAATGCCGATGCATACCTGCCAAGTCTCCCGGATTACCCGGGAGACTCCCGGATTTTGAACGTTTCTCCCGGTTGTACGGGTCATAGGAAAATCTCCCGGAAATCCATTTTTGCCCCGCGCGTCCAGTGCTTTGTATGGCCACATGAGCAGAGTTGTCTGGCCACATAGTAGAAAGTATTCTTCTTCTTCTTTTTTTTTTAACGATGGTAGAAACGTTCAACTCAGTTTCATTGCGCATAAAGTAGCTGTGCACTTTGTGCCGCAGTGCTGCCAACGCAAACGTGTCATAGCGCTGCAGCCGCGTCTTGCCTGTGATGCGTACATATTAGTACATAAAAAAGGTGCGCTCTGTTTTCGCTAGGAGAGAGCGCTCGCAAGAATTATGGCGCCAACACAAGCTCGTGATGCAGGTGGCTGTTTGATGTCGTGACGCGAGATGGGACGTTCCGCGTACAGATGCGCAACACACAATTTAAAAATTAATGCTAAATGTGTTATAGGTTATATCAGCCGTTAATATTTCGTAAATGATGCGTTTTTGTACATACAAATCTATCCCACAACTTATCTCGCCTTCAGTATTTTGTCACTACTGCTTTAAGTGGAGAGCCCAACACTTAAAAGGGTAGCCGTTACCGATATGTCTGTCGAGATAGCGCGTTCGCCAGCGCTCGCGACCGTCCCCGTCTCAACGGCGCCCCTTATGGTCCCTTGCCCGACGAAATAACTGGTAAGCAAGCGACGACAGGCCTCGCACGCGGAGCGATGTTATCGCATGTGCCCTTCGCGCGACGGTGATGGTCGGGTCGTTTCATCTCTGCTTCAACCGCGTTCGTCCCTAGCGCTTGCGCGCTTTTACTCGCACGTGAAACAGACGATGCGTAAGCGATGTTATCGGTTTGGACTCTGTACAGATCAGCGGCGACCGCAAAATCCCGCTGACAGTTTTAGATTAGCGTACGCTAAGTTAGCGTTAGCGTTTGCGGCCCGCTATTTCCGTCACTTAACGGGAGCCCGCAAGCGGTTAGCGCACGATGCATGCGCAGTTGCGCGAGAAGCCAACGCACAGCTTTGCGCACGCTCTTCTAAAACTGCCTGGTAGGCAGTTTTAGATTAGCGTACGCTAAGTTAGCGTTAGCGTTTGCGGCCCGCTATTTCCGTCACTTAACGGGAGCCCGCAAGCGGTTAGCGCACGATGCATGCGCAGTTGCGCGAGAAGCCAACGCACAGCTTTGCGCACGCTCTTCTAAAACTGCCTGGTAGGCAGTTTTAGATTAGCGTACGCTAAGTTAGCGTTAGCGTTTGCGGCCCGCTATTTCCGTCACTTAACGGGAGCCCGCAAGCGGTTAGCGCACGATGCATGCGCAGTTGCGCGAGAAGCCAACGCACAGCTTTGCGCACGCTCTTCTAAAACTGCCTAGTAGGCAGTTTTATATTAGCGTACGCTAAGTTAGCGTTAGCGTTTGCGGCCCGCTATTTCCGTCACATTAACGGGAGCCCGCAAGCGGTTAGCGTACGACGCATGCGCAATTGCGCGAAAAGCCAACGCAAAGCTTTGCGTACGCTATTCTAAAACTGCCTAGTAGGCAGTTTTAGATTAGCGTACGCTAAGTTAGCGTTAGCGTTTGCGGCCCGCTATTTCCGTCACTTAACGGGAGCCCGCAAGTGGTTAGCGCACGACGCATGCGCAATTGCGCGAAAAGCCAACGCAAAGCTTTGCGTACGCTATTCTAAGACTGCCTAGTAGGCAGTTTTAGATTAGCGTACGCTAAGTTAGCGTTAGCGTTTGCGGCCCGCTATTTCCGTCACTTCACGGGAGCCCGCAAGCGGTTAGCATACGACGCATGCGTAATTGCGCGAAAAGCCAACGCAAAGCTTTGCGTGCGCTATTCTAAAACTGCCTAGTAGGCAGTTTTAGATTAGCGTACGCTAAATTAGCGTTAGCGTTTGCGGCCCGCTATTTCCGTCACTTAACGGGAGCCCGCAAGCGGTTAGCGCACGATGCATGCGCAGTTGCGCGAGAAGCCAACGCACAGCTTTGCGCACGCTCTTCTAAAACTGCCTAGTAGGCAGTTTTATATTAGCGTACGCTAAGTTAGCGTTAGCGTTTGCGGCCCGCTATTTCCGTCACATAACGGGAGCCCGCAAGCGGTTAGCGTACGACGCATGCGCAATTGCGCGAAAAGCCAACGCAAAGCTTTGCGTACGCTATTCTAAAACTGCCTAGTAGGCAGTTTTAGATTAGCGTACGCTAAGTTAGCGTTAGCGTTTGCGGCCCGCTATTTCCGTCACTTAACGGGAGCCCGCAAGTGGTTAGCGCACGACGCATGCGCAATTGCGCGAAAAGCCAACGCAAAGCTTTGCGTACGCTATTCTAAGACTGCCTAGTAGGCAGTTTTAGATTAGCGTACGCTAAGTTAGCGTTAGCGTTTGCGGCCCGCTATTTCCGTCACTTCACGGGAGCCCGCAAGCGGTTAGCATACGACGCATGCGCAGTTGCGCGAGAAGCCAACGCACAGCTTTGCGCACGCTCTTCTAAAACTGCCTAATGTCCGTATAATTGCTATCGCAGTACCCCCTCCCCCTCGCGCGGTCGGCATACTTTATACCGCCGCTCCAGCGGTCGACATATTTTATACCCCCCCCCCCCCTCCCCGTTGAGTAAATCTCCCGGATTCCGTTTCTCCAAACTTGGCAGGTATGCCGATGTGGAAGTCAGACCTGTTCGCGATTACTTTCGCGAATGCCTGTGTTGTTTTGTCGAAATGCAGAAAGTGCAGATGGATGTACCGGAGTGGGTTCCCAGAGTGGAGTCGTTGTTACGCATGCCAAAGTTTTAACATGTAGTCAGCTAACAGCTGATGGTGTATCATTGTACTGTTCCCTGGTTTGCGATTAGCGTGTGAAAATACTTGTATGAGGCTACAAAGAAAAAAAAGTGCTTGTGGGGTAGTGGTCATCACATCCGCCTAACACGCGGAAGGTCCCAGGTTCGATCCCTGGCAGGCACATTTGCTTTTCTTTTAATCTTAAAATTTTCGTTTTTTTTTGCACTTAGATTGTTCACATCCATTCCTACCGGAATAAATAACGCTTAGAACATTTATAACACCAAAGTGTTTTATGCCGAGGTCCACCACAGCTCCACTGACGCATTTCCGTCATGAATATGACGTTCTAAAATATAAACACTAACATATGGCAAAGAAAAAAGTTCCGTCACTGGGAGTCGAACGTACGACCCATCGATCCCCAGCGCGCGGCGCGAAACGACTCCGGCACAGACGGCACGTTCTTTGACATGCTAACGGCGTGCTATTCATATACACCATCTGCCGGTGGCTGTACTCAGAGATCGCGGTACATCAGCGTGTTTTCGTTATCACTAGCGAGATGGCGCGAAGGGCTCGAACGGCGCGCGTCGCCCCACGCGTTGAGATGACCGTGCGTCTCTACAGGGCGTGGTCGCTCCTGCGCGCGCGCTTCTTGTACGTGTTGCGCTGTCACCGCAAGTTTGCGCTGAAGTTAGAGAGAGCACGAAGGTCACTTCGCTCACTCCAGCGGCCGCTTTTGCGAAAGGAGCGCGCTGCTCACAAACAAATAAGTTACAACTGTGACAGTTCGCGCTCATCCTGTGTATACTTGTGCGTTAGTTTCGTGCGTCATCCTTTGTATTTGACCAGCGCGCTTTAACTGTCGAGCTTTGACAGTGGTTAGTTCGCGCTCATCCTGTGTATGTTAGTTCCGTGCGTCCTTTCTGCTTGAGCAGCGCGTTGCAGGTTTCGAGCTGCTTGCCGTTCTTCACGTGACATTACAACTTGTTGCTATAGCATTCATTCCTTCGCCCTCGGGGCGAAACAATCCACAACAAACGCTCAACTACGTTTGTGAAGACACGTTTTACTTTCGTGTTATACCGATTCCTATGACAGAGGGATCAACCGTGTTTTTTTTTTGTACTTCGCGGGCATCTGTGGTAAGCAGAAAAACACTATTACTTAATAGATAGGAACTTCGAAACAGGTAATCACGTGGCATTTCAGCGGGTTCCCAGTCACTGCGGAATCGAGGGAAATGAAATGGCAGATGAATTGGCGAAAGGCCGCTCATCATTACACACAAACCCGCCTCATTACTACATCCCAATGGGACATGCACTGAATTTTACGAAGAGCAAAACATGAATTATGCTTATCCACCTGGTTCTCGTCCCGCACAAAGGAATCGATCTTGTACGCTGTTCACCCTAACCTTGAGTGCCGATTAGACCCCCAGCTCCCAAGACGCATCGACACACTCATCCATCGCCTAAGGCTCGGAACCACTTACACAAAGCACTTCTTATACCGAATTCAGCGATGCATAATCGTCAACGTGTTCGTGCGGCCACGACGACGAGGATGTGCATCATCTGTTGCTCGACTGTCCTAAGCACGACACACATAGACAGCGACTCGAACAGGAACTTCACACGCTGGACTCTGAGCGAACGTTTTCCTTAGCGAAAATACTAGGCCCATGGCCGGCTAGGATAAACCGCAAAGCGATGAAAGTGCTCCAACGTTTTTTTGAAGAGACCAATATTTGCGATGGTTACTGAGCGCACTATATTGAAAGACTGCACCGCGACGGTATGGGCGCTCTGTTTAAACGAGAGTTCTTGAACTTGCAGGACTATATATATATATATATATATATATATATATATATATATATATATATATATATATATATATATATATATATATATATATATATATATATATATATATATATATCTATATATATATATATATATATTGTAGCGGGGTTGCAGCGGGGTTGCAGTGGTCTACAAGTCCGGCCGTCTACATCAAGACGCCGACTGCCTTTCTCGGTACCCCGTTGACGATCCAGACCACGTAACGGATGACACGTCCATCTGTATCTCCTCGCTCTCTGCTTTCGGCAACATCGGTGACGAGCAACAGCGTGACGCGTCCCTACGAGATCTAATCACCCGCCTGAATACTGACTCGACGGACAGTTCGCTTCGCATGTTCGTCATCATAGACGGTATCTTATACCGCCGGAACATGCGCCCAGTGGGACAGGAACTACTAGTTGTAGTACCCACTCATCTCCGCTCGACCGTACTTCAGCAACTACATGATGTACCAACGGCCGGCCACCTTGGTGTTGCCAGAACGTACGACCGTGTCCGCCGACGCTTTTTCTGGCCCGGCCTCTACCGTTCCGTACATCGTTATGTCGCTTCTTGCGAGTCGTGCCAACGCCGGAAAAGGCCAGCTGTACACCCCGCCGGGCTCCTTCAACCCATAGACATACCTGCTGAGCCTTTTTTTTCGTGTCGGCCTCGACCTTCTGGGACCTTTCCCACTTTCTCACAACGGTAACAGATGGGTCGCCGTCGCTACGGATTATTCTACCCGTTTTGCCATTACGAGACCTCTCCCGAGCAGCTGCGCTACAGACGTCGCCGACTTTTTGATACAAGACGTCATCTTACATCACGGCGCTCCTCGTCAACTCGTCACGGACCGAGGCCGCTACTTCTTATCCAAGGTAATCGAGGACCTACTTCGCTCTTGTGCAACCAAGCACAAGCTTACAACGGCCTATCATCCCCAAACGAACGGACTCACAGAACGTTTAAATCGCACGATCACTGACATGCTCGCCATGTATGTCTCGACTGATCATCGCGACTGGGACATTGCTCTACCCTTTGTCACTTTCGCTTACAATAGCTCGCGCCACGACACTGCTGGATATTCTCCCTTTTACCTTTTGTATGGAAGAGAACCGACCTTGCCGTTCGACACGCTCGTACCCATCCCTGACCACATCTCCACCGAATATGCTCGCCACGCTATCAGCACAGCCGAAAAGGCCCGTCAGATCGCCCATCGACGCCTTTCGGACTCTCAACTCAGCCAGAAACATAGATACGACAGTTGCCACCGGAACGTTCGCTTCAGTCCGGGTGACCTCGTTCTCCTGTGGTCTCCGTCTCGGCATGTTGGCCTGGCCGAAAAACTTCTGCCCAAATACTCCGGCCCCTACCGTGTGCTACGCCAGGTGACTGAGGTTACCTATGACATCGCCCCTCTGGACCCTACGACGCCCTCTACGTCTTCAAACGTCGTCCACGTCGCTCGCCTGAAGCCGTACCTTTCGCCCATCACCTGCTAACAGGCGCCGAGTCGGCGCTTTCGCCGCCGGAGGTCGATGTAGCGGGGTTGCAGCTATGACTATGGTGAGGTGTGCGAAGAAGAGGCAGACGACGTGTCGGTGTGCTGGAAGTAACAACCGCCATCTTGACTGCTGGACCATCCTACACTGTAAATAAGTTATAAATATATTCGCAACAATATATATATATATATATATATATATATATATGTGTGTGTGTGTGTGTGTGTGTGTGTGTGTGTGTGTGTGTGTGTGTGTGTGTGTGTGTGTGTGTGTGTGTGTGTGTGTGTGTGTGTGTGTGTGTGTGTGTGTGTGTAAAATTTGTGTTCATTTGTTATCCTAACAACTACAGTGAAACCTCGGTGATACGATCACAGCTCATACGAATTTTTCGTCGGTCCCGGCCAAGGCCCATTGGCCTGCAATGTAATGGAGTACGGTTGTTGCGAACCGATTTTCACCCAGCGACGTTTGATACGAACGTACGCTACCGCACAGGTGAGGTGCTGTCCGCGCTGTTGTGGAAGACGCGCGAAGCACGTGCGAGCGCGCGAACGGAAGTGTGGGCATGCGCGCCGCACCTCCAAATCGTCAGAATCGCAGTGTAAGCAAAACACTTTTCTTACAGTCAGAATAAACCTTCAGAGACGTGTCACGGCCTCCGAGATTGTGTGCACGAATCTTTGAGGCTCTAACATGCGTCCGTGTGCCTTCGCGTTTACATCACAGATGACATTAGCACCGTGCTTTTTTTTTCTAACGCGTTGACCCAGACTGCTGTCGTTGTAATGCGTTTACAATGCCTGCCTCTTGCATCAGACATCCTATGAAAGGTGTACGAGGACCGAAAGAAGATGAGGACGGTCTTGGTGAAGGAGTCAGGCCTCACAACGTCAATATGCGCGACCTTTGAGGTCGTACTTGTGGGGGCACGGCCGTAATCTCCCAAAAAACATGCCCAACACCTCCGCGATAACAAAATCATAACACAGGACCGTGGTTCTGTAATTTTGTGGCCTTGATCCATCGCGTGAAAGTACTTCTTTCGTTACTTCCGCTGCAGTACTCCAGTGCCAAGCAAAATAGCATTCTAAAATTTGGAAGGGGCTATCTGTCTCGGGTCAAAACGCGCCTGGTTCATTAATACGCACGTACGGGCTGTGCATTTACGAGTGCTGGTATGATTTCCGACATATAAAAACTTAACTGACAATCATTCAGGCTTATTCCTGATGTTGCTGCGGCCCTGTAAAAGAATAAATGAAAATGTACGCCAGCTTTCTTTTGTCGCATGCTATTTTTCCATGCCTTCTGGTGATACGAATTTCGGATGATACGAATATTTTTGGTGGTCCCGTGAGATTCGTATCACCTAGGTTTCACTGTATGTGTAAAGGGGTTGCATCACCAATCAATGGTGACAACAACTCCTTCATTAATTTTCTATTTCAATACTAATAATAAAAAACTTCGAAACTCTCTAATCGCATGTTTTGCAAACTGATCTACAACTCTCTCGTTATATATTTCTCCCAGCTTTGTTGCTTCAGAAGTTAATGAATTAATCTTGCCTAATTAAGCAGTTAAGCAGAACACAAAAATAGTGACTTACTCCATGCAGTAGTCAGCAACGTGCATTTGACCGCGTTGTCATAGAGTGCGTCGGCATATCTTAAGGCAAAAGCCTCAGATGCCTCATCAAACGCGAAATTTAACCGGCGTCCAGCGTCGGTGTCCCCCGTCGGTGGCGACAACACGAATGATGTAAAAAATCATCATCACATGATGACGTCATCATACGACGTTGCCATGACGCCACAGATCGACAAAATATGTGGTCATTGTGACGTCACTCTGACGTCATTACAATACATCATTCCTTAGTCAAAGGTGGGCCGATCCCGGAGGCAGTGCAGAAAGCTTACAATGCGCCCGGTCCTGGAGGCATTGCAAAACTATGTTAGTTGCAGGAAGCTTTCGGATGGGAGCGCGGGAGAACCAATAGATCGACTTCAAAGAAAAAGAAGATGGCTTTCGCCTTCGAGTCGAGTGCGGCGGTCGCATAACGGAGCCTGCGAGTTTTTTCAAACTCTGGCTAGAGTTAGCTGGGGCACATTGTATACTGAGGACCTACTACGTCATATCCGCTAGTGCTAGAATGTCCCACTGGTGGCGCAAACCGTGTCCTACATTTACCTTAATTTATCGATTACTGAAGCGCTGCTGCAAATTATAGTGACGTTTCAGACATTCTCAAATATTAGCGTTTCACTATAGCATTATTTGTTGTTTGTCATTAGTGTCCGTTTCAACAACCACGCCCGAGACGGAGAAACCGGTCACGGAATGAGGTCGGTTTCAAAGAGAACAGCCGTCAACTGCTTTCCTCCAACCCGACCGTGAAGCCGTGCTTGTGGTGTAGTGGTTATCACATCCGCCTAACACGCGGAAGGTCCCAGGTTCGATCCCTGGCAGGCACACTTGTTTTTTTTTTTTTCGGCAAGTAATCGAGAATTTACTGTTTTTGTACTTTGTTCACACGCATTTTTTACGGGAATAAACAACGCTTAGGACATCTTTTTATCTAAGCAAAAGTGTTCTTGAACAGTACATTGAACTGCAGGTTTTTGTCTTCTCAAATGTACGGTAACAAATTAGTGGAGTGCATGACACACAAAAAAATCTGCTGCCATCAAAAATGCCATTCATAGCTATTATAATGTGTGATAAAACAGTAAGACAAAAACAATGTCCTGTTAGGAAGCTAGTCTGCACAGATGTGCTTGTGGTGTAGTGGTTATCAACAGAGGCTGAATTTTTAGGCAATAAAGAAGCGCGTTTTAGCGCAAAAATAGGCAGACAGAACAACGTTTTAGGTGCCAAAAATAGGCAGGCAAAACACGTTTTAGGCCTCCAACGTCGTAAACATTGGCACAATAAATTTTTGCATAAATGCAAATAATTTCAAAACAGACGTGCGAGCTGTACATTTCCTGTATCTTTCCTGTACGACAGGAAAGCAAGACATGTTATTGTTTATGATGGCACAAAGGCGCCAACAGTTCAACATAGCCGTGAAATTGTCCTTTTCTCCCGCGCGGCTCGCAGAATGTGGTCTCTCCTTTTATTCTGTAGCATGGTGAGTCAGGTGTCCACTGTCGAATCAACCCACTTCTCGGTCTCTTTCTCTTCGGCATGGCTGAGAAGAGCAACCAAGGAGAAGATAGCCAGACCGCTAAAAGACCAGAAGGGAGGGATGCCTCGTATTGGTCGGGTCTAATCGCGTAGGGTCAATATCTCCCCTGTCCTTGAACACCTTAAGAAGCAGAATACAAACAAAGCAAAAGCCGCGTGCACATCACATTTTTATTTCTTTTGCTCTTCACTCTTTTTTCTCCTGACGGCTATCCACGGTTTCGCATTCGCCAATTCCGCTCGCGCCATGTCAGCGCGGCGGCGTATGGTGGCCGGCGCGTCCCATTTCACTGCTGCTAGCAGTTGTTTACTGGAAGTTGGTTGAACTAGAAGCTAGGCTGAACTCCATAGAGTTCCGAACAGTCAATGTTGCCCGGTAACACGAATAACGGTCTCAAACTGCACTCGAAAAGGACATTTGAGGTTAAATGGAGTTCATATAGGCACCGATATTGAAAATAGGCATTTAAATGCACTTATAGGCATTTAGGCACAAACGCCAAAAATAGGCATTTATAGGCACTATAAAAACACTATAAAAGCACTTCTTAAACTCTAATTCGTGCTCATACGTCAAAATGGGCGATAGGAACGCAAGCAACAAAATAGGCATATGCCTAAATTCCGGTCTCAATATATAGTTATCACACCCGCCTAACACGCGGAAGGTCCCAGGTTCGATGCCTGGCAGGCACACTAGTTTTCTTTTTTCAGTAGGTAACTGCAAGTTCTCATCATTTGCATTTATAATGTTCACATACGTTTTAACGGAAAGGAAATGTGCTTATACATCTTCTATATAATTTAACATAAATGCTCTTGAACATACTGTATTGCTGCTTTTAAACTTCTATGTTTCCAAAGACTTTACTTGTTTGTGCTTTGGGTGCAGGGCTGTTTAGAGGGTTGTGCTTTCATGATACAATCGGATATAATTTTAAGCATGCGATCGTTGTCAAGTAAAACTAAAGCTGAATCCGAATGAAGCATTTGAACTGAGATTCACACTTCGCCACGGCTGACTTTAGCTTGCGAAGGGAGGACGTTTGGGCGTGTTGGTTGTTCATCTTACTTCAGAAATCATAGTAGGCTTTCCGTAGTCCAGTAGACTTTCCGGATGTATATTGCAACCAAAAACCACGCGTGTGTCCAGCCTAAGCGAACCGGCTAAAAACGCAATAGAACACTGAAGATAAGCTGACGGAACAATTTTATATGCGTTTGCGACACCTTCATCTGCGCACATGCAACTAATGCAACCATGCAACCAGCCCGAATTAGAAACTCTTGCGTAAGGGAGCATGCAGGATTCGCATATCTTCTGTTTTAGAGCAAAGAAACACGACGACACAGCGCTACTAATAGTAGCGCCGGGTCCTCGTGTGTTCTTTTGGTTCCTCGTGTCTCTTCGCTCTAAATACATAAGATGTGCAGTACCAACTAGCCCAGCAGTCGGTTTTATTGATGACTTGCATGATCACTGTTCTTTGTTTCTTGCTGTGTTCTTTTTTTTTCGCTCGTTTGTTTCTTTCTTTTAACCGTTCTTTCTTCTATCCGCAGCCCGCCTCCGCTCATTGCCAACCACGTGACCCCTTGCGAAGCCGGCCAATAGGCGTTGCTTGGTTTATGCCCTAAATACACTGTCACGACTCGGGGCCGAAGCACAAGCTTCTCCCAAGATGTGGCATGGGGGTTGGGCCTCTGGTGTATGGCTTGCGCCAATCGCCGGTATGAAAGAGTCAAGTGCCTTTTCCAATCAAAGAACAACAAGCTTTAATAATGCGTTTAAACAAAGATAAAGATACTTCCACAATAACCGAACATTTCTCTTGAAAACAAAGGTGAATTAGTTATACAGTCTACAATTATTCCGAATAAGTGTAGCATGCATGAAAGTTGAAATCGGTAGCGACAATGAGCAATATCGGATGGAAGACCAAACAGCAAGAGCTGAACCAACAATTAGAGTTCACAGTCCACTAAGTCAAGCGATTGACATATGTAACCGGGCGCAGCAGAGTCCTTCAACACCGGCGCCGTTCATGAGCGACCGTCGAAGCTGGCGAGATGGGTAAGCGGCGGCTCGACGAGGACCGGGGGTGCTGGGCGGCTGCGTGGTGTCCCGGGAGTTGCCCAGCGTCGATTTCTTCTCTGGCGCAGAGCAGACTGATGAAGCATCGGATGGGGCCGTATTTTATACGTTTCTCCGGCCGCCGGTCCCAGCTTCTAGTGTAGTGTCGATGCCTCTTTGAAACGGTCACGTAGGCACTGGTTGCTACCGGGCATGGTTCACACTTCACTTTCGGTGTCCTTCACGGGCGAACCAGTAGCTCACAGACAAAACACCAGTCACGCGGTCGCCTAGGCACACGGTCTAAGACGTAGCACGGATACAACGTCCCGTGATTCAGATTCCGCCGTCGGTGACTGTTACGGCAAGCCGTTTAACAATAGACAAAACAAAAGCACATGATCTGCGACGTGGCTCAGACACAACGTCCGGTGGTTCAGACACAACACAAACACAAGCACATGATCTGACACGTAATTCAGATGCACGTCTTAAGGCTCTGGCTCTGCTGGCGGTGACCTTCACGGCAAGCAGTTCCATACTAGACAAAACAAAATCACGTCACGTAGCTCAGATGTTCGTCTTATGCTCTGCTGGCAGTGGCCTTCACGGCAAGCAGTCAAAACAAAAATAGACAAAATAAAAATAGACAAAACAAAGACACATGATCAGGAGCAGCTCGGATGCTCGTCTTACGGCCCCCGCTAACACACACTAAGCGGTGCGCGTACGCTTACGGCACACCACTCTTAGCGAAGAATTAGAGCCCTTTCGCCTTGGGCGTAAGTGACAAAAAAAACCCTTTTCATGGCGTACGTTAGGACCTTATGCGCAGGCAATGTTAATCATATGCGACTTTTGTGACATACACCGTTAAATAACCCTGAAATAGACCCTGAAAATAAGTAAGCTACGTACTCAAATGCAAGAGCAATCGTAATATGCATGAGTTTACTCTAATCAATTTACACCGTGCACTAATTATGCACGCGGTAACTCGACTAGGAACTTGACTGACTGGTCAGTAACTTGATTCCATGCACAAGTTCTTTTGAACAATAACAAGTAGATATCTAGTTCTCATTTGAAAGCCGATATTAAGAAACCGCATAATCTTTCATCTTTTGTTATTTTATTCTCTGGTTATACGTTATAGTCCTTTACCTTTACAAAAACTAGCCGTTTTAGCTAATCATCTGGAAGCACAACTATAGAGAATTGGCTGAACAAGCGCGCTATTCTTAGCCATGCGTAGGTTCAGAAACTCGTGGTTAATCTGCCAGGCTTTTACGATGGCGATCTCATATCGTAATCAAACGCGTGTAAAGCCAATACCGAAGATTGCAGATAAAGGCTGCTGGCTCTGTTTAGAGTAAGGAGGTTAAGTAATCGATCGAACGCTTTTGCATATCGGGCCAAGAGCCTTGACCCAGCCGGCATGTATACAGGGCGTTTCGGTAGAAAGCGCTACATACGATGTTAAATATATATTTATTCGACAAAATCTGACCTCTTTTTTCCGTCGCTGTGACGCCACTGCAAAAGGACAACCCAGTGAAGACTGTTTACCGAAAATACAAAAATAAATAAGTGAATTCTCAATCCACCACAGAGAGTTAGATGTCCCTCTTGATGCTCACTCGCTAAGGCTCTGCAAAAGTTTTGAAAGGTTACACTGAAAGACGAGAAAAGAAAAAAGATCACTGTGATTTGTTTTTATCAACGCTTTCGGCTATCACCGCCTTACAGAGTTGTAGCTTAAAGAAAAGGATGTGAAGGCTACAGCATAAAACACATACCACTCTACTACCAGATTTTTTGTTAATCCTTGAAGTTGCTCCAGCAAGACTTGATGCTACATCTAATGTGTACACAATATTAATGAGAACTAACAGACAATAATGCCAAGGAAAGTATAGGGGATGTTTTTAGTAGTAAATGTAAGGTAAATGTGAAGAAAGAAAAGTGGACGAAAAGATAGCTTGCCGCGGGCAGGGACCGAACCTGCGACCTTCGAATAACGCGTCCGATGCTCTACCAACTGAGCTACCGCGGCGGCCATCCCCCCGTCCACTTTATAGGGTATATATGTACATTTAAACGTGGGAGCGTCAGTCAGCGCCGCCAGTAGCCATGACGGCGAGTGTGGAACACTCTTTGTTTCTGCCTGTTGGCGTCACGTAGCACGTGAACTTATACGAGCTGGCAACTGACCAATAATCCCTCGCATACTACCTGAAAGCATCAAGTCTGCCAGAACGAGGCCCTCGCTATGAATGAAGGAAAGAAGTGTTAATTTCAAGGGCTCGTTTTCTTTGTTATACACAATATTAATGAGAACTAACAGACAATAATGCCAAGGAAAGTATAGGGGATGTTTTTAGTAGTAAATGTAAGGTAAATGTGAAGAAAGAAAAGTGGACGAAAAGATAGCTTGCCGCGGGCAGGGACCGAACCTGCGACCTTCGAATAACGCGTCCGATGCTCTACCAACTGAGCTACCGCGGCGGCCATCCCCCCGTCCACTTTATAGGGTATATATGTACATTTAAACGTGGGAGCGTCAGTCAGCGCCGCCAGTAGCCATGACGGCGAGTGTGGAACACTCTTTGTTTCTGCCTGTTGGCGTCACGTAGCACGTGAACTTATACGAGCTGGCAACTGACCAATAATCCCTCGCATACTACCTGAAAGCATCAAGTCTGCCAGAACGAGGCCCTCGCTATGAATGAAGGAAAGAAGTGTTAATTTCAAGGGCTCGTTTTCTTTGTTATACACAATATTATCTTTTCGTCCACTTTTCTTTCTTCACATTTACCTTACATTTACTACTAAAAACATCCCCTATACTTTCCTTGGCATTATTGTCTGTTAGTTCTCATTAATATTGTGTATAACAAAGAAAACGAGCCCTTGAAATTAACACTTCTTTCCTTCATTCATAGCGAGGGCCTCGTTCTGGCAGACTTGATGCTTTCAGGTAGTATGCGAGGGATTATTGGTCAGTTGCCAGCTCGTATAAGTTCACGTGCTACGTGACGCCAACAGGCAGAAACAAAGAGTGTTCCACACTCGCCGTCATGGCTACTGGCGGCGCTGACTGACGCTCCCACGTTTAAATGTACATATATACCCTATAAAGTGGACGGGGGGATGGCCGCCGCGGTAGCTCAGTTGGTAGAGCATCGGACGCGTTATTCGAAGGTCGCAGGTTCGGTCCCTGCCCGCGGCAAGCTCTTTTCGTCCACTTTTCTTTCTTCACGTTTACCTTACATTTACTACTAAAAACGTCCCCTATACTTTCCTTGGCATTATTGTCTGTTAGTTCTCATTAATATTGTGTATAACAAAGAAAACGAGCCCTTGAAATTAACACTTCTTTCCTTCATTCATAGCGAGGGCCTCGTTCTGGCAGACTTGATGCTTTCAGGTAGTATGCGAGGGATTATTGGTCAGTTGCCAGCTCGTATAAGTTCACGTGCTACGTGACGCCAACAGGCAGAAACAAAGAGTGTTCCACACTCGCCGTCATGGCTACTGGCGGCGCTGACTGACGCTCCCACGTTTAAATGTACATATATACCCTATAAAGTGGACGGGGGGATGGCCGCCGCGGTAGCTCAGTTGGTAGAGCATCGGACGCGTTATTCGAAGGTCGCAGGTTCGGTCCCTGCCCGCGGCAAGCTATCTTTTCGTCCACTTTTCTTTCTTCACATTTACCTTACATTTACTACTAAAAACATCCCCTATACTTTCCTTGGCATTATTGTCTGTTAGTTCTCATTAATATTGTGTATAACAAAGAAAACGAGCCCTTGAAATTAACACTTCTTTCCTTCATTCATAGCGAGGGCCTCGTTCTGGCAGACTTGATGCTTTCAGGTAGTATGCGAGGGATTATTGGTCAGTTGCCAGCTCGTATAAGTTCACGTGCTACGTGACGCCAACAGGCAGAAACAAAGAGTGTTCCACACTCGCCGTCATGGCTACTGGCGGCGCTGACTGACGCTCCCACGTTTAAATGTACATATATACCCTATAAAGTGGACGGGGGGATGGCCGCCGCGGTAGCTCAGTTGGTAGAGCATCGGACGCGTTATTCGAAGGTCGCAGGTTCGGTCCCTGCCCGCGGCAAGCTATCTTTTCGTCCACTTTTCTTTCTTCACATTTACCTTACATTTACTACTAAAAACATCCCCTATACTTTCCTTGGCATTATTGTCTGCTGGTTCTCATTAATATTGTGTATAACAAAGAAAACGAGCCCTTGAAATTAACACTTCTTTCCTTCATTCATAGCGAGGGCCTCGTTCTGGCAGACTTGATGCTTTCAGGTAGTATGCGAGGGATTATTGGTCAGTTGCCAGCTCGTATAAGTTCACGTGCTACGTGGCGCCAACAGGCAGAAACAAAGAGTGTTCCACACTCGCCGTCATGGCTACTGGCGGCGCTGACTGACGCTCCCACGTTTAAATGTACATATATACCCTATAAAGTGGACGGGGGGATGGCCGCCGCGGTAGCTCAGTTGGTAGAGCATCGGACGCGTTATTCGAAGGTCGCAGGTTCGGTCCCTGCCCGCGGCAAGCTATCTTTTCGTCCACTTTTCTTTCTTCACATTTACCTTACATTTACTACTAAAAACATCCCCTATACTTTCCTTGGCATTATTGTCTGTTAGTTCTCATTAATATTGTGTATAACAAAGAAAACGAGCCCTTGAAATTAACACTTCTTTCCTTCATTCATAGCGAGGGCCTCGTTCTGGCAGACTTGATGCTTTCAGGTAGTATGCGAGGGATTATTGGTCAGTTGCCAGCTCGTATAAGTTCATGTGCTACGTGACGCCAACAGGCAGAAACAAAGAGTGTTCCACACTCGCCGTCATGGCTACTGGCGGCGCTGACTGACGCTCCCACGTTTAAATGTACATATATACCCTATAAAGTGGACGGGGGGATGGCCGCCGCGGTAGCTCAGTTGGTAGAGCATCGGACGCGTTATTCGAAGGTCGCAGGTTCGGTCCCTGCCCGCGGCAAGCTATCTTTTCGTCCACTTTTCTTTCTTCACATTTACCTTACATTTACTACTAAAAACATCCCCTATACTTTCCTTGGCATTATTGTCTGTTAGTTCTCATTAATATTGTGTATAACAAAGAAAACGAGCCCTTGAAATTAACACTTCTTTCCTTCATTCATAGCGAGGGCCTCGTTCTGGCAGACTTGATGCTTTCAGGTAGTATGCGAGGGATTATTGGTCAGTTGCCAGCTCGTATAAGTTCACGTGCTACGTGACGCCAACAGGCAGAAACAAAGAGTGTTCCACACTCGCCGTCATGGCTACTGGCGGCGCTGACTGACGCTCCCACGTTTAAATGTACATATATACCCTATAAAGTGGACGGGGGGATGGCCGCCGCGGTAGCTCAGTTGGTAGAGCATCGGACGCGTTATTCGAAGGTCGCAGGTTCGGTCCCTGCCCGCGGCAAGCTATCTTTTCGTCCACTTTTCTTTCTTCACATTTACCTTACATTTACTACTAAAAACATCCCCTATACTTTCCTTGGCATTATTGTCTGTTAGTTCTCATTAATATTGTGTATAACAAAGAAAACGAGCCCTTGAAATTAACACTTCTTTCCTTCATTCATAGCGAGGGCCTCGTTCTGGCAGACTTGATGCTTTCAGGTAGTATGCGAGGGATTATTGGTCAGTTGCCAGCTCGTATAAGTTCACGTGCTACGTGACGCCAACAGGCAGAAACAAAGAGTGTTCCACACTCGCCGTCATGGCTACTGGCGGCGCTGACTGACGCTCCCACGTTTAAATGTACATATATACCCTATAAAGTGGACGGGGGGATGGCCGCCGCGGTAGCTCAGTTGGTAGAGCATCGGACGCGTTATTCGAAGGTCGCAGGTTCGGTCCCTGCCCGCGGCAAGCTATCTTTTCGTCCACTTTTCTTTCTTCACATTTACCTTACATTTACTACTAAAAACATCCCCTATACTTTCCTTGGCATTATTGTCTGTTAGTTCTCATTAATATTGTGTATAACAAAGAAAACGAGCCCTTGAAATTAACACTTCTTTCCTTCATCTAATGTGTACAAATGCTTGACCAGCTGAAGTAAATTCGTTAGGCAGGGAAATAGCTATAACGAAACCGCTTAACCAGTTTGGTCGCTTGATACAGCCGCGGAGAGTGTGAGGTTTTCAAAGCTATTCACAAACTATTCACAAATAGAACTCAAGTGGCGCAAGCTAGTCGTCTTACTTCAGAAATCACGAACATGGGAGAAGAAGCAGACATGACAAGCGAAGCAAGACGACTAGCTTGCGCCAGTTGAGTTCGATTTGTGAATAGTGAGGGTAGCTTTGAAAACTTCACACTCTCCGCGACTATAACAAGCGACCAAACTGGTTAAGCGGTTTCGTTATAGCTATTTCCCTACCTAACGAATTCACTTCAGCTGGTCAAGCATTTGTACTCATTAGATGTAGCATCAAGTCTTGCTGGAGCAACTTCAAGGATTAAAAACGAATCTGGTGGTAGAGTGTTGTTGTTGTTGTTCTTCCTCAGACACTTGGCGCAACCCACTTCGGGGGATAGGCCATGAATCGGACGGTGTCTTTCTTAAAGAATTAATTCACTTGCTAAAGGAAACGATTTTAAAAATGAATAGTTTATGCGTTACACATTAACAGTATAACTTCTTAGAGCTGAAAGAGAGAAAAAAAAACTGAGAGAAACACGGCCAAAAATACGTGTATATACAGCTGTGATTAAGGAAAGAAAAGTTCTAAAAAGAAGCTGAACTGAGCTACACTTAGCATTCAAGTGTTTTAGTTTCTCGTAGGAAATTCCATACAGCATCGAAAACACTCCTGTGGCTAAAAGCAAGCACGGTAGTACCAAATAAAAGAATCACCGGAAGTGACAAATTTAAGCCCATCTTTCGAAGGGGTTCTTCTTGTAGTCTTTTCCTTTGAATTTGAAACCTGCGGCACGTCAAGAAGAAGTGATCCAGAGATTCACTCTCATTGCAGTGAAGGCATAAAGGTGACTGAGCCAGACCAAACCTGTAAAGGTAAAAGTCCAGGGGGGGGGGGGACTCGAAATTGTAGCCTCGTAGCTGAGATTTCTTCCTTTCCAGAGGAACACCATCTGCTCTTCTAAGGAAACTTCAGTTGTGGGAAATCTGATGAAAACAAAGGATATTTTTCGAAGTTATTGGACATTGTAAGCTTTTCAAATCTCGCTGCAGTGACATATGCCGACGTCGGCAACATAGACTTAACAGGGCCATCGTGGGATGATACAGCAAGTGAATCCGCATATTCATTGAGTATCAAACCTTTATGGCCAAGTACCCACACCAAACGAATAAGCCGTAAGTGTCTTGGAATTAGCGAATAGAATGTTTCTAAGGTACTTGATAAATTTGGTGCGCTTAAGGAAGAACAGACAGAGAGGCAGTCGGCTAGAATAACCACTTCCGACAGACACTGAGGCAATTTACGCAATGCTAGGACTATAGCCAGAAATTCAGCCTGGAAAATAGGCGTATAGTTAGGTAATCGAATTGAGAAAGTCCAATCTAGAGAGAATGATGCGATTCCCACACCTGTTTTCTCTTCGCAAACGGAAGCATCAGTCGCTATCACATTGCGTGTTTCTAGATTGGCCAAATGATCTTCCAAAATGCCATTTAGATATCGATATGGTAACAGTTTAGCATTCTCTGGATATATGTCGTAAAATACAATCCTAATCGTTTCTACAGTGCTGAGTATAAATACTTCATAGAGGTGAACTTTTAATAGGTCCAAAAGTATTTTGTGTAAAAATGACTTGGGGACAACATAATCTAGACCATTGGAGGTTAAAAAATGAGGCCGGCTGATTAATGAAAACATACTGTGATCTCCTCTCTGGAGACGGATAAATTTTTAGGAATGTTCATACTGTTAGAATATGAAACCTTTTGATAAGAAAGGGCAGGCGTGATTCTTCGTATAGAATATTGTTTGCGACAAATTTAGGAAGGAAGCCCAAGTCAAACTCGTAATGATTCACGTTCTAAAAGAACCAGTGGTCGAACTTTGTAAGCCGGAGAGCCGGAAAACAAAACGCAACCAAATTCTAATATCGGTCGAATGTACATACAATAAAACAATAAATCATAACAAGCACGTCTCTGCGCAAACATGCGCACTTGTTGCTGAGCCTACGTAGCATTCCTACGGCGCGTGCTCCCTTCACAGCCATATTTTCTATATGGGGACTCCAGTTAAGTTTTTCGGTGTAGGTTACCCCTAAATACCTAACTGACACGACCTGGGGCATAATGTCTTGTCGGTTTAGAAATTTGCACTTTAACACTTTGTGCGAAAACTACGATAGCGCTTTTATTGATATTGAGCGATAAGTTAATGGCCTCCAGCCACGTTTCCAGTCTATTCATATACGTTTGCAGAATGTGGTATAAAGTGTGAATGTCTGCTGATGCAGCAAAAAAATGCGATGTCATCGGCATAGACGTACACCTGTACATCCTGTTGTGTGGGAATAGTACATAGCAGAACAATAAACAATAGCGGTGATAATACAGACCCTTGAGGGAGACCTCTCGTTCGTTTATATTTTGAAGAACTCACAACGGATTGCGAGCAATAAAACTCTCTCTCACTTAAGAAAGCATCGATCCATGCAACAAAGTGATATGTGTTTCGTGCTGTGGCCTTGACATCCTTTTCTTTAAGGTACAACTCTGTAAGGCGGTGATAGTCGAAAGCGTTGATAAAAACAAATCACAGTGATTTGTTTTCTTTTCTGGTCTTTCAGTGTAATCTTTCAAAACTTTTGCAGGGTCTTAGCGAGTGAGCATCAAGAGGGACATCTAACTCTCAGTGGTGGATTGAGAATTCCATTTATTATTTTTTTTATATTTTTGGTAAATAGTCGTCACATGGGTTGTCCTTTTGCACTGGCGTCAGAGCGACGGAAAAAAGGGGTCAGATTTTGTCGAATAATATTTAACATTGTATATAGCGCTTTTTACCGAAACGCCCTGTATACCTGCCGGCTGGGTCAAGGCTCTTGGCGCGATATGCAAAAGCGTTCGGTCGATTATTTAACCTCCTTACTGTGAACAGAGCCAGAAGCCGTTATCTGCACTCTTTGGTATTGGTTTCACACGCGTCTGATTACGATATGAGATCGCCATCTTAGAAGCCTGGCAGATTAACGACTAGTTTTCGAGCCTACGCATGCATGGCTAAGAATAGCGCGCTTGGTCAGCCAATGCTGCATAGTTACGCTTCCAGAGGATTAGCTAAAACGACTAGTTTTTGTTAGGGTAAAGGACTATAACGCATAACCAGAGAATAAAAGAACAAAAGATGAAAGATTATGCGGTTTCTTAATATCGGCTTTCAAAGGAGAACTAGACATCTACTTGTCATTGTTCAAGAGAACTTGTGCACGGAATCAAGTTACTGGCCAGTAAGTCAAGTTCCTAGTCGAGTTACCGCGTGCATAATTAGTGCACGGTGTAAATTGATTAGAGTAAATTCATGCATAATACGATTGCTCTTGCATTTGAGTACGTAGCTTACTTATTTTCAGGGTCTATTTCAGGGTTATTTAACGGTGTATTTAAGGCATAAACCAAGCAACGCCTATTGGCCGGCTTCGCAAGGGGTCACGTGGTTCGCAATGAGCGGAGGCGGGCTGCTGATGGAAGAAAGAACGGTTAAAAGAAAGAAACAAACGAGCGAAAAAAGAACACAGCAAGAAACAAAGAACAGTTATCATGCAAGTCATCAATAAAACCCACTGGTGGGCTACTTGGTACTGCATATCTTATGTATTTAGCGCGAAGAGACACAAGGAAGCAAGGAAGCGGTCCCTGCCGGTGGCAAGTTATCTTTTCGTTCACTTTACTTTCTTCACATTTATATTCTAATTACTACAAATAACACCCCCTGTACTTTCCTTGGCATTGCTGTCTGTTAGTTCTCAATAATATTGTGTCTAACAAAGAAAAAACGAGCCCTTAAAAGTAATCTTTCCTTCATTCATAGCGAGGGTCTCGTTCTTGCAGACATGATGCCTTCAGGTAGTATGCGAGGGATTATTGGTCAGCTGCCTGCTCGTAAATAGATCACGTGCTACGTGACGCCAAAAAGGCAGAAAAAAGTGTTCCACACTCGCCGCCATGGCTGCGACTGGCGCTGACTGACACTCCTAAGTTTCAATCTACATATATACCCTATAAAGTGGACGGAGAGATGACCGCCGCCGTAGCTCAGTGGTAGAGCATCGGCCGCGTTATTCGAAGCTCGCAGGTTCGGTCCCTGCCGGCGGCAAGTTATCTTTTCGTCCACTTTACTTTCTTCACATTTATATTCTAATTACTACAAATAACACCCCTATACTTTCCTTGGCATTGTTGTCTGTTAGTTCACATTAATATTGTGTCTAACAAAGAAAAAACGAGCCCTTAAAAGTAATCTTTCCTTCATACAAGGAAGCAAGGTAACACATGAGGACGTGGCGCTGCTATTAGTAGCGCTGTGGCTTCGTGTTTCTTTGCTCTAAAACAGAAGATAGGCAAATCCTGCATGCTCCCTTACGCTCGAATTTCTAATTAAGGCTGGTTGCATGGTTGCATTGGTTGCATGTGAGCAGATGAAGGTGTCGCAAACGCATATAAAATTGTTCCGTCGGCTTATCTTCGGTGGGTTTTATTGCTTTTCTAGCCGGGTCGCTTAGGCTGCAGCAGAACGCGTGGTTTTTTGTTGCAATATACATCCTGAAAGTCTACTCGACTCGTAGGTTTGAGCTGAATGCGAACACAAGGATGCACTCCTTTTGTGAATATTATTAGCGGAGGTTCTGACGATCATTCATTTTTCTTATATTCCCCTTCTTCGTAAAGATGGAAATGGTTCTTGCCGTAAAGGTTCGTATGTTCACTTTTTTGCGATTGGAACGTGCATTCTGGGAGAAGTGAACTTGCTTTGCATAGAAAAGGCTCACCGGCAGTATGGGGCATATACATCTTACCGGAAAGGGGGTCGACATCTATAAATAGCATTCGTACAACGCCTGAAGCATTTTATGAAGTAAGTTTCGAGCTTTATTGCGTGTCGCACTGTATTTGTAGCAAAGACCTTTGCAGGTGACTAAGCCTTTTGCCTTTGCTCCATTTCCTGTTCTGTATAGAAAGAAACAAACAATTAAATAAGTAAAGAATAAATAAATAAATAAAAGAAAAGAAAAGAAAAGAAAGAAAAAAGTAAGTCCATGCAAGAAGAGAGTGAGGGAGTTTATTAGAAGAAGGCAGAGAAGTCGTCCGGGGCATGCGCGCTCTGGCCTACTACTCTGCACAGAGGAAAAGGGGGAGGGGAAAACAGAGTGATGAAGATGATGAACATGAGGACATGAAGAGGCGATGCGTATGTACAATAACGACGTAACGCAGTGGTTTCCTTAACGCCCGCTGTCCAGTCCATGTAAGTCCATGCAAATACATATAGCCACCAAAGGCATGATCGTTCATTAGCGGAAAAAAAGAAAGACTTACGCTGACGTTTGGTACCATTATGACTAATCCTTATAGGCTGCCTATAATCAAGGAGAGAAGCGTTTGCCACGCATGAGTACACTAGTATTTAGAGGGAACACTTACAAAATGTGAGTAGCTAACAATATCTATAAGGCGATGCCATCTTGTCTGAAGCCAGTGAAGGAAGAGGCGGCCGAGAAGTGGCGGCAAATTCAAGTCGTTCGTTGTCGCCGTTAAAACATTCGTTTACCCCCTCACGTTTCGCTTTGTACAGCCGTGGAGGTGCGTAAATGACAAATAATTGAGCAACCTGATGTACCCAGCAGACTGTTGGTTTCGTTAGGCTGTGTATAATAAAGAAATGTGAGCCCTTGACCAATTTCCCTTCCTTCGTTCAAATAATTCAGCAAGCAGTTCCTCGCTTGTTTTTATTAATGCAGGACGATATCTTCAAAGAGCAATAGGTTTGCAGCTTTGTAAGTATTTTAAATGCTCATGTCACTATTTCTAGACACGCCTTCGGTGTTATCGCATGTCCAGGTAGGTGATGGTCTCATGCTGCAATGTATTTTCGAAAGCTCCGAGAGTGGTTGGCCGAATGCTCGCATGACTCCATCTGCGCTCACACACACACACACACACACACACACACACACACACACACACACACACACACACACACACACACACACACACACACACACACACACACACACACACGCACACACGCACACACACACACACGCACACACACACACACACACACACACACACACACACACACACACACACACACACACACACACACACACACACACCAGCAGTCGTTCCGCTCGAGGGCTTCGCATGAGGAGCGGTAAAACGAGGCGACAAATCATGGTCGCCTTGACAGACGCCCGGAACGCCGAGTGACGCGCGATTGCACGTCGCGAGGGCGGCCTTGCAGACGCTTGGCGCGGCTGATAAATTAGCGTATACAGGCGCGGAAAGGTCCACGTGCCGTCGACACCGCGACCTGTCTGTGGGGATAGGCGAAAAAGAGTGCACGTGATCTTAGTTGTACCTGTGCTATTTAAAGACAGTACGTGATAATACGTGATGTATTTTTGTACTTCATGTACATCGACTGTAACGTTTTCTTATTTAAAATACTTCCCCCCCACCTTCGTCTCAGAATAAGGAAACCCTATTTTTTTATACGTAGCGAAATGCTTAAGTAGAAGATAATAATAATTTCTGTGGTTTGACGTGCCGAAACCACGATATGATCATGAAATACGCCGTAGTGTAGGGCTCCGGAAATTTCGACCATCTGATCTTGTTTAACGCGCACTGACCTCGCGCAGTATACTGCCCTCTACAGCATTCACCGCCAGATAAGTGCAATCGCCGAGCCCGGGATCGAGCCCTCTGCCTTCGGGTCTGCAGCCGAGCACCGTAACGATTCTACCTCTGCGGAGGATTTTTAACTGCACAACAGATAGAAACGGTTCGAAGGTTACGGAACCAGTCTCCTTGGTTGAAAATAGCTTGAATTTGAGGACTCAGTGGTGTTGAAACTAAATTGTGGATTTCTTAAGTGCCAGAATATCACCCCGTAGTTGAAAACTCTCGGTAAATTTGCACCATCTGGAGATTTTTTTAACATGCATGTAAATGTAAACACACGGATGCCCTTGCGTTTACCGAGCGTAACACAGCCGCCGTGGCTGGTCATCGAACCTCGTGATTAGCAGCGCGACGCCTTACCTTCTAAGCTACCGCGGCGGGCGGCGGGCCCGTGCTGACTGAGTCTTTAACAGAAGTGGAACGAACGGAAGCTACATGTTCTGAGATTCAGGAGCGTAAAAAAAGGAGCACTGCCTGCCAAATTAATACGATATCCTGCAGTATTCTATATAACCCGTCAGCTCCAGGGTGGAGACTAAATAAACGAAGAACGAACAATCGTGTCATACTGGATCCGTTGGTATATCACGTATCATCGTTTCTAAGCGCCACTGTACACTCTTAAAAAAAAGGGTGTCTGTACTGACTACCTTTGGGTGGTAATCGCCTCGCTACACATATGATGACCTTTTGGGGTGTCAAACGACTCCCTTCGTTCTTCAGACCAACGACTCCTTTCTTCACAATTTGGGGTGTCAAACGACTCCCTTCGTTCTTCAGACCAACGACTCCCTTCTTCACAAGCAGAGAGTCTACGTTACTCCCAACGCAGGAGTCTACGTGACTACCTTTTATTTCCCGCTAGTACCTCTAGGTAGTCAGGGTGACCCCTTTGCCATGGTAACGCTGACCCCCACTGGAGCGTTCCTTTGACTCCGTTGTCCTTAAGGACAGTGGTGTACATGACTCCCCTGGCAAGAGTCAGTGTGACCACTTCGGGGTACTCAATGAGACACTCTGCAACAAATAATGCGTTTATTTTTCTTCTTGGTCGATATTGATGAAACTTGCTGAGTTTAGGTTTACTTATGTGGCGATTTCAAATATGCAATTATCTGGAAGAAAACGCAGTTTTTACACATAAAAATTTCATGTGTCTTGGTGAGCAAGCCTTTCCAAACTTGGAGTTACAAAGTAAATCGACATATCGCTATAGTTAGGGGATAAAAACTGTATGCAATAGTTTTAAAGGAGTTTACTGCGCTGTTCTGGCATAATGTTCATGAACCCACTAGCCCACATACAAACTCGCGTTTTAAAACCCATTTGAGTTAAAAGTTACGTAATATTGAACTCTCGTGAGCGAATCACCAGCTAGACATACACTTACTGGTCAATGTTCAGCATACTATGACTATTGTTAAGTGGGTTTAGGACATGCATTCTGGTTATGTTGCATACAGTTCCCATTTCATATTATTGTGATATGCTTACTTTGTAACTCGTGCAGGCCTAACATGGCACATAAAATGTTTGATATACTTAACACGACATATAATAGTAGAAAAATATTTGCATTTTCAAAATCAGCGTACAAATACACATAAACTAAACAAGTTTTATAGAGATTGATCAAGAATTTCAAAAGAACTTCAAATCAGAGCGAACACGATTAGGGTTTTTATCTGACAATCGACGAAAGTTGGTGCCGCTACCTCTTGTTACTCAACAAGGCACTTCCACCGGGTTTACTCAAACAGGAACACTGTGGTGGATGCATGACAGCCGCAACAAGTTTTTGTAGCAACTTTACAGTGCTGCACTCGATTCCTCTGGGGGAAATAAAATACTACTCGAAGTTTATATAGATGAGTCTCAGAACATTTCCGCTCGCGTAAAACAACAAAAAATGTTGATTCTAGAAGAAAGTAAGCAATGCAACACGGAAACAGAAGAGATGCGGACAGCTCAAACGCTAGCGTTTGGTTGTCTGTGTCTTCTCTTTCACGTCTGCATGCCTTCATCCTATAAACAAACTGAAATTTCTGCGATTCGTAAAATTATTCTTTGAATCGGTTTTAAACACTTCATGCCATTTCATACATGTTCACATTGTAATGACAACCTACTGTTTTATCAGTAAGCACCTAAACTATAGGCACAACATCCTGCGAATAATACGTAGTCCTTAGCCACGTCACCACAATTGTTAAGCATTATATATATATATATATATATATATATATATATATATATATATATATATATATATATATATAGCTGTGTGTGTGTGTGTGTGTTTGACATTTTTGAGCGCGCAAAAGAACAGGGACGAAAAACGACGCGGACACAGCGCTGACCTCCAACATATGCTTTATTTTCTACAGTGGTACATATATATATAGACAAACAAAAAGCAACGCACGCAGGTGCATTGTACAGGAAGGCTTCATGTAAAACCACAAATAAGTATGCATGATAAGCAATCAAACAACCTGATACCGGATTTTTTTCTTCTTTAAGAGATCAAGCGGTCATTCCTGACTACCGCTATCGTCTAGTCACCCTGTGGGCCTTGCTTAGAAAGTCTATTTCTTTTTGGATAGGTCAATTGAAGGTGCACTAATGCACATGTCTCCCAAACTTGCAATCTTCACCGCTTCAATTATCTCGCGTGTTTGTTTGTGCCTGGCTCCTTCCTGTCGCAGTGCACTGCGAATACATGTGATCGCACCCACACTTCCTGCAGTGGAAAGCCACATGTCCCACACTCCAGTTCGCACGTTATTTGCGTGCTCACGCAGCCTGTCATTGGCACACCGTCCCGTCTGCCCTATGTATTTCTTGCCACAGGACAGCAGTAACTCATAAACGATGTTGTTCTCACATTTAACAAAGCTTTCTTTGTGCTTTTTTTGGCACCTGGGTTTTTCAGAACCACTGTAGGAGGCCTTGCACAGATTATAAAGCTTGTTTGGTGCTGAAAGGACGACTCTTACGTTGGCGTTGTTTCCTATCTTTTTCAGCCTATGTGAGACATCGTGAAGGTACGGTATGACGGCGCATTTCTGCTTGACAGGCTCCGTTTCTGGTGAAGCCTGCTCCTCACCCTCGCGAGCATGTTTGACAGTCTTGAGAAGACCCTCCGCCACAGATGTGACGACATACTGAGGAAACCCCGCCTTTTTCAGGCAGTCAGCTTGCGCCTGGAAACTACACGAACACTTGGGAGGACATGAGCGGCGAAGCGCATTCATTAGGGTTAATTTTGCAATACCCCTTTTAACTAGCTTGGAGTGGCCCGAAGAAAACGGCAGAAGCGGCTTATTGGCCCTAGGCTCGTACGACCAGCAGACCTGGTCTCGCTCGAAGAACATTCGTAAGTCAAGAAAATGCAAGGCGTTGTTTTGCGGCATTTCATGCGTGACTGCGAGCGGTTGCAGGAAACGCGTGAACAGATCAAGTACGTTTGAAGAATCATTGCCAAATTCGCCTGGACTTGATTCTAGAAAGACAACGTAGTCGTCTACATATCTAAACACCTTCTTTACATTTGTGCCTGTTACTAGAAACTAGAAACAGAGCTAACAGGCACAAATGTAAAGAAGGTGTTTAGATATGTAGACGACTACGTTGTCTTTCTAGAATCAAGTCCAGGCGAATTTGGCAATGATTCTTCAAAACGTACTTGATCTGTTCACGCGTTTCCTGCAACCGCTCACAGTCACGCATGAAATGCCGCAAAACAACGCCTTGCATTTTCTTGACTTACGAATGTTCTTCGAGCGAGACCAGGTCTGCTGGTCGTACGAGCCTAGGGCCAATAAGCCGCTTCTGCCATTTTCTTCCGGGCCACTCCAAGCTAGTTAAAAGGGGTATTGCAAAATTAACCCTAATGAATGCGCTTCGCCGCTCATGTCCTCACAAGTGTTCGTGTAGTTTCCAGGCGCATGCTGACTGCCTGAAAAAGGCGGGGTTTCCTCAGTATGTCGTCACATCTGTGGCGGAGGGTCTTCTCAAGACTGTCAAACATGCTCGCGAGGGTGAGGAGCAGGCTTCACCAGAAACGGAGCCTGTCAAGCAGAAATGCGCCGTCATACCGTACCTTCACGATGTCTCACATAGGTTGAAAAAGATAGGAAACAACGCCAACGTAAGAGTCGTCCTTTCAGCACTAAACAAGCTTTATAATCTGTGCAAGGCCTCCTACAGTGGTTCTGAAAAACCCAGGTGCCAAAAAAGCACAAAGAAAACTTTGTTAAATGTGAGAACACATCGTTTATGAGTTACTGCTGTCCTGTGGCAAGAAATACGTAGGGCAGACGGGACGGTGTGCCAATGACAGGCTGCGTGAGCACGCAAATAACGTGCGAACTGGAGGTGTGGGACATGTGGCTTCCACTGCAGGAAGTGTGGGTGCGATCACATGTATTCGCAGTGCACTGCGACAGGAAGGAGCCAGGCACAAACAACACGCGAGATAATTGAAGCGGCGAAGATTGCAAGTTTGGGAGACATGTGCATTAGTGCACCTTCAATTGACCTATCCAAAAAGAACTAGACTTTCTAAGCAAGGCCCACAGGGTGACTAGACGATAGCGGTAGTCAGGAATGACCGCTTGATCTCTTAAAGAAGAAAAAATCCGGTATCAGGTTGTTTGATTGCTTATCATGCATACTTATTTGTGGTTTTACATGAAGCCTTCCTGTACAATGCGCCTGCGTGCGTTGCTTTTTGTTGTCTACATATATATGTACCACTGTAGAAAATAAAGCATATGTCGGAAGTCAGCGCTGTGTCTGCGTCGTTTTTCGTCCCTGTTCTATTGCGCGCTCAAAAAGTCAAACATGAATTACCAACTTGCCGATGCCTGCGCTCTCTCAATATATATATATATATGTGTGTGTGTGTGTGTGTGTCATTCCATGCCAAGTGTCCCAGACGTGGCGCTCGCACATCACAGATTTTGCTGATAAAATTTGTGCCTTTTTCCTGTGCCACATGGAGTATTGTGGCAAAACACTTTTGATCGAAAAAAATTTGACAATCATGCACCCCCTCGAATTCGCTTCTATTTATTAAACTGTACCTAATAGAAAAATGTGTATAAAATCTATTTTTGTGTGTTGAGCTACGAAACCGCGCTTGCGCTATCACAGAGGTTCTGTTTAGTTGTCCCATTCATTATTTCCGATTTTTTTGTGTTTCACTACCAGCTACGTAGCTTCAAAACTGCAAAAATCTCAATGTTCGTGAATTTTTCTGAGCCATTTGCAACTCCCCTAACCAATATTAATAATAGCCTGATTTCCAGGAAAGTGTACTTTAGTACAGAAATGTTTAGGGGGTAAAATAGACTTCAAATCTTTCCGAACAAATTGTGATATTTGAGAAAATGTACGATTTGTCACATGTTTGACCGTATTTTCATACTGATGCGGTCAAAGTAAAAATCCTCGTCATGTGGCGTTTGATAGAAGACTTCATCGTTAAGTAACGAAGAAAGTCTAATCAAATCATTTTTTTGTTTAAGGAAGAAAATAATTTTTGAATTTGGCCCTCCGATCGCGCAGTGCATTTCATTTTGCTGCCACTTCGCCGCAAAGCACGTGGTCGCCCTTACAGCTGACACTCGTCACAGGCAGCGGCCAGATGCGAGATGTATGTCAGCGGCTCGTGAGTGGTCGAAAGTCTTGTCGCGCTGTCAGGGCGACGAGTAATGAATTTGCGTTACAATGAGCATTTGCTAGGCGGGCCCAATGGGAATATGGACGCCCGAGAGCAGCATGTGGAGTCGTTGGCACAATGTCCTAGAGGGACGTCTGCACAACTAGCATACACATACTGAAAGAAATAATGCACACTGTACACACTTCTTTCTCAGGGTATACATGTTGTACAGACGGCCTCTAGCACAATGTGCCAACGACGCCATAGGCTGCTCTCGGGCGTCCATACTTCCCATTGGGCCCGCCAAGCAAGCTCACATTGTAACGCGAATTCATTACTCGTCGCCCTGACATCAACGTGACAAGACTTTCGACCACTCACGAGCCACTGACATACATCTCGCATCTGGCCGTTGCCTGTGACGAGTGTCAGCTGCAAGGGCTACCACGTGCTTTGCGGCGAAGTGGCAACAAAATGAAATGCACTGCGCGTTCGGAGGGCCAAATTCAAAAATTATTTTCTTCCTTAAAAGAAAAAAATGATTTGATAGACTTTTTTCATTACTTAACGATGAAGTCTTTTATCAAACGCCGCATGACGAGGATTTTTACTTTGACCGCATCAGTATGAAAAATATGGTCAAACATGCAACAAATCGTACATTTTCTCTAATTCACAATTTTTTTCGGAAAGATCTGAAGTCTATTTTACCCCTAAACATTTCTGTACTAAAATACACTTTCCTGGAAATCAGGCTATTATTAATATTGGTTAGGGTGAGTTCCAGATAGCTCAAGAAAAATTCACGAACTTTGAAGATTTGTAGTTTTTGAAGCTACGTAGCTGGTAGTGAAACACAAAATTCGGAAATAATGAATGGGACAACTAAACAGAACCTCTGCGATAGCGCAAGCGCAGTTTAGAAGCTCAACACACAAAAGTAGATTTTATACACATTTTTCTATTAGGTACAGTTAATAAATAGAAGCGAAATTCGAGGGGGTGCCAGGACCGTCAAAAATTTTTTCGAGCAAGAATGTTTTGCCACAATACTCCATGTGGCACAGGAAAAAGGCACAAATTTTATCAGCAAAAGCTGCGATGTGCGAGCGCCACGTCTGGGACACTTGGCATGGAATGACCCTTAAATATAAGAGCTACAGAAAGATCACGAAGGTCCTGATACTGTAGGAAGGCATTTGACACACGACGTACGTTTAGCACTATGCTAATGCTAAAACGTACGTCGTGTGTCAAGTACCTTATATATATAAGTATGATATATATAAATATATATATTTAGCGGTGGTATGGAGAGTTCTGTACAGAACTGAAATACAGAAACACCGTCCAGAAATACAGCGAGACACATTACTGTCAGAATGAGTGAGATATGAAAAGCAATAGTTTCGCTAACATCGTTCATTACTGTCAAATGCGGCAATGTACTAGACCTGGCATAAACATTAGCATAGCCAGCAGTCAGTTTTTAGAATAGGAATCAATGGCCAGCCATCAAGCATTCTTTGCGAATCCATTACATATTTATGTGGCATACAGCGCAAAACATGCAACATGTGTAGTTCTCATGTATACAGGATTCTCATGTAGTCATCTGAGATACAGGACCCCAATAGGTGACACAGCTTGCGTGCATGAGCTTGGCAGTGTCGTGTTCCCACCATGTCAGGGTCAGGTGGCATTCTGGCGAAAAGGACAGCAGGTTGCACTGATTCGAGACCACTCACGGCCAGACCTTAAGCGTGGCTATTCCGAATCTTGGACACGTCTTGACTACCTCGAGACACGAAGTTTCCAAGGAGGCTTCCTGGTCAAATGCAGCTGTAGAGCTTCAATGTGCAGTCTTGAAGCAACTGAAATAGTCAAGTGCACAAAAATAAACACATGATGACAGACAGATCGATCACCTTTTAATCTGACAAGGGCAGCGCTCACACACCAGATTCCATGAAGTGTCATGGCAATGAACAAAACCAGGGATACTCATTAACTTTGCTGTACTTTGAGGGTTGTTACTCCCTTAGCCAGCTGCAACTGTTTCCGCTGCATGACCTCCGTACAATTAGAAGGATGTTTTTTAGAGAACGCATATTCTTATCAAAATTGTATAATAGTCACGCTCAAGATGTTTTCGCGCACACACTCTATGTCAAGAAGGAAATAGTTTGCTGCAACTAAAATGGCAATGAAGAGAATTTAACAAAAACTCATTAATTAACTTTTAATTCCTGACCTGGAGGTAGTTGTTTATATTAGAAAGTTGTAGCGCGTGCCAATTTATGGCATACACATTTTTTTAATCGCGAAAGTTACACGTAATTCGTGATATTCATCCTCGAATTTCAAGGACGAAATCGAAACTGATAGCGCCTGACATGCAGGAAACGTCGCTTCTCTGTTACGTAGCTCGGAGCTACACGTGAAAAGAAGGTGATGATAGTTTAATGAAGGTGGGCCGAAGCAGAATGTGATCAGGAAAAATCTGCAAGCATTCAGAAATACACAAGTAAAACAGCTTATTATTTGGGTGCGATGTGGTACTTATCTGTAAACATAGAGAAGAAAAGGTTGATATTACTGCCGTTTCGGATGCGCGCAACTCGAAAGAACAAATGAGACCCAACGCCACATGCAAAGGTAAGGCGATCCGAGGACGCAAGTTAGATGACTTGCCATTTCACGAAAAGTACGACCACGACGCGCCTTCATTCAATTTCGTCACTCCCTTGTCGCGGGCAGCTCGGTCTGACGTAACAGAAAAAACCGCGTTTTCTGTGTGCCGGACACGATCAGTTTTGATTTAGCCCTTAAAATTTCACAATAAATATCTCGAGTTACGTAAAACTTTCATGATTTTCTGAAATGGGTATACCATAAAGCGGCACGCACTACAATTTCTAATATAAACAACTGCCCTAATCAATAAATAAAAATTAGTTAACGGGGTTTTGGTATT